>NC_081358.1:73930014-74262514 GCF_030684315.1 Stegostoma tigrinum | reverse complement strand
AATCTCTAGAATGTGGAAGCAGACCATTTAACCAATCGAGTCCACACCGACCCTCCAAAGAGAATCCCACCCAAAGGAAACTGGAGCACCTAGAGGAAACCCATGCATGCATGGGGAGAATGTGCAAACTCCACACAAACAATTGTCCACAGGAAATCTCTCCTTAAATCTGTCAGGGTCTCCAAGGCTCTTTCTTCTTTTAAGACACTCCTCAAGACGTACCTCTTTAACCAAACAATTGGTCATCTGCCTTAATATTCCCTTATGTGCCTTTTTTTAATAACACTTCCACTAAATGCCTTGGCATGTTTATTGAGTTAAAGGTAGCAATTAAATACAAGGTATTGTTGAAATATTAATAACATAAGCTTTGTCCCTTTTGTTATTTGTGCCACATTTCTTTTCAGTTCTTACATCATTTGGCATATCTTTCAATAAACAGCATGGATTAGTTGGTCAGGTCACTTTTATAATTGCTAGTTTCATATTTTCCTACCAGTGAATTAATTCAGGATTCAAATATAATCCAGAAATAAAATGCTTGTATAATGCATTTTGGGATACCCCTCCCTTAGTTTTATTAGCTTTTTCAAATTTTACCTGTCCTTAAGTTCCCTCGTGTCACCCACTTTGTGGATCTACATTAATAACCAGGCATGGGGGCACAAGGACAATCTCAAAATTTGGAAACGAGATAAAACTCAGATGTTTTATGAACTTGAAGATAGTGATAGACCAAAGGAGGACAAAGACAGGTTGATGAAATGACGGCAAATTGCAGTTGAAACTTACTGCAGACACTGAAAAGTGATTTATTTCGGTAGGAAGAATTGAGACAGTAATTATAAATTAAAGTGTAAAATTTTAAAGAGAGGACATAAACAGAAGGACCCGAGTATATATTTTTGCAAATAATTGAAGGTGTCAAGGCATATTAAGAAATTAGTTGACAAAGGCTACAGAATTCTGGGCTCTATAAGTAGTGGGGTAGAGCACAAAAGCAAAGCAGTTATGATAAATCTGATTAAAACACAGATGTGGCTTCAAATGGAGCAATGTGTCCAATTTTAGGAAGGATGTGAAGACATTGGAGAGGGGTCAGAAATGATTCACAAACATGATTCTAAGAATGAGAAGCAGATTAAGAGTAGATTTGTTCAATGTATTCAAGATCATTATGGATCTGGACAACGTAGAAATAATGGACAGAATCTTACAGTGGCTGGAATGACCCTGAGTGGGCTCTGAAGAAATTTGTGGCAGAATTGGGTGAGGCATCTGGTAAGGCACTAGCTGCACACACCTGTCATTCATGGACACTGGCATCTCACATTTAACAATCCCTCGCAAATATCATTATACCTCATAGGATAATTCAGAAGCAAAGACATGCATTACAGGGCACACTGGCAACTAGCATTGAAAGACAGCTATGAGGGCACTTTGGGCCAAGCTGCATCTCAGGACTGCTCATTTGTTCTCTTAGAGTTTGTATATTTTGTGCCGACTTGCGTGCTCGTACCATCCATACAACCCTGGCAGTCCATCCATTGTTAGTTAAGGAGGCTGCAAGGGGAAGTGGGGGAATAGCTGCTCAAAAAGGGTGGGGTGGTCAAGGCCATAGGTATGAAAGCCAAAGCATTTGTGGAGGTGGGACAAGAGCAGTAATGGGGAGTTGGATCTCAAGAGACACGTGGGGGTTTGACGCAACAGCATCACAGGGCATGGTGGGCTATGGGGGACATTACTGTCAGCACTGACGATTAATTCAACCTCTACAGAGACAGTGTAGAGGACTGGGGTGTGCATCGTTACGGTGTAATGTCAGAGCTCAGGGGCAAGGAGGACAATTGGAGGCAGTGGGTGTCTATTTTGGGGTAATGGGTAAAAATAGACTGTTGCAGTAGTTCAAAGTAAAAGGGGGTACGGAGACTTTGAAAGTCGTACCTGGTGATCAGGCAGAGCCCGATGCTGACAGTGTACCCTGTGAGCTGCGTTCCCGACCACTACATGTCATTCTATAGATGTAAGTCAAAAATGGCTGAGACTAGACAAGTCAGTGTCAGTTTGATGGGTCAATGTGTGGGATCTGTGTCAGTTGGATACTAGGAGATTGCGGGGCAAATACATGAAGCAGCTTTTACAAAATGCAGCTACACTTTATTTGCAATCATTTCATCGTCCACTTGCAATGCATGCAGAGTCAATGTGCTGAAGGTTCAAATATTGCTCAAAGGTGATTTACTCCATGTCATTGGTCCTAATAAATTGAATGATGCTGAAGTAAATAGTGATGTCTTAGGATAATGTGCATGCTGGCCAAAGGTGACTCATTACTTGTGCAACTTCCAAGAGTGCTATAGGAGGTGGAGACTATCTTTTCATCATCTTTTCTGTCAGTTTAACAATGGTCTGTACTGAATGCAATGAAAAGCTGAATGATTGATGTGAGTCTGGGAATGGGAAAGGGATTAAGACAAGCAGGCACTCTCTTTTGATGTAATTTGCTGGTCTCTTATCCAGCGCTGCACCTTCAACAACTTGGTTTCCACACTGAAGCTAAATGAATGAATGATGGAGACATGGCCCTCATTAATGGGCTACAGGATGTCTTACTGTGTGGAGGAGTATGTTCAGCCCTCATCTGCACAGCACGACATCAGTGAATCCTCTGAGACCTAAGAACCTCTTCCGTTTCTCACGCTTTCAATGTAGGTTATTTCCAACAGGAGTCTTGCACCCAGGTGGGGTGTTGGCCACTGTGGCAGCCATCCCAGGAAGGCAAAGGTGGATATAGAAGGACTAGGGGTTAATGGAAGCCCAGAAGCAGAGTAGGTTGCCACTGAAGATGTGGAGCACCAAGCTCAGAGATGCAAGGACCCTCAGGATTAGTGAGATCCACAGCAAGCCATGGTCAGTCCTGGCTCCATTTCCTGGGGATTAATGTTGCACAGTGCTGATGCAGGTTGTATGTCCCAGAATACCACGATGGAACTGTGTGGGATACTGAAAGGCTGCGGAAAAGGGAGGGCATCCTCTCCTGGTGGCTGTGAAAATGATAGCAGCTTTGGACTTCTATGAGACTGGCTCTGTCAATAAGCAATGTCTGACCTGTGTGGTATCTCTCAGTCATGCACCCACAAATGTATCAGGACAGTGATAGATGCCACCTGTGGATGTTGTATGTGTGATGGAGCATCAGTCTTGTGGGCTTCGTGCCATGAGCAATGTGGCTTTGTTGCTCCTATGCCAATACGTTGTTGGTGAGGAGCAATGCTGGATTGCTAACACTCGTCCAGGTGTACAGTGGGTTTACAAAGATGACATGGGAACGAGGGATGCTGATCCTTTGGCAGATGAACTCAAGGTTTACCAAATTGATTCCTGAGATGGTATGAATGATGTGTGAGGAAAGGTTGAGTTGATTAGGACTGTATTCATTAAAGTTTAGAAGAATAAGAGGAAGTTGTATACTAACCTACAAAGTTCTAACAGCACTAGAAATGTTAGATGCAGGAAGTATGATCTCAATGGTGGGGAAGTCCAGAAGAAGGGGTCATAGTTTAAGGATAATGGATAAAGCTTTCAGGACTGAGATGAGGAGAAATTTCTCCATCCAGAAAGCGCCAGTGAATTCATTGCCATGCAAAATAGTTGAGGTGAAAACATTATGAGTTTTCAAGGAGGTAGATACAATTCTTGTCGTTAAGGGGGTCTCAGGATGTGGGATGGGGGGGGGGGGGGTGGTGATGGACACCAGGATTATGGCATTCGACTTGATGATTAGCCATGATCATATTCAATGGTGGAGCAGGTTCAAGAGCTCAAATAACCTACTTGTATCTTTTATGTTTCTTTGAGTAAACAAGTAGTTACAGGAATGCCACTTTAAAAAGTATATCAAGGGCAAGACCAGGAAAAGAGTAGGGTCCAAGGGAGCAATCTGGGCATGAAGCTGCAGGACATTAGTAGGGGATTAAAACAGTACTTCACATTTGAATTCACTTTGGAGAAGGAGGGTATAGATACAGGATTCAGAATGCAGGACTATGAGTGTTCTTGAACAGTTTGACACAGGGAGTGAGAAAGTTTTTGTGGACTTAATAGTGGACAAATCCCCAGGTCTAGATGAGTTGTATCCCAAGCTACTGTGGGAGATGAGGGAAGAAAATTACATGGGCTCTGATCCATTTTTAAAATTCTTCCCTGGCAACAGGACAGGTGTCAGCGGATGGGATGTCAGCTAAAGTGATTCTACTTTTCAAGAAGAGTGGTAGAGATAAACCAGGGAATTGCCAGTTTGTCTCATATCAGTGGTAGGGGAATTATTGGAGAACATTCTGAAGGAGAGAATTAATCTCCAGTTGGAGAAGCAAGATTTCATCCTGGATAGTCAGCATGGTTTTATCAGAGGCAGATCATGCCTAACAAGTTTAATTGCATTTTTCACAGAGTTGGCCAGATATGTAGACGAGAGTAGTGCAATTGATGTAGCTTACATGAGTTTTAGCAAAGCCTTTGACGAGGTCCCACATTGAAGACTGGTAAAGAAGGTGAAAGCGTCTGGGATCCAGGGTAGCTTGGAAAGGTGGGTCCAAAATTGGCTTAATTGTAGGAGACAGACAGTGGTATTAGAAGGCTGCTTGTGTGATTGTAGTGTTCATTGTGACCGGTGTTCAGTGGCTTACAACAAACAACATAGATAAAAATATTGTGGAGGGGGTAGTCAAGATAAGTAAGTTTGTGGATTGCACAGAAATTAGCTGGGTGGATGACATTGTGGAAGAAGGTTACAGTAAGATTGGTGAGGTACAGACAGATTGGTCAGATGAGCAGATTTGTGGTAAATGGAATTTAATCCTGAACAGTGCATAGGTTGCACTTTGGAAGAAGTAACAAGACAAGGAATACTCAATGAATGATTGGACACTAGGAAGTTCAGAGGAATGGAAAGATCTAGGGATACTTGTTCACAGATACCTGAAGGCAGCGGCAAGTTTAAAAGATAACAAGGTGTGGAGCTGGATGAACACAGCAGGCCAGGAAGCACCAGAGGAACAGGAAAGCTGATGTTTTGGTCTGGGTCCTTCTTCAGAAATAGGCGGAGGGGAAGGGGGCTCTGAAATAAGTAGACAGAGGGAGAGGCAATGATGGAAGGTGGATAGAGGAGCAGATAGGTGGCGAGAAGACAGACAGGTCAAGGGGGTGAAGCCAGTAAAGGTGAGTGTAGGTAGGGAGTTGGGACGGGAGTTGGTCAGTGAGGAGGAAGGAGTGGGTAGATGGGAGGGAAGACGGACAGGTTAAAGAAGTAGGTAGGAAGTGGTATCCACTGTTCCTGATATGGCCTCTTCTACATCGGGGAAACCAAGTGGAGGCTTGGAGACTGCTTTGTGGAACACCTATGCTCGGTTCATGACAATGACAACACCTTCCAGTTGTGAACCAGTTCAACTCTCCCTCCCACTCCTTGCATGACATGTTCATCCTGGGCCTCCACCAGTGCCACAATGATGTCACCTGAAGGCTGGAGGAACAGCACCTCATATTCTGCCTGGGAACCCTGCAATCAAATGATCTCAATGTGAACTTTACATGCTTCAAAATCTCTCCACCCTGACCTCATCCCAAGACCAGCCCATCTCGTTCCCGCCTCCTTGGCCTGTCCGTCTTTTCTCCCACCTATCTGCTCCTCCACCTCACTGACCAACTCCCATCCTCACTTCCTACCCACTAGCCTCATCCCTGCCTCTCGTCCTGTCCGTCTTCCCTCCTGCCTACCCGCCCCTCCCTTTAGTTGTTGCCATTAGTTGAAGGGTCTATAATGTGAAGGCTCAAATGTAAGGTGAAAGGCAGGAGTTTAGCGGTTACTTGAGGAAAGATTTTTTTTACCCAAAATGTAGTGGAAATCCAGAATGCACCGCTGAAAGAACACAGAGATGGGAAATCTCATAACCTTTTAAAACATTCTTGGATGAGGTCTTGAAATGTCATGCACTGAAGGCTACAGGCCAAGTTCTGAAAAGTGGAACCAGTAAAGATTTACAGTAATTTTGTTGCTGCAGATTCAATGGGCAGAAGGGTCTTTCCTATACTGTACAATTTTATGATTCTATGAATAGTGTCAAGTAAGATAGGATTGTAATCAAACATGAGGACATCATCTGGTTGGAGTAGGCACTTAATGAGATGCATTTGGTAAGACAAAGTAACAAAACCTGCGGGACCTTGCAATGAGAAACCTACTGAAAAGCTTAATGAAACTTGCATTCAGCTAAAAAGCTGTAAGGTTCAACCCTGTCCAACTGTTTCCATGCGTGGAAGGGCCCTGGTGAAAGGTCAGTTCACACCAGTGAAAGTAGAGTTGCCAAAGAAACAATGATGTCATGAGGAAAAACAGTTATGAATTGACTGCTTACAATCTGGAATGCGCTTTCTGAGAGGTAGATTCTTTTCAAGTCTTCAAGAGGGAAATGGATAATTGTCTGAAAATGAGAAAACAATGTAGGGGTATGGCGGAAAGGTTGTGTGTGGAACTACATGATTTACCCTCTGCAAAAGCTTCCATGGATACAATGGCTTCTGTCTACGCTGCCACAACTGTATCTGTTTTATCTATTGATCTGGAAATCTAGGGTTTCTAACCTTGCAGCCATAAGATCCTGCTGGTGGACTAAATTTGTTGTTGCCATTGTCAGGGTGATGGTCGTCATAGTCTTACCAGACCATAGGGCTGCTACCACATTAGAAAGAGAGAGAGAGAGAGAGAGAGACAGACAGACAGACAGACGACTGGTGGTGATTTAACTTGAGGCGAGGGGGTAGATTGAGAAAGATAGTCTTCCATGGTAACTGCAGCTGGTGATGGCAATTGAACCTGTACTGTTGGCATCACACTGCTTTGCAAACCAACCGTCCAGCCAACTGAGCTAAACCAATCCCTGGGCTAAATTGGTATTGCTGCTCAGTATCAGGAAATCTGACCCTTTTAAGATGCCAGCCGATCACAGTCCCAGCAGCACCAGAAATCTACAGTGGGCCCTCTGGGATTGCAGGCCGGGCCATGAAAAAACTCTGATAAAACATTGGATCCAGCTAAGTCAAGGACATGGATAGGGCAGGGCTTGGTGTTCATCCTCTACCTCCCCTTGTGCCCAGTATAGTGGGAGTGAGCTCAAGGGTCGTTGTGAAGGCGGTGACATAGTCAACCCTATTCCTTTACATGCAATCCTCCTCCAAAAGTACACCTGCAGGGGTACGTAATATCCAGCAATTGATATTGGTCATTGTGTTGCATTATTAAATATTGCTAATGTGAACAGTGCCTTTGTATTTAAGCCAGTTTAATTCCATATTTCTAGACATGTGTTCACAGCCTGTTATGTCGCTTCACACACCTCATTGCTTTAGTGCAGTCACTTATAGCTGTAGCAAAACTAAAAAAAATGTTTATTGATGGTTTTAATACTCAATATTAAAGATCAAATATCCGATCCTATACATTCTATCAACAGATCGACAAACTGAACTGTCAAAAGGCCTCAGCTATACATTTGACAGTGTCACATGATATAATTTAACCCATTCTGACCTTTTGCAATCTTCATTTGGAAAGAGGCGACACAAAATGAATGCAAATTTTCTGATAAGTCTCAGATTTCAAATTTCCGATTCTATATATCATTAACCAATAAATCTGCACAACTAGTATCGAGTCCTTCTGTTTCATGAGAGCTTTGAACAATTGAATGAAAAGGCAACATTCAGAAGACCCAATACTTGTTCATGCACAGCGAAAAAAATTGCCACAGGAAAAAAATAAATGTTACTGTAATAATATTTGTTTTTGCACACATTTGAAAAAAATTCAACTTATTTAATAATATAAAAATAGGCTGTTTCTAAATGCTTCCTCACTCTGTCCAACAAATGACCTTGTTATACGAATTAGGTTGGATGCAAGCTTTATGTGCAGTCTGCTGAATTTTTGATCTTAGTTGGGCTATAAAGAGTCAAAACAATTAGCCTTGCTACGCTAGGGTTCTTGTTCTTCCTTCTTGACCACTGTCAAGATGTCAGATGTATTGATATAACACCTTGACATAAAATTAGCTGCTGATATTCACTGACACAAGTCACCTTTGAAGATGGCCATTTCAATTTGGTACCCCAGGATGACTATTGAGCTTTACACCACCCACACTCCCTTGCCAATGCAGAAGTCAACCCCTTCAATTATTATTAGCTCATACATGTCAACAGCATCTGTGGTCTTGTCATGTAACAGATCATGTCAACACACCTACCTGACACTATTAGGCTTCAACCCTCATCCTAATCCCAACATAAACTGTCAATGTTTGAACAAAACAAAAACAAATTCGAAAAATATAAGTTAACTGTAATTATTCCTAAGTAATTTTTTAAAAACATGTTGCTATTCTCTCTTTTAAAGTCAGTTCAGTAATTTTTTTAAATCCATAAATACAAAGCTTGACCATTTCTGTCGAATCCACTTCAGATCTTTGTTCTTACAATGCTTTATGGAGGAGTGAATTTATTTGAACAAATGAATTTTTTTGACTGGCATTCTCAGACATTTTTCAACATGGCAAGAAGATAAAAAAAATACGTGGGCAGTGAAAACAGCGGGAAATTACAACATGCGATGCATAAGTGGGCTGTAGGATACATTATGTATGGCATCCAAGGTGGTTCAGCAAACCTTGTCAGGTGCATCTGTGCACTCCAGAACTTTCTTATGAATTTAAAAAGTAGTTTCATGCAATAAAAACTCAGCACAAATTAGACAAGGTAGTCAGTAAGATTTATGATGTCCATTAACACTGTTAGACTTACATAAGGGATTATTGTAACTATTTAAGTGTCAGTGTATTATATCAAAAGCATGACTTCAAGTACTCTTTTTGTGCCTTTTTGAATTGATAACTTAGTTCTGTGCTGATAGTCACATACTATTAGTCCATTCATTAAGTCAAAACTCCTCATTTCTGTGAATGTCAAGGACCTCTAAATTAGTGCTCAAACAGGTATATGTATTTCATAAATTTACAGACGATACATATGGAAGTTCAGTGTACTAGCAAATTTTATTCTATTGTTCTGCAGCTGGAGTCAATAAAAAACTATGCACAGATTGTTGTGGGAAAGAAAAAAAATCTGTAAGAGTTCTAATGTAGCAATGTTGTGGATGTGAGTTTGCTCGCTGAGCTGGAAGGTTAGTTTTCAGACGTTTCGTCACCATTCTAGGTAACATCGTCAGTGAGCCTCCGACAAAGCGCTGGTGTTATGTCCTGCTTTCTATTTATCTGGTTAGGTTTCCTTGGGCTGGTGATGTCATTTCCTGCATTGGTGATATCATTTCCTGTTCTATTTCTCAGGGGATGGTAGATTGGCTCCAAATCAATGTGTTGTTGATGGAGTTCCATTTGGAATGCCATGCTTCTAGGAATTCCCGTGCGTGTCTCTGTTTGGCTTGTCCTAGCAATGTTGATCAGGAAATCTACAGGTAGATAACAGACAAAAATCTACTTGATTTAGTATCGCAGACATTAAGGATGAGGATGAGGATAACTTAAATGTCCACTGGAATTATCTGCAAGACTACTTGTAGGCGATGAAAACATTAGGCTGCATCTTATGCAATGGATGCTGGGTACTGCATGACCAGCTCATATTGCAACTGTGTAACACTTGCAGTGACTGCTGGAACTGTTAAATATCCCCGAAGATGTGGTGCACTAAGCCCAGCCTTACAGTTAAGTCCGGGGTTGGCCGGCCACTATAAGGAGGAAATTCAGCAGGGTATGGAGAAAGGAAATACAGGGAGGTGAGAATGGATGATCTATTTTGGCCTCCTCCAGAAATCTCCAGCATCACAGATTCCTGGTGAGATCAAGAAATGGTTCAAAGGACTGGATACTACAAATGCTATGGCCCAACAGAATTGGAGACATGTGCTCCAGAATTTACCAAGCTCCTAATCAAGCTGTCCACGTACAGCTACAACACTGTCATCTACCTGACAATGCAGAAAACTGTGCAAGTATGTTCTTTTCACAGAAAACCAGGACAAATGCAATCAGGTCAATTATTGCCCCACAGATTCACTCTCAATCATCAGTAAAGACATGGAAAGTGTCATCAACAAAGCTATCAAGCAGCACTTATTTAGTGATAATCTGCTCAGTCACATTCAGCTTGGGTTTTGCCAGGGCCACTCAGCTCCTAAACTCATTACAATCTTGGTTCAAACATCGATAAAAGAGTTGAATTTCAGAGGTGAAGTGAGAGTAACTGCTGTTGACATCAAGACGACATTTGACTGCGTGTGGCATTCAGGTGACGTAGCAAAACTGGAATGATTGGGAACCAAGGTTTGGAGTCGTATTTGGCACATCAGAAAATAGTTGTAGTTGTTGAATGTCAGTCATTTCAGCTTCAGGACCTCTGTGGAAGAATTCCTCAGGGTAGTGTCCTTGGCCTGACAATTTCAGCTGGTTCATCAAAGACCCAACCTTCATCGTTAGGTCAGAAGTGATGATTGTACGTTTTTCAGCACCACTCGCAGTTCATCAGATACTGAGTTCCAAGGAAGGGTCACCAGACCTGAAATGTTAACTCTGAAGTTTTTCTTCACAGATGCAGCCAGACCTGCTGATCTTTCCCAGCAACTTCTGTTTTTGTTAAGAGATATTGAACCAGTCTCTAAGTACTGGATGATATCCAGGGTTGGGCTGACAAGTGCCAGGCAATGATCATCTCCAAAAAGAGAAAAACTAACCATCATCCCTTGACATTTAATGGCATCAATATCGCTGAATCCTCCACTCTCAATATCCTCGCGGTTACCACTGAACATTAACTGAACTGGACTAATGATACAAGTAATGTAGCTGCAACAGTAGGTCAGAAGCTAGGACTCCTGCAGTGAATAATTCATCTTCTGGCTCCTCAAAGCCTGTCCCACAAGGCATAAGTCAGTAGTATGTTGAAATACCCCCATTTGCTGAATGATGCAGCTTAAACAACACCCAAGAAGCTTGACACAATACAGGACAATACATTCCATTTGATTGGTGCCACATCCATAAACATTCACATCCTCTCCACCACTGATATTCAGTAACAAGTGTGCACCAACTACAAGATGCACGACAGAAATTCACCAAGGCTTCTTACAGCACACTGCCAAACATACAATGGTCATCTATGACAAGGGCAGCAGATACCTGGGAACACCACCATCTGCAAGTTCTCCTCCAAGCTACTCACCATCCTGATTTAGATATATAGCTCTGATTCTTCATTGTCACTGGGTCAAAATCCTGAAACTCCCTCTCTATCAGCATTGTGGGTTTACCTTTAGCCCATGGACTTCAGTGGTTCAAAAAGATAGTTGACCACCATCTTCAATAAATCCTGCCACAGTAAGACAACAATAAATCCTGACCCAGCCAGTCATGTCCATGTTCTTGAATTTAAAAAAAAGATACTTTTGAGGGTTGAAAGGCCACAATGTGCTGAAGATTAGGCAATCAGTCCTCACATTCCTGCTTGGCACAATATCACAATATCTGGCAACTTGTCATTTGATGCCAGCCTACCCTGCCACTGCAAATGCCCCGTCACCTGCAGGAAATGGCTATAAGTTCAGCACCTAAGGGCTTATGCACAGGCAAACAGGTCATTCAACATTTCAACTGAAGCAGAGAAATAACAATGGAAATGAATAGGCAAAAAACACAACTGTGCTACCACATCATCTGATTTTACACACCGGAAACCTATACTCACTCTGCTCTCTTTTCTGGATCCACTAAATATTTCCAGCAATTTTTGCTTTTGAATAGAATTCCATAAACAGCTTCCTGCTGAGATGGAATCTCCTTAGGCACCCTTATTCTGTGAAGATCATACAATTTCTACTGTTGTGGTCATAAAGAATGAAGCTCCTCCATGGTATCTAAGTATACCTTACCATGCCTCACTGGGATAGCATGCTGCAAATGAAGCCACTCTACTACCAGGGTCATCATTACAGTTAAAGATTCTGAGAAATATGCAAAATTCTCCAATTTACCTATCTTTATGATATAGGTTGACAGATTCCACAGACCAAATTTCCGTACTTAACAAGGATTATTATTTATTATAGATAAATAGATTCTAGCTACAGGTAAACAGCACATAACTCTGTTAGTTAAAACTCTTAACTCTCTTATAAACTTCCCCTTACACATATGTAAGACAGGAAGAAATGTTTATGGGTGAAAAGCAGTTCAGTGGTCCCTGTTCACAGCATTTGCTAAGTTGATTTTTGTACTGATCACAATGCTTCTTCTTAATCTTCCTTCTCTGGATACTTTCACATGTTTGCAGGAGGCACTGACTGATCGGTTCACCTTATCAACAGTCTCTGACTCAATTAAAGTCACAACTTATAGCATCTGCCAAGGAAACATAAACTGGTTTCTATCAGTCTTCTATCAGTTTTTACTGTAGAGAGACAATTCCTGAGCCAGTAGAAACTGAATGACTTCTCACTACCTGCTCACAGCCTCAAGCTATTTGAAAACAATCACATAGATTTTGGCAAGCAGAATGCCTTTCTGATCAATAACTAGTCATTAATCCAATGACCCATCAGCTACTTGTTGTCAGTTGAATCTGTATTTGTGCAGAGTCCTTGGTTTCAGCTCATCTACTATTTCTTAAACCAGTATCTGTGTCAACAGTGATAATGGGAACTGCAGATGCTGGAGAATCCAAGATAACAAAGTGTGGAGCTGGATGAGCACACCAGGCCAAGCAGCATCTCAGGGGCACATGTGTAAACAGTATCTGCATAAAGAGTGTCATGTTTCTTATTTACAAATCTGTAGTAATCCTTTAACAATCGTTGATTTTTAAAACTGGTGTTTTCCCATTTCAATCCACAATTAAACATTCAGGAAAATAAAAAAGACATTTTTTTACAATATGTTGAGGCCTTTCATCTTCCTGTCTGCATTACTTCATCCTTCTCTTCAGCGATTACTCTGGAAGTTATGTTGTTGGTCAAAGAAATAAGTATTCCACAATTTATGTTATTCTACTAAATAACTCTTCTGGTCTTATGTTGTGCTGTTACATGATTTTGAACAGACAAAATGTATCCAAAACCCACATATGTTGTCATATTGCACTAGGTACTGTCAATTCAAATCTAATAGGGAATGAATGTTTCAAAATTCTAACATGCAGATTGTGCAAGAAATTACTGCAAACATAGCAGAGGGTCTTTTTACTGAATTGTGAACATTGTGGCTACGGACATTTTTTTTGTACTTCTTAAATATAATGAACTGATGGATTTCTGGGCGATAAAACTTCAAATACAATTTAAAGGATTTTACTTTGGTTTTATACATAAAAGCAATGAGAATTCTGTCTAAGATTCAGCTGAAATAATGTCCTTTTTATATATTCTCCAACCATATTCAATTGGAAAAAGGTAATTAGATGAAGATATAATGTTCATAAGTTCTCGCCTTTTGGCAATTTCCATACCGATTGTTGGTAGTGCTGTCCTGCTTCAGACAAATAAGCATCAAACCAATTTTATGGGGGCCATCAAGGAAACAGTTCTCCGGGCTGCGCGCTAAAAATTTGAGCCCACCAATTATAGGCTCTCCCCCAATCCACTTTCTCAATGCCTGCAGCACTTACCTTTTTGGCAGCCTCTGAGTTGCCCTCTCTTCCTGGTTTGTTTCGGGTGGAGAGGTGTCTGTGGGAAAACATCAATGGGGCCTGGTATTAAAATGGACTGGATCTCCCACTGCAGGCCTTGGGCAGATAGCCTGTGAATTTCTGTCAAATTTCTACTGGCAGTTAAATTTCTCTTGAGTATACTGCCCAAATTCCTGTAATGTGAGTTTCTAAATTCTACCTTTTTAAATATTGATCAACACCAGTTAATCCTGAGATGCAATTGTAATCAATATGGTTTCAGATTTTTAAAAATTTCTTGCACATCATGCAAAATAAATTTTTAAACTACTTTGGTGAGAAATATTCTTATTAAAGGATGTTGTAGTGGTTGATTTCTTACTTAAAGTGAAATTTCTATTAAACATTATATTATGATGCAGCATAGCATTTCAACTTGCCCCATCTCCTTGGCCTTCCCCATAGTTATACACCTGAATCTTTTGACTACAGCAAGCTGTTTGCATTATGTTGAAACAGCTGTTCTTTCATGTCCCTCTATGCTGAAAGGGAATGAATTATGAAAAGCCCCATTTCAAACACTGATACAGTTTGCTTTCCAAAAAAAAAGCTGACACTCCTGCCATGTCACAAGCTGAAAGGGAAACCTATCTCCAGCAGTGAACTGGCTGAAGGCACTTTTATTGCAACTTTGAATAATTATGAAGTTCTCTCTCTGACATATTAATCAGTACTGCATTAAAAAAAGCAATAACAAGCAAAAGCTGAGAGATTGAAAGATTCACAGGTTTGTCATATAATTCAGCATATCCTAATTTAATGAATTCATTGGTGTGATCCATTGGCAGCCATAGAATTTCAGATCTTTCGGTCTAATTGTAATATGTTGTTAGGCTGTTTCAAAATAAACATTGGAACAAATCAATTTGTTTAATAGCTGCAATGCTATAAAAGAGAGTACCTGAAAATGTTGACTTAAATCATGAGAAAAGTTCCACCCATCAGGATATAAAGGGCTATTCCTGGGAATGAGCTAACCCGTTGTTACTGGTTCAGTTGTTGTTCTACTGCTTAGTTTCATGCAACTAAACAGTCATGTATATTTAAAATCTAGCTTGAAGTTTGACAAGAGACTGTCATCCATAACTGATGTAACATAGTTAGCTATTAAGTGCTATGCAATATATCTATTTTAGTCAACAAGATTAAGTCTCACATGTGCTGAAGGCTTCATCTGAGCATCCTTCCCCACTTGGTCACAGTAACTGAGACTTTAACCGCCAAGAAAGATGACGACAGTGCATCTAACTAACTAAGGCATTTCAGAGGTACTAATGAACACTTTCGCAACATATACCATGATAGCAGTAGGTGAGTATCACTGTCTCATTTAATATGTTAGCAGCGGCAGGTCTTCTGAAAAAAATCTTCTGTTTTACAAAAGCCACAGCTATTCAGGGAGAAGAAATAAAGTAAAATTCCAGTAAGAAATCTGTGTGTGAATCTTTAAATATTCAGTAGCTTAAAAGCAGACAGAGCAAGTCAGCTTCTCTGAAGGCAGCAGTCAGTATTTAAAAAGGCTGCAGAAGCCCAAAGACTATTTGTAAAGGCTCAAAACTGCGAGAAACGGAGAAAAAAAATCAAAGGACTTTGTGGACACCATGGAAGAGCCTCACCAAATTTGCAAGGCAGAAATTTGAATTATAAACTGTGGATATAGTGGTCAATATTGGACACTCAAAGTAAATTAACTTTTTTAAAGGCAAGGCAAAAATTCTTACATAAGGAAAATTTCCAGTCTCTGAAGCTAAATGAGGGCTTAAATTGCCATATTTTTTTTAAAAAATCGTTGGAATAATTGTTTAGAATTGTCAGAGAAAGCTGGAAAAACCCTTTGTGAAAAAGTTTTTAGTAGTTAATCATTATAAACAATTTAATAAAAATGCAAAATTGGCAATATTATTCAACTAATTAGAGTGAAAACATCAAATATAGAAGAGCTTATTTTAAGAAGTTTTGAAATAAAATTGAATTATTGTTAGATAACCTAGTCTGAAAGGCACAAAAACAGCACAACGCAATTTTATTTTATAAAAGTGTGATTCTCACATAGGTGAAGCAGAAAAGATACAGAGCGTCCAGATAGAGTCATATAATCATACAGCCAGAAACAAACCCTTCGGTCCAACCAGTCCATGCTGACTATAATGTCAAACTAAACTAGTCCCAACTGTCTGTTCCTGGCCTATATCTCTCCAAACCTTTCCTATTCTTGCACTTGTACAAATGTCTTTTAAAGAGTGTACTAGAGCCCGCATCTGCCACTTTGTCTTGAGGTTCGTTCCAAACATGAACTACCCTCTGCGTAAAAAAAATTGCCCACATCTTTTTTAAATCTCTCTCCTTTCACCTTAAAAATACGACCCCTTCCAAGTCTTGAAATTCTCCATCCTGGAGAAAAGATAACTAACATTTAGTCTATCTATGCTCCTCACTATTTTATATACCTGTAACACCCAGGTGGATGTTACAATTTTATTTGAAAATAAAAAGACGTGGGTTGAAGAGAATGAGACTACAGCCTTCTGACAGTAAACTGCACAGTGCAGGCAGGACATAGTTCAAGATCAAAGGGATGATGCCAGCACTCTTAAATTGTACAGAACTGTACTACGGATAACAGGAGTACATCATCAGAAACCAACACTACTGATTTCTGAGCAATAAAGTATGCTTCACATTTAAAATTCTTTCTTTTGTTGAAGTACATCAACAAACTGAGAAGTAAAATACTAATGACCAATGTAGCTCAACTCAATGTCAGGAAGACTTCATAAGTCTCATACGAACGTTCACTGAACCTAACAGGCAAAATATACCACTTGAGATTAATTATGCTTGCGTCTGACAATTTGTCAGAACTGATATCAGAAGATATTATTACTTTCACAAGTTTGTAAAAATTATTCCGTTTTCTTCCAACACAGACAAATCTTCATATACTGATTAGAGATGAAATTACTCTCTTTTATTCTCTTTCTTTCCATACATCAATCCCTTTCTAATGAGTCAGTGGACGATTTGCTCACAGGTTTCTGTTACTGTCACCCTTTCAGCAGGCACTAGAAGGTCTGTTGACAACTTTGTGATTTCTCTTACAGGATGGTCTGTTAGATCTATTTCTATTGTACCACAAGTGAAAGTGCGAATATCCAAAATTAGTCTGAAATGAATCTGCATTTTTTTTACTCAGTAGCACAACACACCTGTGGCGGCAGCATATATATGATATGATACTTATGACATTAACAGTAGCACAGAAGTCCATTTCTGACTGCTCCAACACTAAGTTAATTCAGCTTAAGGGTTATATAGAATATCTAGTACTGTGCTCTTTATGAATTTTTATAACAAAACTGTAATATCTTACAAGCATTGTATTTATATGGTTTACATTTGCTACATTATGTTTCCCAAAGTCTCTCCTTCAAAAGTACAGCAGTAATGATTGGGATATTTAACAACAAATCTACATTTTTGAAAATAAAAATGCATGTAAGATAACTAAAATTATGAAGGAGAAATAGGTAGTTTTAAAAATATAAATTATATGCAACATGTACAACACAACTCACTCGAATGCTTATATTTTGTAGAATTTATAGAATCTATGGATTTCATTATCCCAGAATACAGTGGATGCCACGGCATTGAATAAATTTAAGGAGGAGATAGACAGACTTTTAATTAGTAATGTGTTGAAGCGTTATGGGAGAGGAAATTAGAGTTGAGGCTGAAATGAGAGCAGCCATGATCGTATTAAACAGTGGAGCAGGGTTGAAGGACAGGATTGCTCCTATTTCTTATGAATGTTCTTATTGCTTCTTTTAAATATCCTTTATAGAATCTGGATTCAAAACAGTCTGCTAAATCTTGAAAAAGTATTTATGGTCATGTTTCCAGTTTACCACATGAAACAAATTTCAAAACACAGATTGAAAATCTAAACAAACTCATATTTATAAACAGGTCCAGGTTCTTTATAATGGCACACTAACTTCCTTGCTTAATGTTCTCGTTTTTCAGACTTTTTTAACCACCTGATATAACAAAATTGACAGTGCACTAATTTTATCACAGAATATTAAGCTTTATTTATTGCGTAGAAAGGAACGAAATTGAATCCAGCTTTGGTTGAGCTGTAAAGATATTTTGGCTAAGGCTTACTAAAGCTATGAAAAATAGTTTAATGTGAACACGAAATTATTAACACAGGTTAACATATGTGAAATAGAGAATCAAATCTTCTATTAGCTCTTCATAGTCAGCAACATTATGTCTGAAATAAAGAGCGAGTGGTATAGCATTATTTTTCTGACTACCAGGCCAAGTTAGTGTTGGCAATTGAAAGACTAATTTATTGATTTTACACACCAATAAATTCTAATGAGAAATAAAAAAGTACAAAACATTTAAATTGATTTATAAATATTTTTATGCTTTGGAAACAATTGTCCTATTCAGCAAAATATGAAAGAGTAGTAAATATGCCCATATTGATAATAAATAAAGACTGCTTACTGGAACAAAAAGGTATGCATCATTGATTTAGGTTTTTTTTCACATCAACAACAGATTGAACTGTATTAATAAACTATAATGCCTGTCATTAAGTCTTGGTCCATCACATAAATAGTTGGACCAGCTCCTAATAGCAATAGATTTTATTCTATACAATTTTTTCACATTATAACAAAATGTGAAAATATTAATGATTGTAGTGTGGGGTGGTCAGTTTGTGAATTTTCATAGCTAGCAATCTATATCTTATGATGGAAATATGGCTGTTTAACATCTAAGTTAATTCCAGTAGGTTCTGTGAGAGTTTATTCTGATTTTATTGTGGAGATTCTTTGTCATTCACCCACTTCTGATTGTATCTCCAAAGTTCTCAAATGGCTGAGACAGGAATATGTCCAGTTCATCCAAGTGATCATACATCAAACTCACATTTGGTTGCATACTTTGATCAGTTCCTTGATGCTCTCCTTGTGGAGGATGCTATCACCATCATACAAAAAAGGTAATTACAAGAGGATAAGGAGAAAATAGTACTTTGTTTTTCAACTTTTGCAGGGGTTCAAGACTTCTTGGCAGGTATCGTACAGTGTTAAGTGCAGAAACAGCTGTAACAACCTTAGCGAAACTTTACTATGCACTATTGTTATTGTCGATATTAGTTATGAAGGTAGTAGTGTTTTGGGGCACTATGTTGTGCATTTATGTAAAAGTTTTCAGATAGCTGGATTTTTTGGCCTGTTACTTGAACAGTCGACACGGAAACCATCTCTCCTGGTTTAACATGTATAACACTTCATGGGCCTTAATTGCCTGTATTCAAGACTTGTGTCCCCACCTGCTATGAATTTGGACTCGACTAGCTTCAAAATCTCCCCACCTCCGACCTCATCCCAACACCAGCTCCCCCTCTCATCCCCACCTCCTTGACCTGTCCATCTTCTCTTCCACCTATCTGCTCCTCCCATCTCACTGACCAACCCACACCCCCACTTCTTGCCTACGCTCACCTCTACTAGCTTCATGCCCGCCTCCTTGTCCATCTTCTCTCCCACGTATCCGCTCCACTATCCACCTTCTATCACTGCACCCCCCACCATTTATTTCAGAGCCCCCTTCCCCTCCACCATTTCTGAAGAAGGGTCCAGACCCGAAACGTCGACTTTCCTGCTCCTCTGATGCTGCCTGGCCTGCTGTGTTCCTCCAGCTCCACACCTTGTTATCTCAGGCCCCTGCATTGGTAGTTCCTACTATCTCTGCTCTGAATATTCCTGCCTTAAAGAGCGACTGGTTGATCAATTAAGTCAGCAACTCTGTTGTCCCAGCAGTACCAGATTTAAGTAGTGGCCATCGCTGGGAGCACAAATAGTCTTGAAGAAAATGATTTTATGTATGCCAGATTTCATAGAACATAGAACATTACAGCACAGTACAGGCCCTTCGGCCCTCGATGTTGTGCCGACCTGTCATACCGATCTCAAGCCCATGTAACCTACACTATTCCATGCACGTCCATACGCTTGTCCAATGACGACTTAAATGTACCTAAAGTTGGCAAATCTACTACCGTTGCAGGCAAAGCGTTCCATTCCCTTACTACTCCCTGAGTAAAGAAACTACCTCTGACATCTGTCCTATATCTTTCACCCCTCAATTTAAAGTTATGCCCCCTCATGATCGCCGTCTCCATCCTAGGAAAAAGGCTCTCCCTATCCATCCTATCTAACCCTCTGATTATTTTATATGTTTCAATTAAGTCACCTCTCAACCTTCTTCTCTCTAATGAAAACAGCCTCAAGTCCCTCAGCCTTTCCTCGTAAGACCTTCCCTCCATACCAGGCTATATCCTAGTAAATCTCCTCTGCACCCTTTCCAAAGCTTCCACATCCTTCTTATAATGCGGTGATCAGAACTGTACACAATACTCCAAGTACGGCCGCACCAGAGTTTTGTACAGCTTCACCATAACCTCTTGGTTCCGGAACTTGATCCCACTATTAATAAAAGCTAAAACACTGTATGCCTTCTTAACAGCCCTGTCAACCTGGGTGGCAACTTTCAAGGATCTGTGTACATGGACACCGAGATCTCTCTGCTCATCTACACTGCTAAGAATCTTACCATTAGCCCTGTACTTTGCCATCCGGTTACTCCTACCAAAGTGCATCACCTCACACTTGTCTGCATTAAACTCCATTTTCCACCTCTCAGCCCAGCTCTGCAGCTTATCTATGTCTCTCTGCAACCTACAGCATCCTTCGTCACTATCCACAACTCCACCGACCTTAGTGTCGTCTGCAAATTTACTAACCCATCCTTCTACGCCCTCATCCAGGTCATTTATAAAAATGACAAACAGCAGTGGACCCAACACCGACCCTTGTGGTACACTACTAGTAACTGGTCTCCAGCCCTTTAAGGTCTCAGTTGGCAATGGGGTGGGAAATGCACCTTTCCACGATTTTCTTAGATGAGATGGAGTCATGATGGCAGCAACATCCCTGCTTGTCATCCTATTGCCTGATTAAATATTTACACCAACATACATGCCACAGGGGTTGGTATTAAACTCTGTCCCAAGTCAAATTGTCATGGTGGTATTCCTACACGTGTACAGAAAGGCAGCGCATGAAAGACCTCACCAATCACAAAAGATGTTAATACCTACAACTGTAATTTAGTTTATTGCAATAATACCTGTGATGGTTTAAAACTGTATGAAATTTCCTTTTGAAATAAAGAAATATGAATTGTAGTTTCTACAAGATTGCATGAACTCTTGTTTTGATAAGAATAGGAAGAAATTTAAATTGCTCCTTTCATAAATCATCTCATAGAACAAAGGCTTTTGGATTCAAACAGTTAAACTTTTCAGCATTAGAATTGGAAATTTAGTTAATAATGACAAAAAGGTATATTCACAGCAAATGATTTGTAGATTCAGATGAATTTTAACTGAAATATGAGAGCAATCTGGACATCTTGGAGGCTGGATATTTGTTTGTTTATTAGCTACACCTTGACTTTTTGCTAAATTACCACCAGGAGACCTCAAGAAAGTATGCTACAGATGCATTTTTTATTGTTTACACTATATACTACAAATTGTTTTATCATCCTTGTTTTGAAATATTATTATATATCATTTTGTGGCATCCCTCCAAGAATCTTAATTGCATTTTTAAACAATCTATCATAGATAAAACACTTGGGATCTTCAGTCATTTTCAACCCGAGCAAGAAATGAAAAATACTCACTGGAAGTCTAAAGCATTGGTCACAGATCGTTCTACTGGTACCATTGATAACAGGATCATATGAAAGACATCACTATTAGTCTCATATTCTTTTGTTTTACAGAGGACATTTAAAACTGTTTTTGAAAGACAATGCTTGGTACAGACTAGTAGGTCAAAGTTAGTGAAAGCAAGAATGAATATAAATAGAGGATAATGCACTGGTAGCAGTGCATTACTGATTTTATTTCATAAGTGTGAAAGACCCATCATTTACGAGTACTGCCAGCACAAGTGAATTATGAGCTCTTCCTTATGCGAAAACTAAGTCCATTTAAGCTCCACCAGCACATCAATGTTCCGTTTATTAGTAATAAACTAATATAGTTAACCCTAAACTGTTGCTATATAAGAACACCACATAGAAACAGAAAGAGAACCAACATACTGTGAAAATAAGTCAGCAATTGCTCAATCTTTTAGAATGTGCTTGACATCCTTGCATAGGTGTCACGTGTTTAAAACATACATAATATTGAGAATACTGTTTTATTTGACATTTAGAAATACTTTGAGACTTTAAGAGTTCAGAGGATGCCATAAATAGTAGGAAAAATAAGTTCACATGCCTTAGATCACAGGGTGTGGGCTTATAATCACGCATATAAATGCAATCTCTATGATTTTCTGTTTTTAAAAATGCGAATCATGGTTGTAGAATCAGAAATAAAATGATATTATAAAATCATAGATGATACATCGCATAAAGAAGTCATTCCCACATCATATGCTGACTCTTTGAAAGTGCCATCCAATTAAACCCACAATACAATCAAAGACGATGGATACCCAAAAAACTGGGTCAGGAGATGCCTATTACACCAATGACACCAGGAAGGCACTACACCCCCCGACACATTCATCACGCTACCTTACATCAGGAACACATTTGAACTGATCACAAGATTCCTACGACCACTGGGCATCAGTGTAGCACACAAATCCACATCAACCCTATGTCAACTGCTCACCCGAACCAAAGACCCACTACCGACTAAGGACAGGACCAATATCCTATACAAGATTCCCTGCATGGACTGGGACAAACACTACACTGGACAAACAGGAAGGAAATTAACAACAAGGGTATATGAAAACCAATTGACTACAAAAAGAGACGAACCAATGCTCACTCATCTCTATCCACGTGGATAAGGAGAACCACCAATTTGACTGTAACAACACCAAGATCCTGGGGCATGCAAAGCAGAGACAAGCACAGGAATTTCTAGAAGCCTGGTACTCCATGAAGAAAGTCATCAACATACACATAGAGATTAACCCCATATACACTCTATTATGAAGGAAAACCGGAAGTGAGGCAATCCAGCTCAATTCCAGAGTTTAAATAACAGGCAGGAAAACACAACTGCACTTCCACAGAGGCTGTACTGATTATGTTACCCAGCAGGGAAATAAAACATCTGCAGAACAACAAATCAGCTCGGTGAGCCAACCAACCACAACATCCATAACCCGAGCTACAAATCTGCTCTGAAAGCCTTAGGGTCATATACTTGTTGGAGTTGAGAAGAATAAGAGATGGTGAACTGTGACTGGAGGAAGAAGCATGTTTGAGAAGAGATTATGAGCGGGTTGGGCAGGGTAGATACTGAGGATTAATTCCTCATGTGAGGGAATTTAAATAAGGGCACAGTTTCAAAATATGGGTTCTCTCATTTAAGATGGAGATGCGAATGAACTTCTTTCTCAGTTGGGTAAAAGCATTTGAAATTTTATCGCCGAGTGAGCATTGAAGGTTTATGAATATTCAATGAATATACACAGTATGTGTAAATTCATTAGAGTTTTGACTGGGAAGGAAGCCAAGGAAGCCGAGGCAGGAACGTTGAGTTAAGGACACATCAGATGATCCATGATCTTACTGACTCTTGGGCAAAATAAAACAAAATGTCAAACATAAAGTCCAACAAGATCCGATCGTGGGTGATAAATAACACCTCAGGTTACAGTATTTCCTGATGACCTGTATAGCAGGTAGCACACTTCCTATCTTGAGGTCACAGTTCACAACTTCACCCATCTGAAAGAAATTAAGAGGCCTTCCTAATATAGGCTGCCTTTATCAAAGTTATGGGGGATCTGAACCTGTCATCTTTAAGATAGTGCCACCAGCATCTTTAAACGAGAGGAAGATGGGGTCATGTCAGACATGTTGTAGGCTGCCCATCATGGCGTCAGATCCATCTGGTAGATTTGCTGCCACCATCCTTTCTTTCTGGAAGGAATGTCCAGGGCTTACTTTGTGTATTGTGGTGGAGGGTATGTGCTCCTGCCAGTGACTTGCTCTATCACTTTCGAAACTGCTTACAGCATCTTCTCTTAATTGTTCTAGTAACTCGGAATAGATTCTACGCTGTCTGCTCACTCAACCAGGTCAGCTCACCACTTTTCTTGCACCTCTACTAGCACTAGCAGTTGTGCCATCTACTTTCATCTCACTCAATTCCTCCCTATCTCTTATTTCAGGAGAGAATAGCCCAAAATACGGCTGAAAGTGTCAGGGATTGGGATGCCCAATATCTGGTTCCTTACCCACAAAAAGGAGAGGATCTTGGCCTTTGCTAGTAAGGATGCGGAGTAGTCCGGTGAAGGTGCTGAAACATACATGTCTTGGCAACTAAGTAGGAAGCAAGTTAACCTCCTATTACCCCAAAGAGAATATATTATTGATACTTCACAACTTCCATACCTTGTCAGTAACACACTCTCTGTTTTGTCTCCTGTCACGTACCAACAGCATTGCCATGGTCACCATGGTCAAGATGATTGCACTGCTAGACATTATCTGCTTGCCTTTGAGGAACAGTATATGTGTGTATCTCACTGGCTCCTGCACCCCATACCAGGTCAGATACTAACACCTTGGCTATGAGAGAAGGCAAATGGAATATTGTCCTTCTTTGCTAGAGGGATGGTGTTTAAAAATAGGGAGATTATGCTGCAGCTATGTAGGTTGCTGGTGAGGCCACACCTGGAGTACTGTGTACAGTTTGCTCTCCTTACTTGAGAAAGGATGTACTGGCATTGGAGGGGGTGCAGTGGAGGATCACTGGATTGATTCTGGAGTTGAGACGATTGACTTATGAGGAGAGATTGAGTAGACTGGGACAATACTCATTGGGATTTCAAAGAATTAGGGAGGATCTTATAGAAACAGATAAAGTTTTGAAGAGAATCAATATGACAGAAACATGGAGATTGTTTCCACTGGCGGATGAAACTAGAACTAGGGTCATAGCCTCAAAATAAGGGGGAGCAGATTTAGGACTGAGTTGAGGAGGAACTTCTCCAAAAAGGATTATGACTTTATGGAATTCCCCAACCAGTGAAGCTCTTGAGGCTACCTCTTCAATGCAAAGATAGATAGATTTTTCAACTGTAAAGGAATTGGAGGGTTAATGTGAATGGGCAGGTAAGTGGAGCTGAATCAACACAAAAATCAGCCGTGCCCTTATTAAATGGCGCAGCAGGCTCAAGGGTCTAGAAAGCCCATTTCTAGTCCTATTTCTTATGTTCTTATGTTCTAATACTTCATATAATGCTTGACATGATCCTCCAGAGATACCTCAGAAAATAAGCTGGCACCCTTATTGGGACTCCATGATGTGGGTTGTTGCCTCTTACTTGTCTGTTCATGAATGCAGGCGTCACTGGCAAGGCTAATGTTTCTTCCTCATCCTTTGTGCCCTTGAACTGAGTGGTTTACCAGGTCATTTCAGAAAATAGGTCAGAGTCAACCACATTATTGTGGGTCCGGAGTCATATATAGCTCATATCAAGTAAAAATTTCCTTCGCTAAAAGGCATTAGGGAATCCCCAAATGTATGTTTTTTGGTAAATGCTTGATGATTGCCTTCAGTGATATTTTCAATTCCAGATTTTGTTACTTGAATTTATTTTTCACCATTCTCTGTGACCTATGACATCTGTCCTGATTATGACCCCATTCCTGATCACAAAGTATAAGCCAGTCCTGATGAAGAGCGTAAAAACGAAATGTCGACTTCCCTGCTCCTCTGATGCTGCCTAACCTGCTGTGTTCCTCCAACTCTACACTGTACAGACTCTAGCCTAATCTCTGTTAGTCAAGTGACACTATCACTACTCACTCCCTCTGCCTGCTGACTGTTTTGGAAACTGGCAATGGATGTTAATTTTGAATCTCAGTTAGAAGACTATAGTTAAACGAAATCAAAGAACTATTGGATTCCATACTTGATGCTGGCCTCTCTGACTGTGAGCATGTCCAAAAATTAATATTCAACCCTAAGACTCAATCACATATTATGGGTGTAGAGAGAGAAATGAACCATATAGATTTCCAAAACATTTCCAGAATGCCAACTCTTGTACTCTATACTCCGTCCAATGAAGGAAAGTATGCCATATGCCTTCTTGACCACTCTATTGACCTGCGTTGCCGCCTTCAGGGAACAATGGACCAGAACGCCCAGATCTCTCTGTATATCAATTTTCCCCAGGACTTTTCCATTTACTGGATAGTTCGCTCATGAAGTAGATCTTCCAAAATGCATCACCTCACACTTGCCCATATTGAACTCCATCTGCCACTTATCTGCCCAACTCTCTAATCTATCTATATTCTGCTTCAAGTCTGGTGGGACTTGAACTTGCAACTACCCATTTGCTGGTCCAATAACATAGGCAAAAATTTGCTGTACTAGCATAATTCTGGTTTGCCAAACAGCACATCCAACATATCATAAGGATCAATTGGCAAGTATTGCAAGTTTATGAATGATTCAACATCCCCTGTTGACAGATGGTGTTACTTCTTATCTGATGTTGCTAATTGACACAGTGTAGGTGTTGTTGCCTTTGAATTATGACAAGCCTGAAAAGTGTCAGGCTTTACCTGAATGCTAATCTTTCTCCATTGTCACAATTGCTGTTGAAGGCATGATATGATTACTTAAATTTTTGAGGACTTCAAATAAAATTCTTTGGAAAACAGACCAATGGTTCATAGAGTCATAGAATCCCTTTGGTGTGGAAAAGGCCATTTGGCCCATTGAGTCTGCAACGATTCCTGCAAACAGCATCTGACCCAGACCCAGCCCCTTCAACTCTATCCCCATAACCCTGCATTTACCATGGCTAATACAGTTAGCTTACACATCACCGGATCCTATAGGGCAATGTGCTGTTGCCAATCGACTGACCCTGCACATTGTTAGACTGTGGGAGGAAAGCAGAGCACCCAAAGAAAACCCAGGCTGACTCCTGAAGAAGAGTGGAAGAGCAGTAAGTGATTCTTGAGTGCAAACTCCACACAATCACCCATGGCTAGAACCAAACCTGGGTCCCTGGCACTTAATTTCCAATTCACTTTAATAAGAGTTGTCATAGTAGATCTTTGCTACCAAAGTAGACCTATTATGTGATGCCATGAATTACATAATTTCTACCAAAAACAAACTGCTGGAAGAGCTCAGCAGGTCTGGCAGCATCAGTGAAGATAAAAACAGAGTTAATGTTTTGGGTCTGATGACCCTTGCTCAGAGCAGGTTTTCGCTCCTGATTTACAGCATCCACAGTTCTTTCAGTTCTTACATAATTTTTAATTTGCAATTACAAGTGAATTCATAGAAGACATATTACTTTTATCTTAGGCTTGTTTTGTATAATTCCAAAATTGTCAATTTGTTCAAATAAACGTTGAGATTCTTTTACACACATCAATAATTTCAGCTAAAATTGCACTTATCAATAACAATTCAATACGTATTGAGATGAAATGGACATTATGGAGCTTCACTTGATTACTTTTGGGTACCTGGACATAACTGTGCAAAACATTCCCTATTTATATTAAGCTGCTGGTGTAGAATCCATGATAAAGTAAATCTGCTTGGCATTCCAAATAGTCTACAGTCTCGCACACTCACAGTCACTTCAGGCGTTCTGCAGACATTTAAACTGTAACTACAACTATTTCAGTCTAAGAATCTATGTGATTATGGCAGGGTTGCTTTTTCTTCGGTAGTTCCTCAGAGTTAGGGGTGACTAGCTTCCATTCGAGGGAGATGGTGTGTAGGTGTTGTGGTGGCTGAATTGTCCAATCCTGGAGCCGCAGACTCTGCTGCAGGTGGATGCAGTGTTTGATGAAGTGGGTAGGTGGGATACTTTGGATTCTGAAGCGTTTCACTGGTCAAGTTGGTACAAAAACTCTGTTTCTGCTCCTTGACCAGAATATGGGCATCACAGTTTTATTATAAGGGCAATAAACTTGCCCTCCTTCCAAATTTAAAATAAATGGGGTTGTGGCTCCCAAACACATTGTATGCTTCAATCACTAATTATTTACTCTATTTTATCCATCAATACTATGAGGGAATGTGCAGATGGGAGGAAATGGATCCGTACAACTCATAGCGCCCTAGATTTTGCTGCTGTGAATCTCAGATATTTGGTGAGCTCCTGATCACCAAATACTGACTTACTCTAAGTCACACAGTTCTGCAATGCTAATGTGGATCTGTGACGGACCTGGTCCGGAGTAGGCTCATCCATCTTTATATATTGATGCCATAATAGGGCAGATGAATGGTCAAAGGATTATGGTAATTTTAGCTTGCATCAGGCAGTCCCTGAGGCATTATATTAACCTGCGTTAATCCAGAATACCATTAGCATGTGGCGATGCAATGTGCCGCCATCTTCATGCTTGGTCTGGTGGTGCCTCTCCATGGCTGAAATGATTCAGGGTACTTCTTCCGAATGATGTAAATAGGCAGCAAAAATGGTTACATTTTTCTCCACGGAAACCCCATCAATAGGCTGCCTATTCCAACGGTCAGCAACCAGTTGCAGATATTTTCCTAATTAACCTGTTCAGAGATGTTATTACACACTTCTGGAGCTGGTGGGACTTGAATTGGGCCTCCTGGCACAGAGGTAGGGACGCTACCACTGTGCTGCAGAAGCTCCAGCTACCAGTTGGTCAACATTTAGTGAGATGACTCAACAAACTGCTCAATGATGTCATGCCCAAGCCACAAGAACAACTTTCTAGACCACTAAACCTAAGCAGTTTACGAAGCTTGGAGAGGTGGGCTCGAGTACCATTATGGTAGCTGCTGAGATAGGAATTCAGTCCACACAATCAGGAACATAAAGTCCCAGTCTCAGTGATAGTGACCACATCATCTAACGTTGATTGGTGCAAGAACCCATCTGGTTCACTAATGCACCTTAGGGAAGGAGATTAGCCATTTTTACCTGGTCTAGGTGTGATGCATGCCTATAACAATGTGGTTGATTCTCAAGTCACTGAGTTCAAGAGCAACTGAGGATGGGTAACGAATACTACATCCATATTTGTATCCCATGACAGAATAAAGGGGAGTAAAGTTAGTCCACAACAGCTGGTCCTGCTTCTGCCATTACACAATGTCTGTGGTTTGTGGGCACAGAGCCTGTTACAAACAGATCCCTGGAACCAAAATGGAAACACTTCCTGAGCCTATGTTCCTGCTCGGTGAACACAATGACATACAGTGCAGAAAAGGCCCTTTCGCCTGTCGAGTTTGCACCAACATAATTACCATTAAAATCCCAATTTCCTGCACTTTTCCCATATCATTGATATATTATGATGCTTGGAGCATTCATCCAAATTTTTTTTAAAGTTTCCAGTCTCCACTACATTCCCAGGCAGTGCTTTCCAGATTCCCATCACTTGCTGAGTGAAAAGGTCTTTTTTCCCCAAATCCTTTCTGAATCTCCCGTCCCTTGCCCTAAACTATGCCCTCTCATGATTGGCTCCTCAACCAAGAGGAACTGATGCTCTCTATTCAACCTGTCCATACCCCTCATAATATTATAACTCAATCATCACCCCTGTCAGTCTTTTCTTGCGCCGAAGAAAATAATTCAAAACTATCTAGCCTCTCCTTATAGATCAACTTCTCCATCTCAGGGAACATCCCGGTGAACCTCCTGTATACATCCCTAGTGCTAACACATCCTTCCTGTAGTGAGGTGACCAGAACTGTACTCAGTTCTCCAGTTGTGGCCTGACCAATGCTCTGTACAACTCCAACATTAACTTCTTGCTCTTATATTCTTTGCCACGACTGATAAAAACAAGTGTCCCAAATGCTTTCTTAACTATCTTATCCACATGCTCAGCTGACTTCAGGGATCTGTGAATAATTACCCCAAGATTGTCTGTTCCTCTAAGCTACCCAGTGTTCTGCTATTCATTCAATACTCCTTCATCTTTTCCTTCTTCCGAAGTGCATCATCTCACACTTATCAGGATTAAATACTATCTGCCATTGGTCTGTCCATCTGCCCAGGGGTGGCATGGTGGCTCAGTGGTAAGCACTGCAGCCTCACAGCACCAGGGACCCGGGTTCGATTCCCACCTTGGGCAACTGTCTGTGTGGAGTTTGCACATTCTCCCCGTGTCTGCGTGGGTTTCCTCCAGGTGCTTTGGTTTCCTCCCACAGTCCAAAGATGTGCAGGCTAGGTGGATTGGCCATGTTAAATTGCCTGTAATGTTCGGGCTGTGTGGGTTATAAGGGGACAGGTCTGGGTGGGATGCTTTGAGGGCCACTGTGGACTTGTTCAGCCAAAGGGCCTGTTTCCACACTGTAGGGAATCTAATTTGACCAACCCATCTACATATTCCTGTAGCGTACAATCAACCATCTTCTTTGCTATTAACCACCCTACCAATATTGGCATCATCTGCAAATTTACTTAACATTACCGCCCCCCCACCCCCTGACCACTTTCTTTTCTAAAATTTATGTATATAACAAAAAATAAGGTCCCAGTACTGATCCTTGTGGTACACTGCTGGACAATGGCCTCCAGTCACTCAAATAGCCTTCTCCCACTACCCTTTATGTCTCATTACAAACCCAGTTTCTGATCCATCTCACCAAGTTTCCCCTTAATTGCATGTCCTTCTCAATCAGTACCCCATGTAGGACGTTGTTAAAAACTTTGCTAAATCCATATAAACTACGTTAGCTGAACTTCCCTCATCCACACACTGGATCACATTTTCAAAAAAAAATGTAACAAGTTTGTTAGGTATGACTGCCCTCTGACAAAGACATGCTGACTTTCTCTAATTAATCCATTTTTTTTCAATTGGGTATAAATTCGCTCCCTCAGAATTTTCTCCAATTGTTTCCCACCGTTAAATATGACATTCACTGGTCTGTAATTTCCTGGTTCATCTCTACCACCTCTCTTAAAATGAAGAACCATATTAGCCATCCTCCAGTCCTCTAGCACGTATCCTGTGGCTAGGCAGGAATTAAAAATTTGTGTCAGAGCCTCTTTAATTTTCTGCCTTGCCTCCCACAGCAGCCTGGGATGCAATTCATCCCATGTCATTCACCAACCCAAGATTTTTCAATTGTTTCAATTTAGGCTTCTTCTGCACCATCTACTTTAACTGCTCTACCACCATTGGTGATAGTGCTTTCAGCTGCTTCAGCCCAAATCTCTGGAATTTACCTGAAGCAGTGCACCTCTGCTGTTTAGAACACTAAAGCTTACCTCTTTGACCAAAACTTTACTCAACTGCCTTATTAATTTTTTCTGCGGTTTGTCACATTTTATTTAATAACACACCGTTGAAGTGTTTGGGACTTCTTTTAAGTTGAAAGTATTGCATAAAAGACAGTTGTTACTATTTCTGTTGGGATTTTGCACTAGACCCGTGTGTCTGTTATGTGCAATTGAAGAATGACACAGTAGAGGAATCTCTGTACATTGATCTGTATTTTGATTTCAACCAATACCACTAAAAATAAAATCCTGTCATTTGTACAATGCTGTTTGTGAGATCTTGAGTGATGTTTGGCTGCTACAGTTGGCTTTATTTCCGCCGTTTCTGAATTTCAAAACAATAAGTTGGTTGGAAAGCCCTGAATATATACAATGCTTTAGAGATGCAAGTTCATTTTATTACTTCAGATTGCTACATAATCAGCTTCAAATTATTTGCATACTAGCTCTCTTGACTGAACAAAAGTATCACTGCCTAGCCTTGAAAGTCATTTCTGGCAGCTATCTATTTTTGCTTATTCTTTCCCATTAAGTTAGGTGTTAGGAGAGAATTGAAAGTAATCCCATTCAATCTTAAATTTTGTGGGATGGCACCTTAGTTGTAAATTATTGATGGCTCAATAAACATGACAAGTCTAACATGCAGCTTGGGTGCAATAAAGCATGGTGCTCTGAACCATTAAAGACTTTTGGGCCAGGCAAAAATTGCAGTACGGGTTGGGAAAAGAAGGAAACTGTTCAATGTGATTGCTTGGTATTTATAGGTTTCAGTATCATACCTTACATTGACCACAGAGTTAATTCTGATTATATATTTGTGTATTTCGTAAAATATTGGCAGAAATTTATCCCTTCTCCTAATTCATCTATCTTCTGTTTCAGTTTCTTTTTTACTGTTTGTCGACCATAATTGCTGGCAGTCCCATGATTTGAGGACAAAATCTATTCAGAGTTGTGAGATTCTGCTCTGAGTCTTCAAATGGTAACACAGGGCAGAATGCCACAGAGATCCAAGAATAGAATTTTCTTCCTATTCTTGCCCTCTCTACACTGCTCTGCCTCATCACTGTGTGTCAATACCTAAAGCATAATGCATCTTGAGGTACACTTTTGTTTTTCATTTTGAAGGATTGCTACGAAGGTACTTTCAGTCAAAGAAAGCTTCTGAAAGTCTTTGTAGAGGTTCTTGTATTATCTCCTGGAACAGTGGTCACTTGAGTGTTGAGAAAGCAAGACCTAACAGGGGACCACTTTTCAGCCATCAAGACACGGAATCCAGTCTATTGCAGTAAGTTTTGCAACAGATTTGCCAAAATACTAAGCTGGCTTCAGAGAGGACACAAGCATTTGTCAACATTGAATGTGGAGAAGGTGGCAAAATCATTGCTCGTGGAATTTCTCCGATGTTCTTATACAGATTCCAGGTCCCCATGCAGTACTGGATTGTGATGACAACAAGTGCACTGCACATTCTTCATCTTAGCCTCAGATTCACCTTTGAATTTTAATAGTCAAACGAACTCCCTGTCCTGGATGTCCTGGTTAAGAAATTGGCCAACCAGAGTTTTCTGTCAAAAAATGCAATGAGATTCCTGTAGATTTCATACTTATCAACAACCTCATAAATGGAGCCCAAGCCATTTGTTCACTGTACAAGCTTGACACTGAAATAGGACACAAAGTTATTCTGTGGGATACTGGTTACCCTGGTCTGATCATTCTTTGTTGTATATCACACAAACTCATGAACACACAGCCTAAGATCATCAGTTTTGCTCCTGAAAATGCCCAATCTACCTCAGAGTAAGGTATCTCTAAAGTTGAACAATAGATGAAACTAGCTGTTACACACTGCCAATTTGCAGTGACAACTGGTGTTCACCCCTAACAGGATGCTGATGTCAAGCCAAAGAAAGTTCTGCCAATCACATGAATGAGTAATTTGGTATATGAACTTCAGTGTTGGTGTGTTACTGAGTATACTAGTAGATTGAATCAAACGCATATCCATTTGGCTGTTCACAACAAGCACAGCAATAACTAACCCAACCATCTAGTTGTTGCAAAACCCTCAGTGTCCAACAATACGTGATTCCAAGTTGGGACAACATGTGCTAAATATGAGCATGTGAAGAATTACCTTGACAACCGATTCAGGGCTGTTAGTTGGGCTCACAGTATAGCATACTTGTGAGTATTGGAAGCTATGTATATTAATGCATGTAAACTGAGAGTTCATGCGCACCCATTGTACCTATTCGACTCAGCAAAATTGGGACACTGGGGTCAAAATTGGTTCATTTCTCAGGGCAATGCCATGACCAATCAGGACTGCAAGTCATTACCTAACTGTAGCATTGTCTGTAGCAATGCTTCCACCCATAAGAGTCCATTTGTTAACCAATCAACATTCTCCCCAAATACAACATAAATGTTACTTTTCCCATTGAACTGGTCTGCCTACAAATTGTCCTGATCAGTGGAAGATGAGAAGCCTTGATAAAAGGTATTCTTTTTCCTTCTGTATTCAAATTTTGCACTAAATATTTAGGATGAGTACATGGAATCTTGATATGAGCAAAAGCATAACAGCCACAAGGACCTCAACTGATATACTATCAGGGCCACAGGCTTTGTTGGTTTTTATTTATGCTATTGCTTGTTGAAAGTGTTGCATTGATTGTGACTCAGGTATAGGGAGATTTGGTACAGTGATAACACCTCCAGACAATTATTCCACAGCGTGAAGCTAACGGTCTGAGAACTGGGGTTCAAATCCCACAATGGCAGTTCATGAAATTTAAATTAAATTAGTAAATTTGCAATTGATAGCTAGTCGCAGCCATGGTGACCTTGAAATTATCATCAGTTGTTGTAAATATCCATCTGATTCACCATGTTCTTTAGGGTAGGAAAACTGCCAGCCTAACTTGGCCTTGCATACGTGTGACACCAGATCCACCGTACTACAGTTGACACTTAACTGGACTCAAAACCACAAAGTAAGCTGGAGAAATTCAGCATCATTTGAGAGAGAAAAAAATCTTCAAAAAAGAAGTCATAGTGGACTCAAAACATTAACTCTGTTTCTCTGTCCACAGATGCTGCCGGACCACATCGTTTCTTCAGCATTCTCAATGTCTGTTTCATATTTTCAGCATCCACAATTACCTTCAAAAATCACCTAGCTAGCCACTCATTTCAAGGGCAATTAGGCATGGACAACACACACTGCCCTATCTTCTGACGCCCATATCCCATAAAAAATAAAGTACAAGCAGAAGGATTCTGCCACTGGTATTGGTAATTATCCGAAGAATATCAGAGCATCAGTTGCCACTATAGTTTCATGGTTAAGGAGTTGTTGGGAATAATTATTTCCACTTGATAATGATGTCCTTAAGAAAAACAACACCACTGCACGAATAAGAGGATTTTGACCATTTTACCTTGGTTATAGATGGAGGCTTATGAAAGCTTTGCATTTTGTGATAGTTGGCATGCTGTTACATGCTCCAGGTTTTTAATTCTATTACTTTTATATTCCTGATTTATCTTTGGGCATTAACCTCAATCTGTTAGAATGCTGCCTTCTTGCCTTTGCAGCCTTGGGTTGTTCTGCTGGACAACAAAGGTTTCTCATTTTTGTTCTAGGAGTTCACATATGGCTGATTGGTTCCATGAAATCAATCCCAGCAACAACAATGCTTAAATTCAATGGTGTGGATGCGGCTGATTTTAGCTGATCCTATTTTTCTGAAACTGGGTTTAGTGTGTGAAGATTTTCCAAACCGGTTGCGTGCTGCTTATAAAATTCCTCTTTTCAATCCAACTGTTTTACAGCCAAGGCACTAATTCTTCTTCCTCTTGGGTCCTTTAGTCCTTGCAATGTCTTGGTTCTGGCAGATGAATTAACCAATCTAACAACTTGATGTTCTGTCCTGTAGCTGCCAGTGCCTGGCATTGATTGAGTGATATAGAGATCACAAAGATTTTTGGATGGACCAATGACATTGTGTAGCAGGTGCCAATGTTTTGACTTTGATCTACCATGCCTAAATGTAGTTTGTATTTGTCCTTCTGGTGGGAGAAAACATTTGTTATAATGAGGCCACGCTGAACAAATCTGTCAGCTGAAGACACTATATGCATTAGCTCTTTCTCCGTCTCTTTTTTGAATGGTTCTTCTTCAGGTTTCAGGGTCACCGCCAATTTTGGAATTAAAGTCCTTCAGAAGAGTAAGTTAAAGGAAGTGGCTGTCATAGCTGATGAGACTACTAGTGGTGACATCAAGTCACATAATGGACTGTGTGCAAAAGGTCTTGTTGTAGATGGGCATACAAAGTATCTCCCTGCTATGTACCTACTGTACATTGTTTAATAAAGCAGTCTGGTTAAAAAGACTTATTCCTTGTATGTCACTGAGTGTGTTTAAAATATGGTGGCAATTATAAAACTAAGAGATCCTTCCTTGGCACAATGGAAATGATACCCTGCAGTACCCAGCACTGGAATGAAAATTTAAACAAATTCCAATACCAAAGCATGCATGCCATAAACAGACATAGAAGCAGAGACAACAGAAGCCGGAAAAGGCCATTCAACCCTTTAAGCCAGCTGTGCCAGTCAACATGTTCAAGGCTGATCATTCAATTCAGTACCCACTCCCTGCTTTCTCCCCATACCCTTTGATCCCATTAGCCTGTAGCGTTAAATCTATCTCCTCTTGAAAACAAATCAATGTTGAGATGAAGGGTCTAGGCCCAAAATGTCAGCTTTTGTGCTCCTGAGATGCTGCTTGGCCTGCTCTGTTCATCGAGCTTCACACTTTGTTATCTTGGGTTCTCCAGCATCTGCAGTTCCCATTATCTTTGATCACAATGTTGTAGGCTTAGTTGCTTTCTGTGGCAGATAATTTCACAGGCTCACACTTTACGGGTGAAGAAATTTCTACTCATCTCAGTCCTAAATTGTCTACCCTGTCCCTCAGACTGTGAGGCCTGGTTTTGGACTCATCGGTCATCGGGAACATCCTTCCTGCATTTACCTTGTCCATTCCTGTTAGAATTGTATAAGTTTCTTTGAGATTCCCCCCTCCTTCTTCAAACTCAATGAATATAGTACTAAGTAATTCAGTCTCTCCTCAGACTTCAGTCTTGCTATTTCAGGGGCCAATCTGGTAATCTCTGCTGCAATCCCCTCATTACCAGAATATCTTTCTTCAGAGAAGGAAAACAAAATTGCACACAATAGTCCAGGTATATCTCACCATGGCCCTATACAATTGCAGCAAGACGTCCCGGGTCATGTACTGGAATCCTCTTGCAGTGAAGGTCAATATACCGTTTGCTTTTTTCACCTACATGCTTAGTTTCAATGATTGGTGTACAGGGAGATCTAGTTCTTGTTGCACCTCCCCTTTTCCCAAGCTATTGTCATTCAGATGATAATCTGCCTTCCTGTTTTTGCTACCAAAGGGGATGACCTCACATTTATCTACAGTATACTGTGTCTGCTATGCATTTGCCCACTCATTCAAAGCATCCCAATCACATTGGAGCATCTCTGCATCCTCTTCATAGTTCACCCTCCTATCTAGCTTTTTGTCATCTACAAACTTGGAGATATTATTACATTTATTTTCCTCATCTATATCATTAATATATAACCCGAATAGCTGTGGTCCAAAAACCAATCCCTGCGGTATGCTGCTAGTCACTGCATGTCACTCAGAAAAAGACCTGTTTATTATTTGTTTCCTGCTTGACAAACAGTTATCTATCCATGTGTGTAGAAGTCAACAAAACTGGCAGAGATCAGAACAGACAGTCTCAGTCTGTTAAAACAAAAAAAAGACATAATACGACAGCAGCAATTGGCAGAGATTGGAATGGTTAGACACAAATAGTAAGAGAAATGAACTGAAATTGTGACAAATGGGTAAATGGCTTCATACAGTACGCAGAACCAGCAAAGTTTAATCCAGTTCCTGATAATATGCTGCAAGGTAACCTAGTTATCGAGAAGGCCCTATGAATAACCTAGTTGCTCCAATGCTCTGACGGTCCAGACCAGGCCACACCAAAGTGCAACTGACACCAAAGATTTCAATGCGAGCTGAATCAAGTTTTAATTTGAGGGGAGAAAAAGCTGTCAAGGAGCCTGTCTACTGATGGGTGCAGCATGTTGACCAGAAGAAGACCTGCTAAACAGCAAAATCAAAGTGGGATGAAGATACTTTTGTCTCATGTTACTGTGGTGATGAGTAAAGACTCCATTGACATAAGGGCCGTGGTGTATTAAATACAGGTTGTCATTAATGTCAGAGGAAGGGTCATTTTAAAAGTAAAACTCACCCACCTCAAACTTACAAAGAGGCTAATTAGGTCATGTAATACCAAGGAAATAGGATATAACAAAAGAAAATTATGGAATGCAGATCCTATTATTGATGACCAGAAAACTAATTTAAAGTTGGACTCCAGATGGCTGTTATTCTCAGACAGTTTGATTCCAAAAACCTGAACTTCTCCAACCATCAAATTTTCAACTTCATGGACCAGGAGGCATTCAGCTGAAGGTACAGAAACTATTAACTGTTATTCTCCACTACAAGGGGAGAGAAATCTTTGTCATTTTTAATGAAGATTGTCCATCACTAAGCAGAGATCTTGCTTAGATCTCCAACTCAACTAAAAGATGCATGAATTACGAGATCATATCAAATCAGGACAATTCGGGTCAGAATTTCTGATACTGTTCATAGTTCTGGAGAATCTGAGCGTGCCTTATCACTTCCCATGAAGACTAAATTCCCAATCAGTCCACTCCGAAGAAGGTAAAACAGGAAATTGAGTCTATAATAGACTCAATGGTGAGCAGAACAGAAAGAAAAAGTACACGTACTGGAAGATAGGTTAATGAATAAAAATGTAAGCTATCAGAGATATGACGATTACTTGATGGAAGGTGTGGTACAGGGAAGCAGCAATCAGTAGGCTAGCGGTGACATCAGGTCACGCGATGGACGGTATGTAGAAGGTACAACTGTAGGGTGGCATGCAGGGTTTTCTCTCTGTTATGTATAGATTATACAAAGCTCAACCAAAGATTCAGGTTACAAAGAGATATAGTAAGAACTGCCGATGCTGGAATCAGAGATAACACAGTGTGGACCTGGAGGAGCACAGCAGGGATGCTGCCTGGCCTGCTATGTTCCTCCAGATTCACACTGTTATTTCAGGTTGCAAAGGTCTAGTCTATATTTGTCTCTGAGTACATTTGCAACAAAAAGAGGCTTTTTTCTTCTTTTGGAATGGCAACAAGAATTTCACCAAGGTCAGCATAAAACATTTCCTTAATGTCTTCATCTGAGTCAAGGGTCAGCGCACATGAAAAATTGTCTCTGGCATATTAATTATGGATTATAGATAAGCGGTAGGTGAAATTAACCTATCCTTTATATAGCTGTTGGCAGGCGATCCATGATTCCATTCTGGGAAGCAAAGACAATTGCAGTTCCTCTGTCCAAGACATTCACACTTAAAATTATCCAGGACTATTCTAACATTCCAAGTTCCAAAATTTAGAGTTTTCTTTCTTTGGTCACAAAGATGGGCCATGTACCCCTAGTCTGGAGAAAGTGGGCAGCCTATTGCCAGAGGGAACATTTTCTATCTCTTCCAGCATTTGGAGTGAGCAAATGGTATCCTAAAGCTCATTCACTGATGCTGTTCTCAAAGACACTTCTGACACCTCAGGACAGGTGCCCAATGACCTTTATGCATCTGTCTCTGGTATGCAGTTTCTTGACTGGGTCTCCCTGGTTCATAGCCCTGTCCCTGTTGCCCATTCTCCATCACCATAGGACTTGACAAATAGTTCTGGGGAAACATTGTGTATTACATCATTCAATACAGGGATCTTGAGTATTGTCATTATTCCAACAAACATGAAGGGTTGACGGTCATATTTTGGTGATGTATTGAGCCATAATGAGTGGGACCACCTTGCTGCTGCAGACTCTTCTACCTTCATAGCCGCTGAGGCACATTGTTCCTTTACTTGTTTTGCTGTTGACGGTTATTTGGACCGAATTCTGTTTGGCACATTCCTCCCACTGTCTTTGTCACTGTGTTGTCCCCAGCAGGTGCAAAAGCTGCCGATGAAATCACTGAAAAAGTCAACAAGTATGCCATAAGACCATAAGACATAGGAGTGGAAGTAAGGCCATTCGGCCCATTTAAATCATGGCTGATGGGCATTTCAACTCTTCACATCAAGATGGTGATCCATACAGGGAACAACAAAAATAATGGTGTTGTCATAAAATGTTAGTACTCTATCCATGCTTCTGTTAAAATTATTAAGTATGTTGGAGTTTGGAGCCATTAGGTTCATTATGGATAACAACATTTAGAACCATACAGAGGCAATAAGATTCAACATTTCTAAAGATTGAGAGCCTTCAATTTCGCATGCAAAAGCTGTTTCTGAACGTTGATGTAAAGCTTTCCAAGTTGAATGATATTGAAAGAAAAATTAAAGGGAGAGAGAAATAATGAGGAATAAATAACTAATTTTATCACTGATTCATTTTCATTTAAAAATACGCTTTAATTATTATTGAAGGAATACCAATTCTGAAAAATACTAGACTGAAAGGCAACTCAGCTGGTGCTCATGTGTAAGGCAGGGAAGGATAGCTTGGAACTAGGAGCAGGAGCTGTGACGTGAGCCTGGGGAATAATGTACTGTGAGCCTGATATTACTGCAGTGTGATTTGGTTCAATGATCCAACTTTGCTTTTTTAACTTTAGGATTTTCAAAGAAAAAATGTTGCTTTGGTGAAGCTTCTGCATTTTTGCCTATTAAAAGGCAGAATAGTACTTAACACTCTTACAGCAGTATGCCTGCCAATGTTCTACACATTTAATCAAAGAAAAACTATTTTCACATCAACATATGACTGAGCAAAGTTCATTTGCTGCTTCTGAAATGGTATTTTCTTGCCTGGTTATTTGCTTGAAAATGGTATCAGGTACAAACTTAAGAGGTCTCAACAAGCAGTGATTAGCTTTAACATGATGCTGCACACAATGGGGAGGCAACGGCCTAGTGGTATTATTGTTGGACTGTTAGTCCAGAGACCCAGATAGCATTCTGGGGACCTGGGCTCAAATACAGCCACAGCAGACGGTGGAATTTGAATTCAATAAATATCTGGAATTAAGAGTCTAATAATGACCATGAATCCATTGTTGATTGTTGGAAAAATTCATCTCGTTCACTAATGTCCTTTGGGGAAGGAAACTGCCATCCTTACTTGGTCTGGCCTACATGCGACTCCAGACCTACAGCTATGTTGTTGACTCCGAACTGCCCTTTGGGCAATTAGGATCAGGCAATAAATGTTGCCTAGCCAGCGATGTTCTTGTCCTGTTAATGAATAAAGGCCACAGCTGGCAAAGTGACGAATAGGGATGCGACCCACACTCTAAACTGTTAGTACAGAATGCAGAAACAGGAGTAGACCATTTGGTCCTTCGAACCTACTCCACTATTCAATATGATAATGGCTCATCATCCAGCTCAGTACTCCATTCCTGCTTTCACCTCATAATCTTTGATCTCTTTAGCCCTATATTGGTCTCCTTCATGAAAGATAAAGTGTTTCAAGGTTATTGCCCTTGGCTCCCTTTATATTTCAGTGTAGTAATCAATACAACAGGCAAGAAAATTCAAATATCCTGTGTTGAGTCAGAAAGAACATGTCCAAACATTGTTTCCTTTTCCAATAAACAAATATTTTGGAGGCAACTGTTTCCTCGTGCATTTTGCATGGCATGCCTTGACTAAGCAAGTTACTCATCTTGGTTTCAATTTAAACAAGAGCATTGCAGGTAACCATTCCTCAGTTTCTTCTCCATCAAAGTCCACTTGCCAACCAATCAACACCTCTATCAATCAGAGACCATTCAACACTTTTTCCTCATGTAATATAAATTGATGCTCCCTCTACATTTCACATTCTTGTAATTTTGCCCTAAAGACTGCAGGGCAAAAAGCTTTGTTTTTTTTTCAGCAACGCTTAGCTGATTTAAACCGATATGACAGATAGTACAATAAATAGCCTCAGAATCATAGAACAGGTTTTGTATCTTGAATGAGCCTTGCTAGCCCTTTCAAGTGAATGCAATAGGTCCAAATGCATTCTTTGAACAAAAGCAGAAAAGGTTTCTTGGTGTCCTGGTTAATATCTACCCCTCAACCATCATCACAAAAACTGACTTGGATCATTAATCCTATTCCACTTATTGGGACAGTGCTATCCCCAAAATTGGCAACTATGTTTCCCTACATAATAAAGGTAACTTCACTTAAATACAAAACACTTTGAGTTATTCTGTGGTTGAGGAAGATGCTGTAAAAATGCAATTTTATACTTAGCCATTGATTTGATTGAAAATGTGGACATGAATATGGGACACTGGGCAAAGGTGAGATCAGAACAAATTCCACAGGCTCTCATAGTAAACCAACATAATGACACCTACTTCAGAGGCTTGCACATGAATATTGGTCATTTAAGCATGGCCCAAAGTCTTCCCTTGGAATTGTCCTCTAGCATGAGTCATTATCACAGGGATCAAGAAGAAGATGGAGGGATTTTTCAATTAATCACTGAACTCAGACTAGCAATTGTCTAAATTCTACAAAATTATTACAGTAAACATCATCATTTGACGGGACAGTGTAAGTTATTATCATGCCTTTCTTTTTGCCTGAGTTTTATCTGTACCATTCCTCTTGAAAGAGGGTAAGGTTGATTTTGCACAAATCTGCCTACGCCACTATGTGGTCAATAGTAAAGTATGTGAACGTGAGTTTGGGTCATTTACCCCAATTCAGTATCTCTGTTAAAGTATGTGAATATCTCTTTATATCAGAACCGATGGAAGGTCAATACGTTTTCTGCTTGTCTATTCACAGTTACTGCTGGACATACCAAGCATTTCCACAATTGCTCAATTATAGATTTAATAATGTAACAATGATGGATTTTGGATGGACTTTGGAAGCACTCGTCGCATTTATGATTACTTGCATCTACAGAACTAAACCATTTGAGTGGATAAATATCAAAAGTACATGAAAAATTACAGTTCACTAATCATATTGTAGGTATTAAGGAAAACAAAGCACGTAACAAATCAAATATTGGTAGTCAGACAATAACCTGAACCAGAAGAGAACTGTAAACTGAGCATCAAACCTCAAAGTCACCATGTAGTTTCTATACACAAAGCATACATTTGGGTCATTGTTAAGTGTTCAACCTTATGAAATGCCTCAAATAGAACTGGATTTTAATTATTTTGACAGCTAATATTAGAATTCAGGATCAAGGTGTTAATCCCTACGCACAGTACAACCAGAACTTGTTGAAGATGGACCTATGGGATATTTTCCCATAAGGATTCTAGAAAGTCCTTTGTGACTGGACTTCAAGCATTAAAGGTCTTCAGCTAACTAAATTAGAAACTGAGCAGATTGGTAATCCTATTTCTCAGGGAGGGGAAGATTGAATGATGTGCAAGAATACAGTAGGTTAGATTACTTTGCACTGTTTCTCTCAAAAATATTCCCCTTTAGTCTTCATTGCCAAATACTGCAGGACAATAGGTTTTCAGTACCTAACCGTTTCTTTGGAAATCACAATTTGAGTATGTAATGAAAACATTGTTACATTTTGCTCACATGAGGATCATGTGGAAATTCTATAAATTGTTCTGAAAGTTTACAAAATTTGTACTATATTGTAACAATGTAATTCAAGAGAGGTTGCTTCAGAGATTTGAAGTTTCTGCATGCCCAACTCGATGTTTGCAGAGATCTCCTGCTGATTAAAACAGAAACTGAACAGATGGGCGATGTGAGGGGACATTCCAGTGACACCACAGGCCAGTCAACTAACTGTCTTATTGTTTGCAATTATAACAACTGCTATTGGAGTTTGTAAGTAATTTTCCTTTTGTTACTTATTGCTCAATATCACAATTTATATTATTTCATAATTTAACAGCCCACTTAATCAAGCTGCTAGAAAGAACTCTTCTGAAAATATTTGCATTATATCAGAGATATTCATGTTGATTGTTTTAAAATTACTAAGAGCAAATGTTTCTTATACCATGTTACTGATTACATTATTATCTTTCTTGTAATGAGACATCCACAATTACTGACCTCAACATGGCATGAAATGCACTGTTGGATGACCATAATCACAAAGAAATTCAGTCCAACTCATAAATATAGCGCTGTAAACTAAAAACAAAGTAGTAGGTATTAAATCAAACCGGATTTTCCTATGAACTTTGGATTATTTCTAAAGTTAGGTCTGTGGAGATTCCAAGCCACTCAAACAGGGAACGTGCCCACATCAACTCCAGTCTCCCAACCTGCTTCAATCCCCTACAGTTTGCCTACTGACATAACAGGTCCATAGAGGATGCCATATCCCTAGCCTTGCACTCATCCCTGGAACAATTGGACAACCAAGACACCTATGTCAGACACCTGCTCGCTGATTACAGCTCCCCTTCAACACCATTATTCCCTCCAGACCGATCTCAAAACTCCATGTCCTTGGTCTCGGCTCTGCCTTCTGCAACTGGATCCTCAGCTTTCTGGCCCACAGGCTGCAATCAGTGATGATAGATAACTGCACCTCCCCCATAATAACATGGAGACTTCCAAGGATGTGTCCTCAGCCCTTTACTGTACTCCCTATATACGTACAACTGTGTTGCCAAATTACGAACGAAAGCCATCTACTCGTTCGTTGATGACATCACCGTAATAAGAAAAACATTTAACAACGACGAGTGAAAATACAGAAGGGAGATAGAGGTCTTGGTGCAGTGAAAACAATCTGTCTCTCAATATTGGCAAAACTAAAGAACTGGTCATTGACTTCAGAAAGACCGAAAGTGAACATGCCCCCATCTACATCAACGGAACTGAGGCTGAGAGAGTGAACAGCATCAAGTTTCTTAGAATGATGATGATCGATAATCTATCCTGGACTTCCCACGTAAAGGTAAGTCAAGAAGGCACAACAATGCCTCTTCTTCCTCAGGTGGTTCAGAAAATTTGACATGTCCATAAGGTCCTTCATCAATTTCCATAGATGCACCATTGAAAGCGTACTGTCTGCTTGCATAATGACCAGGTATGGCAACTGTCCTGCCCAGGACTATAAGAAACTACAGAAGGTGGTGTGCACAGCCCAGGGCATCATGGGAGCCAATCTTCCAGCCATGGACTCTATTTACACAGCTTGCTGCCATGGAAAGGCGCGCAACATCATCAAAGACCCGTCGCACCCTGATAAAGATCTCCTACAAACTCTTCCATCAGGCAGAAGATACAGAAGCCTGAACAAACACACAAGTAGGTTCAGGAACAGCTTCTTTCTGGCCATTATCAGATTGTTGACTGGACTCTAGCCTCAAATAATGTCACCCTTTGCTTGCTGTGATCTGCCTAAACCGCTTGTAAACAAAGCTTTTCACTGTATTTCGGTACATGTGACAATAAAATCAGTTAATCAATCAATTTCTTCAGCTGCAGTCTCCACCAGCTCTGCGTCATCCACTTAGTGTGGTTGATGAGTTCTTGATGCTACGGTTTCAATTTTTAAGGGATTGATCACTCTGAAGACTCATGAGCTTCACCAGGATAGACTGGCACTGCTGATCCATGTTGGACACCACCAGTGTACCTCAACACAAAGGTGCTTTCAGAGGCCTGTGTTCAAAGTAAAAGTCATTAAGAGTGAAGTTGATAAATGCATGAAGCAGACTAATGTACCTGTGAGTACATCATGTTAGCCTTTCCTGCTAGTGGTTTTTCTTTGGGATATGGAGGCTCCTACTTCATTGGTCTGCAGCAAAGAAGGCTGTCTTCATGGAGATGGCAGGTTTCATGTGTTGGGTTGTTGCTCCATCCAGGGAAATACTAGTATGCATGCAAAATCATAAGTAATTACGTGTGAAATCAGCATAATTGGATGATTGTCTCTATAGGTCGCCAGTCTGGGTCTCCACTCACCTCAGGAAACTGCACTCGTGGTGGATTGCATAAGGTAGATGTTCTGATGTGAATTCCCCCTTGTTTACTTGCCCGTCTTATCTCCAACATGGGGCTGGGAAGATTCACCCCAATGATTTCATAAACAGTTTAACAACGATTATTTTAATTAGTTTATTTTTGCATTATAACATAGCATCTAGTTATACAGTGCATTTAAATTAATGAAAATACTGAAAAACACCTGAAGCAACCATCAAACTAGATGTCATGGTAAGTAAAAATAAAATTTTGGGATAACTGAGACATAGACTTGGTCAAGTAGGTAGGTTTTAAGGGAAGGAATTTCACAACATTTTACTGAAGCAGCTAAAGCCATAGCTGGCAATGGTGAGGTGAAGCAAATTAGAGATGTGCAAGGTGACAAAATTGAAGGAGTGCAGAGATCTCAGAATGTTGTAAGATTTGGGGAGGACACAGAGATACTGATTTGCACCTGGGAAGCAACTGGCAACAGAAGTTAGCAATGGTCCTTCACAATGCCAGGGACCCAGGTTCAATTCCACCCTTGGGTGACTGTGTAGAATTTGCACATTCACCCAGTATCTGTGTGAGTTTCTTTCCGCAGTCCAAATATGTGCAGGTTTTGTGGATTGACTATGCTAAATTGGTCATAGTGTACAGGGAAGTGTAAACTAGATGGATTAGTCATGAGAAATGTGGGGTTATAGGGATGGGGTAGGTTTGGCTGAGATGTTCTATCGAGGGTTGGTGTGGACTTAATCGGCTGAATGGTCCACCTCCAAGCTGTAGGGACTCTACATGTAAAAGGAAGTGATTTTGTTTTGTTTGAAAGAAAGACTAAAACAGGAATAAAATGTTTATGCGGTGTAGCCGGTGTTACACGGTGGAAATGTTATTAGGTTATATTTTGAGATAATTTGGTGCTTTGAAATAAATATAGTGTAAATAAAGGGTAACTTAATTTTACAAGTCAAAAACTTTCCAAAGTCTTGAGCCATTTAAATAAGAAAATGCATAAACTTGTAAATAGTAACAAAATAAGAGTTAAATAGGCTATATGTGATTAAAAAAAAAACTAAAAATATAAGAATTTCTAATTGCAGCTTAGTTACTGAAAAGGACTACATCCTTATATACCACATCCATAACATCTTTCTTGCAGTTTTTTTCCTCTGAATAAAATTTCCATTATGCCATTGAATTTGATTTTTTATGCAGGGCATCCACTTGTAATGATTTTATTTTCAATTTTAACACTATCATCTCCTAGCAACTCCTTTAAAACATACCTGCATTGCTATTATTGTCCGAGCATTTTCGTTTGAAAGAGCCTGGGATTTGGCCAGTCCTGCTTGGCTGTAAAGGCCTTGTTGTTTTCTGTATTCCACTAGTGCCTTATGCATCCTGGTTTGCAGTACAGAGAGCTGATGGGATTTAAAAAAAAAGTCAAAGTAGGAGGGGAAATTAATGGCAGTGTTCAAAAAGAATGATGGAGAGAATACAGAAAGCAGTCAATAGCCCATTCTATACTGTATAGGCCTGACAGGAATTTCACAGTCTCTTGATTTTTCAGCCCACTCATGTGCATTCATCAGAAGCCAGTCACATCTGGCTGCTAGGATGGGGGGTTAATTTTCTCTAAATGCTTCAGCAGTTTTGTTCTGGCTGAGGCAAACCAGTGACTGCAAAGCTGATGAGTAAAACATTTTTGTTTCACTCAGTTCCATAAAGGTGGCTAGAGATTTATTTTACCCTTTTGTCTAAAAGCAACATGCTTTTGATGTTGTTCAAAGTGCATAAATTGGCCCCACCTAGTCTTTAAGATGTAAAATTAAAATACTTTGATGGACGTGTTAGCTGTTTTTATTCCCGTAAAGCTTATCATGGCCTAGCAGCATGTGCTTTAGAGCATGACAAAACTAAAGAGCAGCCATCAGCTGCTGTAGGAGAACAATAAAAGAAAAGAAATTTCCAGAAAAAAATGTAACCTTACTGCGATAGGGAAAAAAGACTGTGTTCAGTCACACTGGGAATAATGCCTTGTAATTAAGTTTTACATCCAAAAATTGTTGGGAGTTTTGAAAATATAAAAGTAAAACAGAAAATATACATGGCTTATTAATCAGGTTTATATCATGGATATTAAAAAAATCTTCAAAACAAGTGAACCCTAAAATCAAATCCCTTGTCCAAATATGTGCATGTGTTAGTAATAGATAAATAAAGTAATAAGGTTTAGTATTTTGTAAGAATATGTCGACACTTTGATGTACATCTGTTACCATATATTTATCAAGGCATACAAAATATTCAGCCGTAAAAATTGAGAAAAATTAGTTTGACATCGTATAAACTCATTGATAGAGAAACAATAAACAGAGATGGCTTTGATGCAATTTAGCAGAAAACATTTATTGGCTGTCAGAGAATAAAAACTTTTAAAAAATTACTATTCCTTTGTTCTATATGCAATTTCCACCATAACTTTTGCCACATTAGAATGATGTTTGAAACAAGCAAGTTAATTTTCCAGTCCGATAGTATCTTTTTGCTGCGTGGCTAGGCAGACTACAGATCTAACAACTGAATATAAAAGATGGCCATTATGTCATTGTTTATAATTACAGATCGAATGATTTACAAAATAAAAGGTGGACTTCTATCCAAATGTTGAGGCTTTTTCATAGTTCTCCAGGATGCTATTGCAATTGCAAGAAATTAAAAGTCACAAATAGATCTTTTTGAGCAACATAAATACCCATTAAAAAATGCAAAGAATTTTAAAGTTACATTTAAAGTATGATTATAAAGTACTTGGCTCATGCTGTGTGAATGCAATTTTAAATTCCTCATGAGTCCAAGATAGGTCTTTGATCAGATATGTGTGAAAATTGTCTTTTTTTAAGATCTACTTTCAGCTGACTAATCAGTGTGTTACTTTGCTGCAAGAGGACAAGAATGTTCCGTTTAGTCTTTGTGGTACCTCTAGTATGTCGAGGTTGAAAGGATCTCATTGTTTTGTGCTGAGGTAGACATGATTGCATCAGAAAGAATAGCATAAGCAAAGCTTTGCAATCTCTCCACTTTTTGTGTTATTGTCAGATTGCTTGGAATCCAGTGCTTGGTTAGGGGAAGCTGCAGTGGTAATGGAGAGGAGATTAAAGTTCCTCTAATTAAATTGAGAAGACTGAACCCATTGCCTTCAGCCCCAAACACTGCAAACTATCTACTGATTTCATCTCCCTTCTTGATCACTGTCTCAGGGTGAACCAATATCCGGGTATCTCAATATCTTGTTTGATCCTGAGCTACACTCACAATGGCTATCCACACTATGAAAACAATGACCCATTTAAAGCCAAGCAAAATAATTTGTCTGTCCTCCTGCCGCTTTCGTTTGCCGTTGAAACTCTTGTGCATGCTTTTGTTATCTTTATGCTATAATGTTCTCTTTCCTTCCATTGTTCTTGTGGAATATTTTTAGGTGTAAATGAGAGTTTATAGGAAAACATTCTGAGAGGAAGATATAACAACCATCTACAATATTAAAATGAGGAAGAACTGGCTACCCTTCCTTATACTTTTTATATGCACCCAGGGAAGCCATGTTGAAATTATACAGCCTTTTACTGGTTAACAAATTAGAGTTCCAACAACATTTGCCCCTTTAAGAAGCCAATTTTCTGGATACATATATTTGTACGTCATTTGAAAATGCAGCTTTTTATAATGGACCTTCAACTACAATACAATGAACTGTCATTTACTGATGTAAATTTAAACTCTGATTTCACCAAGTAAAGGAATTCTGCTATTTACTACTATGTAACATACCTTTTAAATGTGTTCTTGGAATATTGTTAGAAAAGCCAGCCTCAAAGTAGGGGATACTGTTTAAAAATAAGGGGTTTCCCATTTCAGATAGCGATGATGAGAATATTTTTCTCTTTAGAGGGTCATTAGTCTGTAGAATTTTCTTCCCCAGAGAGTGGTGGAGGGAGTGTGCTTGAATATTTTTTAGGCTGAGTTACTTAGATTTTTGACTGACAAGGGAATCAAAGTGAGTCAAAGATAGACAGAATAGTAGAGCTGAGACCATAATCATCTCAGCCAGGATCTTATGCCAATGATGGAGCTGAATGGCCTACTTCTGGTTGTAATTCATACGTTTGTTTGTTTATTATTGTCTTCTTCCAGCTACCCACCTGAAGGTGATGATTGCTTTCTTAAACCACTGTGATCCAAGTGGTAAAATCAAACTCTATGTGGCTAGATTGAGCCTTTGCGATTCTGACTCAGAAAGAATGGTGTGTGTGTCTTGAAGGTGATAGCGTCCACGCACATTGTGCCGTTTTCCTTCAAGTGGTGCAGTTGTGGATTTGGTGGTACCATTGATGAAACTTTGGAGTGCTGATGCTATGTATCTTGGAGTAGTATATACTACAGTCACAGTGTGCAATTACATTTAAGGTGGTAGACTAGCTGTCAATAAAGTAAATTGCATTGTCCAAGGTGGTTAGAACTATACTCAACAATGCTAGTGACAAGTATTCTGTTCCGACTCTGCTGGGGCAGGCTAGATTTGGGAACCAGGAAGTGAACTACTTACCACAGAGTACTCTACTCAATCAGCTACAACCCTTAATATTGCTGATTGAGTTGAGTTTCTGGTGTCAATAGTAGCTCATTTGGTGATAACAAAGCCAAGGAGAGGTGGTTAGACTTGTCCTTGTTTAGGATGATCATTACCTGGACATTATGAGGAGCGAATGCTGCTGGACGCTTATCAGCTCATACCTGGTCTTGTACAGGTCTTGTTGAATGTGGTAATGTCTGCTTCATTAACTGAAAAGTTAAAAATGGAGCTGAATAATCACTAGCAAAAACCCATGTTTCTGACCATATCATGGAAGGAAGGTCATTGAAGAAACAGCTGAAGGTGGTTCAGCCTAGGATGTCATGCTGAGATACATCTGCAGCAATATTTTTGGACTAAATTAGTTGTCTTTCAGAAAACACAACCATCTTCCTTTCTGTTAGGTATGATTTCTACTGAATAATCTTTTGCTTGATATCCATTGGCTTGAATTTTACTCATATTCCCATTGCAATATATCTTCTAAGACTGTCCTTATGCCAGAGCCAATTAAACTCTCACTCATCTCTTTGTATCAAGGCTCTGATAAGTTTGGCAGAATCCAAACTGGACATTGTTATTAGACATAGTAAGTTATTGGTAAATCACCGGTGTTGGATAGCACTGTCGACGACTCCTTTCATTACTTTGCTAGTGATTGAAAGGATAGTGATTGGCCAGGTTGGATTTGTCCTGCTTTTTATCTCCTGTCCTCATACTGAGGTGAGCTCCACCTTGTTACGTGGCACAATCACAATACTAAATGGGACAAGCTTAGATCACCAGGTATCCATTAGAACAAAACTCAGGATCTGTGAGTAGGACAGGAAAAAGTACACCGCACACATGAAGATACAATGACTCTTTGTACTACCGAAAGAAAATATATTAAGTAAAATCTGCAAGCTTAAGGAGACAAAAAAAAATTCAAGAGCTACCTCAGAATCAGACAGTTGAAGCTGGCCCTCATTGTCTACTTTGAGCCCACAGTACTGTCTCTGACCCCACTGAAATTGCATTGAAACCATGAAGACACTACAGGGTCGGGAAAGCCTACTTAGCCATTACTCTCTACTATTACTTCCATCAGCTCACAGTGCTATACCAATGGAGAGTTTGGAAAACTGAAGCCATTGTCTTCAGTTTCATCATGAAGTCTGTTCCCTAATCTGTGACTCCATTCATCTCTTTGGCCTCTATCTCAGGATAAACCAGATTATTTGGCTCTGAGCCAGGCTTCCAACTACAAATAATTACTATTACAAAGATTGTTTATTGCCATCTCCATGATATCATCTGTCTCTCTCTAGGCATATCTGAGCATATCTGTTACACTGTTATTTTGCTTACAGAACCAACAATTTCAAAGCATTTCTGGCCTGTTGATTATTTACCAGTTTCCACATAATTTAATCTCATCTAAAACTCTACTGGCTGATCCAATTAGCCTCGAGTCTCATATTCACCCATTACCCATGTGCTCATTGAGCAAATTCCAACACCTCAATTTTACATTCTTGGCCTTATGTTTCAAATTCTTGATGGCCTCACATTCTTCAATCCATGTAACATTTTCCAGTCCTATAATCTTTTGAGACCTGTTTTCCTCCAACTTTCTCTTGTCCATGCCCTCCTTGCCTTGCCCCACCTTTTGGAAGTCATACCTTAACTGTCTGGCCCATAAACTTTATGGTTATCCCCCTACACTTCTCTGCCATTTCTTATCTTTTCCCTCTTCTAAACCCTGTTTAAAATTTGACCGAATCTGAAAACAGAAACAGAGATTTCAATGCATGATTAACCACATCCATTGCTTCCACAGCAAGGAGCATACAAACTTCATGGTGCCTGCTTATTTAAAATGATTGTAGCGCTCTGCTGAGTAGATACACACATGAGCAGGTGTGCAAAATCATGAGAGAATAGAATGAATTCAACCTAGTCTGCACTATCTAAAGCTAACATGAACCTTGTATTTTTGCTGGGAGTCATTCCAGAATTCAGTTTGGCTCACAGAAGACACAGGAATGACAAGACATGGCTGACATCAAGTTCCAAGATTTTCTAATGCAGCATCTAATTGCAGAAAATCAACAATAGAGGAAAGGCTCACGATCATCAGGGAGCCAACAAAATCCAATAGACAAACTTTAAGAAGGCAGGGAGAGTAGAAATTCACGCTGGTGAATAGCAGTGTAATCTGAAAGACCTGGGGAGGAATCTTCTGCTCTCTCTTGCGGCATGTTTGGAAATGGGAAGGAATTTAATTGGGAGAAACGAGGGTGGGTGAAAACCCTGCCTTTTTCTGTCTCTATCCCAATCAAGTTCATGCTAGGAAGATCCCAGGATGGCTTTCCTGCTCTACCACCAATTGACGCCCTTACATGAGCAAATGTCCGTTCAAAGACCTTATCATGTTGCGACTAACATTAACCGAGTGGTGAGCGGACTGAACGATCAACATGCACGATGCTTGACAAACAAACCAGTTAAGTGGTGTGTTGTCCATAGCATCACCTTTTTCATTTGGTGTCCACTTGCCAACCAATCAGCACCCTCATCTCAAACAATATAATGTTGATTTCTGTATTTCTTGTGAACTATCCTAATGAGTGCAAGATGGAAATCTTTGAAAGATCGTCTTTTTTTTTAGCAACACGCGTGTTCTGCACTACCAATTAACTATTTATGTTACTAAATTAGTAGCTATTACCTTTTCAAACAGATAGTGTTAGTAATGTGCCATTGCTTTGGGGCAGCTCGGTGGCTCAGTGGTTAGCACTGCAACCTCACAGTGTCAGGAACCTGGGTTCGATTCCAGCCTCGGGCGACTGTCTGTGTGGTGTTTGCAATTTCTCCCCCTGTCTGCGTGGGTTCCTCCGAGTGCTCCAGTTTCCTCCCGCAGTCCAAAGATGTGCAGGCTAGGTGGATCGGCCATGCTAAGTTGCCCAAAGTGTTCAGGGGTGTGTGGGTTATGGGGGATGGGTCTGGGTGGGATGCTCCAAGGGGCGGTGTGGACTTGTTGGGCTGAACGGCCTGTTTCCAACACTGTAGGAAATCTACAATATGTAGAAGTTTGAAAATCACTGTGATCCTAGAAAATCATATAAAATCATAAGTCATACGAACAGAAATAGGCTATTCAGCCTGTTGAGTCTTCTTCACAATTCAATGAGATCACTGGCTGAACTGATAATCCTCAACTCCATCTTTCAGCCTATCCCTATAACCTTTGATTTCCTTACTGATTAAAAATGTCTATTGCAGTTTTGAATGTACTTAATGACCCAGCCTCAATAGCCTGCTGTAGTAAAGAATTCCACAGATTCCCAACCCTCTGAGAAAATAAATTCCTCTTCATCTGTCTTAAATGTTTGACCGCTTATTCTGAAATTATGCCCTCTGCCTAAGACTCTACCACAGGAAAAACAACTTCTCCTAATCTACCCTGTTAAGTCCTCTAAGAACCTTGTATATTTCAATAAGGTCACTTCGCATTTGTCTATATTCCAACACATACAGGCCCAACCTACACAACCTCAACCTCTCCTTATAAGATGATCCCTCCATACCTTATATCAGCCTTGTGAACATTCTCTGGACAACTTCCAATGTCAGTGTATCTTTCTTTGACAAGAGGCCCAAGGCTGTTCACAATATTCTATACTAGTGCTTTGTATAGTTTTAGCAAAACCTCCCTACTTTTATAATCCATTCCATTTGAAATAAAGGCCAACATTTTCCATTTGCCTTTCCTATTATCTGCTGAACTTGGATGCTAGCTTTTTGTGATTCATGGATGTAGGCTCCAAAGTCCTACTGTTCATACCTTTCTGCAGTCTTTTTCTATTCTTACTGCTAAAACGCATGACTTCATATTGCCCGACATTATGTTCCATCTTCTAAATTATTGTCTACTCACTTAACCTGTCTATATACCTTTGCAGGCTCTATGTGGCACCCTTTAGCCCCTTGAATATTTTATTTGGGACACTATTAATATCATCTACTGTGAAGATGGACACAAAGTATTTATTCAACTCCTCTGACATCTTCAGGTTCCCTATTATTCTTTCCGCAGGCTCATTCTCCATGGTTCACACTTTGGCTTCTCCTTCTTTTTATATATTGCTGCCCACTTTAACAATTACATCTTTACTCTCAAAATTTATTTTCCTCCTTTTATTGCTTTTTGGTTGCCTTTTGTTGACTGTTAAAACTTTCTCAATCCTCTGTTTTTGCCACATTGAATGTTTACTTTTCCTTAACTATCCTTAGGGGCAGCTCGGTGGCTCAGTGGTAACACTGCAGCCTCACAGCACCAGGGACCTGGGTTCGATTCCAGCCTCAGGCAACTGTCTGTATGGAGTTTGCACATTCTCCCCGTGTCTGCGTGGGTTTCCTCCAGGTGCTCCTTAACTTCTATGTTTAACCACAGTTGGCTTATCGCCTTCCAAGAGTCGCTCTTCCCCTTTGTGAGCCATGAACTATTTTCTTAAATGTCTGATGTTGTTCCTCAAGCATCTTTGCTGCTATCTTCCTTTCTCAGTCGACTCCAGGAAGCTCTGCTGAATTTAAGCATAACACAATTCTTCCAATCCAAGTTCCTCCCTTCTCAGACTGAATACAAAATTCTACTATATCATGGTCACTGATTCCACGGATCTTTTACTCTGAGATAATTTATTAAACCTGCCTCATTTTACACCATCAAATTTTGGTTGTATCCACAACATATTGCCCTAGGAAACTATCCTGAATACAGTCTGTGAATTCTTCCTCTCCCAATCTAACTATACTATCCTACATGAAGATTAAAGTCACCCATGATTAATTTATTGCCTTTGTTACGTACTCTCACTATCTCCTGATTTATTCTCTGTTCCGTCATATAGCTACTTGTGGGTATATAGATTACTATTCGTGGTTTCTTTCCCTTTTTGTTTCTTACCTCCAATCATATGGACTCTACATCTTCCTATCAAGATTGCTTCTTGCAATTGTACTGATTCCTCCCTGTACCAACAATTGTGTTGCAACACCCTTTCCATTCTGCCTGTTCTTTCAAAAAGTCACATACTCCTGAAAACACACTGTAGGGATTTTACGATCTATGATCTCCTTGTAACCAAGCCTATGTAACGGCTATAAATCATATCCATTAACATGTATTTGTGCAGTTAATTCATCTACCTTGTTTGAAATACTATGCATATTCAATTAAAGATCCATTAATTATGCCTTTTTACCATTATTTCCCCCTTTGACCCTATTTACTGCTGTTTATAAACTCTGTCCCTTCCTAACCCACTCTGGAAATCATTATTCAAATAGCTTCCCTATCATCTGCCACATTTGCTTGTTTTGTAAGTAAAAATTCCTTCATCACCAAACCTGCTATTCTTCATCACACCACTTCCCCATTCCCCCACCCCAATTAGTAATCTGCAAAAATTTTACAAATCATGAGTAACTTTGACTCGGAGTTGCTGCACTAGAGTGTGAGATACAGACATGGCAGGACACCAGGGAGGAAGACAGTTGCTTGGAACACCTAGTTCCTGGAGGAACTCTTAGATTACACAGAAATTTAGAGTTGTTGATGATTCAAGTAGTTAGAAGATCCACGATGTAATGATATTGGAAGCTTCACCCATAATTTTGAACAACATGCTTGAGATACTTACATGAGAATAAGAACAGCAAGTTGAGCATTGAAGGTCATTTAAATTGTGGGGAGTTAAAAGGAATATGGTGGTGATTGGGAAGTGCATAGTTAGGGGGATAGATACTTCATTTCACTGCAACTGACAGTTCTAAATGTTGCATTGCCTGCCTTCGTGCTAGGGTTAGCAACATCTCCTTTAGCTGCAAATAAATTTGGAATAAGTCAGATCCAGTATCTGGAGTACTAATAGGAACAAATGACATAAGAATGATATTCTGCTAAGAGAGTCTAACAAGCTGGAGTACAAATTTAAACAGAACCAATCACAAACCAATTTTCAAGTGGATTAGATAAATAAATGTTTAACTCAAAGAATGATTTAGGTAGAATGAGTTTTCATTCATTGGCACTGGCACCAATATTGGCACCAAACAGAGTCAAAAGGGGAAATAATGGTAATGTCACTTGCCACTTGTCACCTTGGACTGGCAAGTGGCAAGTGACATTCACACCACACAAATGTCAGGCTATGACCAGCACCAATAAGAGACGATCTAACCACCGCCCCTTGACATTCAATGGTGTTACCATCACTGACTTCCACACTATCAACATCCTGGGGGTTACCATTGACCAAAATCTCAACTGGGCTCATCACATTAACTCAGTGGCTACAACAGCAGGCCAGAAACTAGGAATACTGTGGCGAGTAACTAATCTCCTGACTCCTCAAAGCTGGTCTGTCATCTAAAAGGCACAAGTCAGGAGTGTGATGGACTACTCCCCATTTTCCTGCACGAGTGCAGCTCCAACAACACTCATGAAGTTTGACACCATCCAGGACAAAGCAGCCCACTTGATTGGCACCGCATCCACTAGCATTCACTCCCTCCACTACCAATGCTCAGTAGCAGCAGTCTGTACTGTCTACAAGATGTGCTGCAGAAATTCACCAAAGATCCTCTGACAGCACCTTCCAAATTCACCAAAGATCCTCTGACAGCACCTTCCAACTTCTACCTAAAAGGACATATGGGGACATCAGCACCTCCAAGTTCCCCTCCAAGTCACTCACCATCCTGAAATATATCACCATTCCTTCGTTGTTGTGTGCCAAAATCCTGGAATTCCCTCCCTAATAGCATTGTGGGTCAACCCACAGCAAGAGGACTGCAGCGGTTCAAGAAGGCAGCTCACCACCACCTCCTCAAGGGCAACTAGGAATCGGCAAGAAATGCTAGCCAGCCAGTGATGCCCACATCCCACAAATGAATAGAAAACAGAATAACCTCCTCCATCCGGACCAACCTCAGGGGATCTCTCTCCCACTGCAACTCTCTTGTGGTCTCCTCTGCACCTATCTTCTCTTCTATCTATCTTCAGTCCGCCTCCCCCTCTCTCCCTATTTATTTCAGAATCCTCTCCCCAACCCCCTTTTCTGATGAAGGGTCTAGCCCGAAACGTCAGCTTTTGTGCTCCTGAGATGCTGCTTGGCCTGCTGTGTTCATCCAGCCCCACACTTTGTTATTTTGGATTCTCCAGCATCTGCAGTTCCTATTATCTCTGATCACAATTTTAACCTCACTGCGAAGCCTCTTCCAGGATGCCTAACCTGAAGATGCTGCTTGGCCTGTTGTGTTCATCCAGCCCCACACTTTGATATATTGAGGAAAAAGGCAGTTGTACTGCTGGAATGTGTTATAAATGCTAGACTTTACAAGATGGTTTATTAATATGGATGGAGGTTTGTTTACCAAAAAAGGGAGCAAAGATCAAGGAGGGATGTAACATTGTCAATTGGTGGGCTGAAATGGGCCTTATTTTCAAGTGGCTCTTATCTATTTACATAGAGTTAGACAAGGAGACTGAAAGTACTGTATGCAAGCCTGTGTTAATGAAATGTCAGCTGAGAATGTAAGCTATGAGGACACAATAGATTGTGAAGAGATATGAACTGTGACTTTTTATAATTAGAGTGTGCAGCAAGGTGGCAGATACGACATAGTGTGGAAAAGTGTAAGGTTATTCACTTCTGTAATGTCAGACAATAATTTCGGTGTACTCATACAAAAAATGCAGAATTAGCAGTGAGACTCATTATGCAATTAAGTAGAAGGCAAATGGCACATTTGTTTTTATTACTAGTGGGTTGAATAAGCAAGTCTTGCTACATTTGTTTCAATCTTTGGTGATACCATACCTGGAGTATTGTATAGGGTTCTGATCTCTATTTCACCATGTCTAAGAAGAAATTACTTGCCTTGTAGAAACTACAATGAAGATTCACAAAATTGCTTCCTGGTTATCCTAGAATGGCAGGCTGATTAAATTGGTCTTACATTCTCTGAAGTTTAGATGAATGAGAGGTGATCTCATTGAAAAACCATTAAGTTTTGCTTAGTAATGGGAAATGAAGATCTACACAGATGTCAGGAGAAACAGCTGAAGAGCTAAAAGGACCCCAAAAGATGTGAACTACATTAAAAAAAAACAACTCAGGCTCAGATTAACTTCTGTATTCAGCAACTAGAATTCATGTCATTTACACAACGTTCACAGACCACTTCATGGGTATATGCCGAGAAAAAGGCTTATTAAAAGGGTTCTTGGAGTGCAGGTTCATTATTCCTTGAAACTGGAGTTGCAGGTAGACAGGACAGTGAAGAAGACATTTGAAATCATAAAATCCCTATCGTGTGGAAGAAAGGCAATTCTGCCTAACAAGTCTACTCTGACTCTCCGAACAGCATTCCACCTTGACTCACCGCCACCTCCACCCTATCCCCGCAGCCCTGCATTTCCCATGGCAATATCCCCTAACTTATACATCCCTGAACACTATGGGCAATTTAGCATGGTCAATCCACCTAACCTGCACATCTTTGGTATGCTTGCTATTATTGGTCAGTGCATTGAGTATAGGAGTTGGGAGATCATATTCGGTCTGTACAGGACATTGGTTTTGCCACTTTTGGAATACTGCAGTCAATTCTAGTCTTCCTGCTATAGGATGGATGCTGTGAAACTTAAAAGGGCTCAGAACAGATAGAAAAGGATGTTGCCAGCATTGGAGGATTTGAGTTACAGGGAGAGGTTGAACAGGCTGGAGCTATTTTCCCTGGAGCATCGAACACTGACGGGTGACATTATTGAGGCTTACAGAGGGGCATGAAGAGGGTGAATAGCCAAGGTCTTTTCTGCAGAATTGGGGAGTCCAGAACTCGAGTGCATAGGCTTAATATGACAGGGGCAAGATTTAAAAGGGACATAATTGGCAAGTTTTTCACACAGAGGTTGGTGCATGTATGGAATGAGCTGCCAAATGAAGAGGTGGAGGCAGGTATATTTACAACATTTAAAGGACTTCTGAATGGGTATATGAATAGGAAGGGTTTTGAGGAATATGGGCCAAATGCTGACAAATGGGACTATGTTAATTTAAGATTTCTGGTCAGCATGATTGAGTTAGATTGAAGGGTCTGTTTCCATGCTGTACTGCTCTATGAATCTCTGGCTCAAAGTAATTTTTCAGTGGTGAGCTGGCAAACAGAATTGTTGAGTCGATGATTCTATCCAGTCTCATAAAAGCTTTCCAGAAAAAAATTTAGAAATATAGAAATGAGGAGCAGCCCTTCGAACATGCTCCACCATTTAATATGATCAAGGCTAATCGTCTATGTCAATGCCATATTTCCATTTCTCTTCATACTCTTTGGTGCCTTTAATATCTAAAAAATGTATAAGTAACTTTTTTGAGACAAACTGACGATGTATAACACAAGGAGCAAATGAAGGCTGGGCACAACCACTCGCTGAAGAGACAGTGGAAGGGTTAGTGGTGATCTTTCAGGAATCACTAGAGTCAGGGAGGATCCCAGAGGACTGGAAAATTGCTAATGTGGCACCCCTGTTTAAAAAGGGAGTAAGGCAAAAGATGGAAAATTACAGGCCAATTAGCCTAACCTCAGTCGTGGGCAAGACTTTGGAGTCCATTGTAACGGAAGAGATTTCTGAATATTTAGAAGTGTTTATTAAAATAGGGCAAAGTCAGCATGGTTTCATCAAGGGGAGGTCATGTCTGGCAAATCTGCTAGAATTCTTTGAGGAAGTAACAAGCACGGTAGACCAAGGAGAGCCAATGGATGTTATTGACATGGAATTCAACAAGGCCTATGATAAGGTGCCACACAGGAGGCTGCTGAGTAAGATAAGGGCCCAAGGTGTTAGAGGCAAGGTGCTAGCATGGATAGAAGATTGGCTGTCTGGCTGAAAGCAGAGAATAGGGATAAAGGAGTCTTTCTCAGGATGGCAGCGCGTGACAAGTGGTGTTCTGCAAGGGCCGGTGCTCGGACCACAACTCTTCACTTTGTACATTAATGATCTAGATGAAGGAACTATGGGCATTCTGGCTATGTTTGCAGATGATACAAAGAGAGGTGGAGGGATAGGTAGTATTGAGGAGATGGCAAGGCTGCAGAAGCATTTGGACAGGTTAGCAGAGTGGGCAAAGAAGTGGCAGATGGAGCACCAGGTGGGAAAGTGTGAGGTCATGCACTTTGGTAAGAAGATCAGAAGCATGGACTATTTTCTAAATGGGGAGAAAATTCAGAAGTGTGAAGTGCAAAGAGCCTTGGCAGTTGTTGTCCAGGATTCTCTCACAGTAACCTTGCAGGTTGAGTCAGTAGTCAGGAAGGCAAATGCAACGTTAGTATTTATTTTGAGCGGACTTGCATATAAAAGCAGGAATATACTACTGAGGCTTTATAAGGCACTGGCCAGGCCTCATTTGGAGTACTGTGTGCAGTTTTGGGCTTCAGATCTGAGGAAAGATGTACTGGCCCAGGAGTGGATTCAGAGGAAGTTCACGAGAATGGTCCCAGGAATGGAAAGCTTAACGTATGAGGAACACTTGAGGACTCTGGGACTATACTCTTTGGAGTTTAGAAGGATAAGGGGGGATCTAATTAAAATTTTCAGAAGACTCAATGGCCTGGACAACGTGGATGTTGGGAAGATGCTTCCATTGGTAAGAGAGACTAGGGCCCGAGGCCACAGCCTTAGAGTAAAGGGAAGACCTTTTAGAATGGAGATAAGGGGAAACTTCTTCAGCCAAAGAGTGGTGAATATATGGAATTCACTGCCACAGAAGGCTGTGGAGGCTGGGTCATTGAGTACATTTAAGTCTGAGATAGATAGGTTCTTGATTATCAAGGGGATCAAGGGTTACAGGGAGAAAGCAAGAGAATGGGCTGAGGAATTTATCAAGATAATAAAATGTGAGGCTGGATGAACACAGCAGGCCAAGCAGCATCTCAGGAGCACAAAAGCTGACGTTTCGGGCCTAGACCCTTCATCAGAGAGGGGGATGGGGAGAGGGAACTGGAATAAATAGGGAGAGAGGGGGAGGCGGACCGAAGATGGAGAGTAAAGAAGATAGGTGGAGAGAGTATAGGTGGGGAGGTAGGGAGGGGATAGGTCAGTCCAGGGAAGACGGACAGGTCAAGGAGGTGGGATGAGGTTAGTAGGTAGATGGGGGTGCGGCTTGGGGTGGGAGGAAGGGATGGGTGAGAGGAAGAACCGGTTAGGGAGGCAGAGACAGGTTGGACTGGTTTTGGGATGCAGTGGGTGGGGGGGAAGAGCTGGGCTGATTTAGGGATGCAGTAGGGGAAGGGGAGATTTTGAAACTGGTGAAGTCCACATTGATACCATATGGCTGCAGGGTTCCCAGGCGGAATATGAGTTGCTGTTCCTGCAACCTTCGGGTGGCATCATTGTGGCAGTGCAGGAGGCCCATGATGGACATGTCATCTAGAGAATGGGAGGGGGAGTGGAAATGGTTTGCGACTGGGAGGTGCAGTTGTTTGTTGCGAACTGAGCGGAGGTGTTCTGCAAAGCGGTCCCCAAGCCTCCGCTTGGTTTCCCCAATGTAGAGGAAGCCGCACTTGGGGACCGCTTTGCAGAGCCCGGTGCGGCTTCCTCTACATTGGGGAAACCAAGCGGAGGCTTGGGGACCGCTTTACAGAACACCTCCACTCAGTTCGCAACAAACAACTGCACCTCCCAGTCGCAAACCATTTCCACTCCCCCTCCCATTCTCTAGATGACATGTCCATCATGGGCCTCCTGCACTGCCACAATGATGCCATCCGAAGGTTGCAGGAACAGCAACTCATATTCCGCCTGGTAACCCTGCAGCCATATGGTATCAATGTGGACTTCACCAGTTTCAAAATCTCCCCTTCCCCCACCGCATCCCTAAACCAGCCCAGTTCGTCCCCTCCCCCCACTGCACCACACAACCAGCCCAGCTCTTCCCCCCCACCCACTGCATCCCAAAACCAGTCCAACCTGTCTTTGCCTCCCTAACCGGTTCTTCCTCTCACCCATCCCTTCCTCCCACCCCAAGCTGCATCCCCATCTACCTACTAACCTCATCCCACCTCCTTGACCTGTCCGTCTTCCCTGGACTGACCTATCCCCTCCCTACCTCCCCACCTATACTCTCTCCACCTATCTTCTTTACTCTCCATCTTCGGTCCGCCTCCCCCTCTCTCCCTATTTATTCCAGTTCCCTCTCCCCATCCCCCTCTCTGATGAAGGTTCTAGGCCCGAAACGTCAGCTTTTATGCTCCTGAGATGCTGCTTGGCCTGCTGTGTTCATCCAGCCTCACATTTTATTATCTTGGAATTCTCCAGCATCTGCAGTTCCCATTATCTCTGAGGAATTTATCAGCTAGGATTGAATGGTGGAGCAGACGCAATGGGCTGAATGGCCTAATTTCTGCTCCTACGTCTTATGGTCTTATGGGTCTTATGAAGCAAGTGTCAACAAAGCTTACAGGTCCTAAGTAAAAACTCAATGGTTAACATTATCAACACGATACTCAAATATAGCAAGACGTGTGGAAGACCATTGGCAGAACCTGTGTCTTACAACAAAGGCCAATGCAAGTACAGACAGCCCTGCACTGACCCAAACACACAGAGTACAAAGAGTACCTTCAGGCCACTATAGAATTACCTGCTATCCCGCCAGAGGCACACATAATAAGTGATTGATGAACCACAATAAAATGTACAGGACAAAACAATGTTTCACATTGTTTAAAAATTATTTAAGGGGCGTGGCCATTGCAGGATGAAGTGACATTTATTTTCTGTCCCTGGTTACCCCTGAGAAGTTGGCTGTGAGCTGCCTTCTTAAATCACTTCAGTCCATGTGCTGCAGGTTATACCACAATGCCACTCAGGAGAGATTTCCAGAATGTTAACCTAGTGACACTGACAGAATAGCAATATGTTTTTGAGGCAGTGTACTGGGCATCTTGGAGGGGAACCTCATGATGGTGGTGTTCCCATGTAGCTGCTTTGTCCTTCTAGACAGAAGTGGTCACGGGTTTGGAAGGAGCTGTCTCAGATGCCTTGGCAATTTCTTGCAGTGCATCTTGTAGATGGTGCACACTTCCTGCTACTGAGCATGTGTGATGGAGGTAATGGATATTTGTGGATGCAGTGCAGTCTGCTTTGTCTTGGATGATGTCAAGCTTGAGTGTTGTTGGAATTGTGCTTATCCAGGCAAGTGGGAAGTATTCTATCACACTCCTATTTTGTGCCTTGAGAATGGTTGACAGACTTTGGAGAATCAGTAGGTGAATTATTTGCTGCAAGATTCCAAGTCCCTTATCTGCTCTTCGAGTCACAGTATTAATATGGCTTGTCCAGAACAGTTCTGATCGTTGGTAATCCCTGAGATGTTGGTAGTGGGTGAAAGTAACGCCACTGATGCTCAGGGGCAATGGTTAGATTCTCTCTTGTTGAATATGTTGATTATTATGTGCCACCTGTGAGCCCAACCCGGCATATTGTCCAGATCTTGCTGCATCTGTACATGGTCTGCTTCAGTGTCTGAGGTGTTATGAATGGTGGAATGGTGCTGAACACTGTGCAATTATCAGTGAATATCCCATGTCTTAAATTATGATGAAGCACCTGAAGATGGCTGGACCTAGGACACTTATCTGAGGGCCACCTACAAAGATGTACTGGAGCTGAGATGACAAAATTTCAACAAACACAAACATCTTCCTTGGTGCTATGTATGACTCTAATCAGTGGAGAGCCTTCCCTGATTCCCATTGACTCTAGTTTTGCTAGGGCTCTTTGATGCCACTCTTAGTCAAATATAGCCTTGATATCAATGACTGTCACACTCACCCCATTCTCTGGAATTCAATCCCTTTGTCCATGTTTGAGCCAAGGCATAATGAGGTCGGGACCTGATGATGATTGAGAGTGATCGATGGGGTGGTAATTGGTTGGGGTGACTTTACCCACCTTTTAGTGTACAGAATATACCTGGGCAATGTTTCATATTGTCCGGTAGATGCCAGCGTTGTACTGCACTGGAAAAGCTTAGCTTGGAGTGTAGCTAGTTGCTGACCGCATATCTTCAGTACTATTGCTGGAATCTTGTCAAGGCCCTGGAGGAGGCTGAGATGGATCATCCACTTGGCACTTCTAGCTGAAGTAAACCTCACGGAAAACATCAACAGCATTACAGTGTTTTTAAAAAATTTCATTAGTCTTCAGAAGACTGGAGACTATTTGTTGTTGACTAAAGTGACACACGCATAAGTGCCAGTAAACTAACCCTCTGAATTCTAAAACAAAAGTTCCCACATGACAACGTCCATGAATGTATAACTTTCAGCACACAACAGTTAACCAATACTGTGCAGTATCAATACCATTGGATGTGAGCACATTACTGGAAAAGTAATTATATCAGCATAATGTTTCATGCACTGGTCTCTAACCTACTGAATTAGTCCGACACTAGATATACAACAGGAAGTGCAGCAAATTGTTCAAGAAACAATCACAGAACAAAATATGAAAACAAATTGAGCAGAGATAGTAGGAACTGCTGATGCTGGAGAATCTGAGATAACACGATGTGAAGCTGGGTGAACACAGCAGGCCAAGCAGCATCAGAGGAGCAGGAAATTTTTTTCTGAAGAAGTGTCTCGACCCGAAACGTCAAACAAATTGAGCACTTCACTTTTGAATGAGTGAAGCTAAAATCTCAGCTATCTGCTGTGGAAAGAAAAATGAAAGTTTGAGAGAAAAAGTGCAACTAACTCACCTAACTTCATACTCTTTCTGAGATGATAAAGGGGATCCTTCTGCTCAGCTCACAATGCAGAATGAAGAGATGAAAGTGAAAAAAGAAGCAACATGAACTACAAGCACTGTACCATCAATCCAATGAAAAGTTTTCCAGTTTAGCGGATGATCTGGAGCAACGCACATGTGAAGCAAATCAGGGTTAGCAGTGCACCTACAGAAACTTCAGCCTGATCTCAAAGCAATGATGGTGAGAATGAAAAATAATGTGAATACACGGCACTCATAAAAAGGAACTGCAAATCACTCATAAGACTGTCCTTTCAAAAATATATCTCAGCAATGATGCTCTAGTGAAAGAATTCAAGCCGACATAGGTTTCTCTTTCAGTTTCCAGCTACGATCTATACAGATCAACAATTTCTACATACTGAACATTGAAATGATCTATTTTGAACTGAAGGATTTGTTTTTCTCTGGGTAGTTTTTATTAGCTACTCAGACTTATTACACTTCTTCATGATTTATAAGAATTGAATTTTTTCTTGAAATATGTTTAGTTTACATTGAGTTTTGTGCATGATTGGGAAGGTCGTGTCTTATTAATTTAATTGAATTAAGGAGTGGTGAAGGTAGTGCACTGGATGTTGTGTATGTGTATTTTGTAAGGCATTTCATAAGGTCTCACTTGACCGATTGTTAAGAAAAATAATTAAAGCCCGTCTGATGTAGGGGAATGTGGAGAATTGGATTCAAAATTGACTCAAAGAAGGAGTAAAGCATAACGGCCAACCGATGTTTTTGCAAATGGAAGTGTTTCCAGTGGTGTTCCATAGGGCTCAGTGTTGAACACCTTCTGTTTCTGGGATAATGATTTGGACAACAAATGTGGGAGGTGTAATTGGAGAATTTGCAGACGACACAATATTGGCCAGGTAATTGGTAGCGAAGCAGATGGCTGTCAACTGCAGGTAGTGTCAAAAGTTTGGTTGATTGGGTGAAAAAAGTGACAAATGGAAATCAGCTTGGAGAAGTGCATGGTTATGCATTTAGGAGGGCAAACAAAGCAAGGGAATATACATAAATGTAGGTTATTGAGAATAGTAGAGGAAAAGAGAGACTTTGGAGTGTGTACCCTTAGCTTCATGAAGGTGCCAGCACAAATAGCTAGGGTGGTAAAGGAGCCACATCCATGTTCAAATGCAACAAAATCTGGACAATATCACGGCTTTGGCTGACAAGTGGCAAATAACATTCATGTCACACAAATGGCAGGCTATGATCATCACCAATTAGAGACAATCTAATCACCATACACTTACATTCAATGGTGTTACAATCGCTGAATCCCCTACTATCAATATCCTGGGGCTATCATTGATGAGAAACTCTTCTAGACTCACTACATAAACACAGTGGCTATAAAACTAGGTCAGAAGCCAGGCCACTATGGTGAGTAACTGACCCCTGATTCCAAAAACACTGACCATCATCTACAAGGCACAAGTCAGTGGTATGATGGAATACTGCCCACTTGCCTAAATGGGTGCAGCTCCAGCAACACCCAAGAAGCTTGATACCATCCAGGACAAAGCAGCCCAATTAATAGGCACTATATCCACAAGCATCTATTGCCTCCATCACGGACATTCAAAAGCACCAGTGAGTACTATCTACAAGATGCACTGCAGAAATTCACCCAAAAATGCTCAGATAACACTTCCAAACCAATGACCACTTTTATCTAGAAAGACAAAAACTGCAGATATATGGGAACACCACCACCTGCAGATTCCCCACCGAGCCACTCACCAATAATTTGGAAATATATCGCTTTTCTTTCACTGTTGCTGGGCCAAAATCCTGGACTTGCCTCCCTAATGGCATTCTGAGTCAACTCACAGCAGATGGACTGAAGTAGTTCAAGAATGCAGCTCACATCTACCTTCCCAAGGGCAGCTGGGAATGGGCAATAAATGTTGGCCAGCCAGTGACATTCTTGTCCCAAAAGAGAGAAAATAAAGAAAATACAGATTGTGTTTCTATTGAATACAAAGCAGGTGTGCACAGTTGACCTCATATAAGACACTGGTGTACTATATGAAACTATAGATGTCACAGCTCGAATTTTGTGTGTAGTTCCAATCACCACATTACAGCAAAAACAATTTTTCTAGTCAGGGCACAGTTAAGTCTTACAAAACTGTTGACATAACATGACAACTGCAAGTAAGCAGAAATAGACTAGAATTTTTTTTCATTAGCGGGGTCTGAGGGGTGACTTAATTGAAGTGTGGAAAATAATGAGAAGCTTGGATCGAATGGACAGGAAATATCTGTTTCTCCTCACAGAGAGGTCAATTAGTAGGTTGTACTGATTTAAAATAATTGGTAGAAGAATTAGAGAGAGGAAAAAAGATGGTTCAAGAGGACATAAGATAAAATCTTTTTGCCCAGAGAATGGTGAGTATCTGGATTCACTGCTCAATTCATCAGCTGAGGTGGAACATGTCAAAACTGGATTAGTACCTGAGGTGCTGTGACCTGGAAAAGGCTACAGACCAAGTGGTAAAAAGCAGGACGAGAACAGCCTGCTAATTTATTCAGCAAGTTGAGGCATGAATGATATTTTCCCATAGCTTTTCTACTGTTCTAAGTTTATCCATCTTTATGTTGGAGGTGGGGATTGGCTTGTGGTTGGCACTACAGTTTGCTTATTGGCTAGACAGATTGCATGTGGATCAGATTGTCATCAAAAGCACTGGGTTTGATCTTTACTCTGTTTAAGAGAGGCTTAAGGTCTATTTGCTCATCTTACCAGAGTAAAAATCACAGCACTTTTCTATGGCTCAGGAAATAGCCACCAAGGACCTGCCTTCAGGCAGAGGGGTCAAGAAGAAGGAGAAGAAGAATATCTCCCTCTTAAAACATGACAGCTGAAAAGGAGTATTCTCTTTCTATCTCTTTCTGCTGAAGAAGGCAGATTATTTTGTTTATAAACTCAGTTTTCCAACAAACTGCAACCCAACAAACAAAAAACACCTCTGTTAAGGAGGAACTAATTTAAATGTACTCAGATATTGCTGCATACAGGCTTTTAAAATCACATAGCTTCAGTATAATGTTGTAACTGACTAATTGTTGCCACTGGAAGGCATCAGTGGTGATGCTGTATGCTGCTCCTCAGCAGGAAGTGAGAGCCTAATCCACATCAGCCATCACAGGTGCTTATATTTTGTAGTTAATGCGGTCTGAATGTAATTATGTGAATGAACTCACATAAGAGAGATGGATGCTTGGATTGTATGTAATTTCATAATAGTTTGCATTAATAGAACTCTAGCCTGCATTGTCCTGTTCCCTATTACGATAGTCCACACTCAATTTGTTTCTGGCCCTGTAAGACTCAGTTTAAAATAATTCCACAGAACCCTGTTTTCTGCTTGAATCCTAATCACTTATTTCCGTAATTGATACAGATTTTCATTGCTTTCTTTTGCTGGAATCTGTTTTTCTTGTCACATAGAAATTAAGTTTATGTGCACTAACAGGCTAATAAGTCAGTAGCTTCAGTTGCTTGTTAAAGTCAAGTATGTGTCTTTGTTTCATGTTACTAATGATGTGGAACCATGGAGGCCCAAGTATATTTCGCTTGGATGATGTGGGAGCGAGTACTGAAAGCTCATTACTTGGCTCCCCATTGGAATCCTGCAGGAGTCTGCTCATTGAAAAGACTGTGGGGGCTTTGACAGAATTATTATACTGAATATTTTTAGACTCATTAACTATATTACCAAAGCAAAACATGCAGATTTGTTGAAGCTAAGACAACTTTGCTTTAGTTATTGCAGTAAAGATAATGCTGTATCTGAAAGACACAAACATTGTACTTAAATATTTTATGACTCAAATCTCTCAGCAGCATACTTTTCAATGAACTTTTCTGTCCATTTCTTTAATTGCTTAGTTGATCAGTATTTGGTATTACAATCTGTATGATGTCATGTATCTTGAAATGTGACAAAGATGTTGCAAGCCAAGTTTATATTCCACTCGATTTTTGTAAACTAAACCTAATATTTTCTTTTAGCTACTATGGAACATTGAAACTAGCAAATTATGATGATGATTAATTGTGCATCTACTCACTGACTAAACATGATCATGAATGTTCCTGTGGATGATGTGCCAAGAGATTATGCTATTACATAACTAGTAATTGTGCTATTTGAGTTGTTGTAAATATTATTAGAGAAACTGGTCTAACAGCTTTAATCTACATTTGCACATTAGTTGTAATTGAGACTATAACGTGTTACCCCAATAATACAACACAAGTAGCCCTCAAATTGCAAGAAAACATGATTGTTTTTAAGATGAAGCAAACAGCATTTATTTAATCAACCTGACTTACATTTATAAAGTGTGTCCAATTAACATTGTACTTTAATGAGGTCTCCATGCTAGCACAGCAAGTATATTACCATTTCATAAAAATAAGTTCTAAGGCTTTGTGTGTTGGAGAAAGTCTTTTTAGCTAACTTACAAATACAAATAGAGATAATGGGAACTGCAGATGCTGGAGAATTCCAAGATAATAAAATGTGAGGCTGGATGAACACAGCAGGCCAAGCAGCATCTCAGGAGCACAAAAGCTGACGGTTCGGGCCTAGACCCTTCATCAGAGAGGGGGATGGGGAGAGGGAACTGGAATAAATAGGGAGAGAGGGGGAGGCGGACCGAAGATGGAGAGTAAAGAAGATAGGTGGAGAGAGTATAGGTGGGGAGGTAGGGAGGGGATAGGTCAGTCCAGGGAAGACGGACAGGTCAAGGAGGTGGGATGAGGTTAGTAGGTAGCTGGGGGTGCGGCTTGGGGTTGGAGGAAGGGATGGGTGAGAGGAAGAACCGGTTAGGGAGGCAGAGACAGGTTGGACTGGTTTTGGGATGCAGTGGGTGGGGGGGAAGAGCTGGGCTGGTTGTGTGGTGCAGTGGGGGGAGGGGACGAACTGGGCTGGTTTAGGGATGCGGTGGGGGAAGGGGAGATTTTGAAACTGGTGAAGTCCACATTGATACCATATGGCTGCAGGGTTCCCAGGCGGAATATGAGTTGCTGTTCCTGCAACCTTCGGATGGCATCATTGTGGCAGTGCAGGAGGCCCATGATGGACATGTCATCTAGAGAATGGGAGGGGGAGTTGGAAATGGTTTGCGACTGGGAGGTGCAGTTGTTTGTTGCGAACTGAGCGGAGGTGTTCTGTAAAGCGGTCCCCAAGCCTCCGCTTGGTTTCCCCAATGTAGAGGAAGCCGCACCGGGTACAGTGGATGCAGTATACCACATTGGCAGATTTGCAGGTGAACCTCTACTTAATGTGGAATGTCATCTTGGGGCCTGGGATATGGGTGAGGGAGGAGGTGTGGGGACAAGTGTAGCATTTCCTGCGGTTGCAGGGGAAGGTGCCGGGTGTGGTGGGGTTGGAGGGCAGTGTGGAGCGAACAAGGGAGTCACGGAGAGAGTGGTCTCTCCGGAAAGCAGACAGGGGAGGGGATGGAAAAATGTCTTGGGTGGTGGGGTCGGATTGTAAATGGCGGAAGTGTCGGAGGATGATGCGTTGTATCCGGAGGTTGGTAGGGTGGTGTGTGAGAACGAGGGGGATCCTCTTAGGGCGGTTGTGGCGGGGGCGGGGTGTGAGGGATGTGTTGCGGGAAATACGGGAGACGCGGTCAAGGGTGTTCTCGATCACTGTGGGGGGAAAGTTGCGGTCCTTAAAGAACTTGGACATCTGGGATGTGCGGGAGTGGAATGTCTTATCGTGGGAGCAGATGCGGCGGAGGCGGAGGAATTGGGAATAGGGGATGGAAGTTTTGCAGGAGGGTGGGTGGGAGGAGGTGTATTCTAGGTAGCTGTGGGAGTCGGTGGGCTTGAAATGGACATCAGTTACAAGCTGGTTGCCTGAGATGGAGACTGAGAGGTCCAGGAAGGTGAGGGATGTGCTGGAGATGGCCCAGGAGAACTGAAGGTTGGGGTGGAAGGTGTTGGTGAAGTGGATGAACTGTTCGAGCTCCTCTGGGGAGCAAGAGGCGGCACCGATACAGTCATCAATGTACCGGAGGAAGAGGTGGGGTTTAGGGCCTGTGTAGGTGCGGAAGAGGGACTGTTCCACGTAAGCTACAAAGAGGCAGGCATAGCTGGGGCCCATGCGGGTGCCCATGGCCACCCCCTTAGTCTGTAGGAAGTGGGAGGAGTCAAAAGAGAAGTTGTTGAGTGTGAGGACAAGTTCAGCTAGGCGGATGAGAGTGTCGGTGGAGGGGGACTGGTCGGGCCTGCGGGACAGGAAGAAGCGGAGGGCCTTGAGGCCATCTCCATGCGGAATGCAGGTGTCCATCCCCTGTTCCCAATTCCTCCGCCTCCGCCGCATCTGCTCCCACGATAAGACATTCCACTCCCGCACATCCCAGATGTCCAAGTTCTTTAAGGACCGCAACTTTCCCCCCACAGTGATCGAGAACGCCCTTGACCGCGTCTCCCGTATTTCCCGCAACACATCCCTCACACCCCGCCCCCGCCACAACCGCCCTAAGAGGATCCCCCTCGTTCTCACACACCACCCTACCAACCTCCGGATACAACGCATCATCCTCCGACACTTCCGCCATTTACAATCCGACCCCACCACCTAAGACATTTTTCCATCCCCTCCCCTGTCTGCTTTCCGGAGAGACCACTCTCTCCGTGACTCCCTTGTTCGCTCCACACTGCCCTCCAACCCCACCACACCCGGCACCTTCCCCTGCAACCGCAGGAAATGCTACACTTGTCCCCACACCTCCTCCCTCACCCCTATCCCAGGCCCCAAGATGACATTCCACATTAAGCAGAGGTTCACCTGCACATCTGCCAATGTGGTATACTGCATCCACTGTACCCGGTGTGGCTTCCTCTACATTGGGGAAACCAAGCGGAGGCTTGGGGACTGCTTTGCAGAACACCTCCGCTCAGTTCGCAACAAACAACTGCACCTCCCAGTTGCAAGCCATTTCCACTCCCCCTCCCATTCTCTAGATGACATGTCCATCATGGGCCTCCTGCACTGCCACAATGATGCCACCCGAAGGTTGCAGGAACAGCAACTCATATTCCGCCTGGGAACCCTGCAGCCATATGGTATCAATGTGGACTTCACCAGTTTCAAAATCTCCCCTTCCCCTACTGCATCCCTAAACCAGCCCAGTTCGTCCCCTCCCCCCACTGCACCACACAACCAGCCCAGCTCTTCCCCCCCACCCACTGCATCCCAAAACCAGTCCAACCTGTCTCTGCCTCCCTAACCAGTTCTTCCTCTCACCCACCCCAAGCCGCACCCCCAGCTACCTACTAACCTCATCCCACCTCCTTGACCTGTCCGTCTTCCCTGGACTGACCTATCCCCTCCCTACCTCCCCACCTACACTCTCTCCACCTATCTTCTTTACTCTCCATCTTCGGTCCGCCTCCCCCTCTCTCCCTATTTATTCCAGTTCCCTCTCCCCATCCCCCTCTCTGATGAAGGGTCTAGGCCCGAACCGTCAGCTTTTGTGCTCCTGAGATGCTGCTTGGCCTGCTGTGTTCATCCAGCCTCACATTTTGTTATCTTACAAATACAAATATTTCAGTTTTGCATACTTGGCAGGCTTCTTTAATGCTGAAAATGTTTTCTAACCCTAAACTATTGGTATTACTTTAATAATTTATGGTAAGTAATCATCACAGTATGTGTTTATACAATTTCTCAATTTAGTTTAGCCTATTATTTTAGTAGGCCGTCATGTTATGCCCACCACAGGAAAATGTTTTTCTGATACAAGTGGGCAACCTAACCATTAATGATATCATTATATAAATGTTTAAAAGACTCATAACACATTCCTTTTCCTTCCACTTTAAAGGAAATATTAAACCAAATTAACTAAAATGGAACGTCTACACCATTGTAATTATAATTGGCAAGATTGTGGCGTGGTGGTATTGTTTTGAACTTGTAAACCAGAAACTGAGGCCAATGTTCTGTGTAGATGAGGTTGATTCCCACCATGGCAAACAGCAAAATCTGAATCCAATAGTAATTTGATTATAAAGCAAGTCTAACAGTAACCATGTAAGATCTATCGGCTGTTGTAAAAACCCATCTAATTCTTTAGGGAAGGAAATCTGTTGTCCTTACCCGGTCTGGTCTGCATATGATTCCAGACCCACAGCAATGTGGCTGACTCTGAACTGTAAGGGATAGGCAATAAATGCTGGCCTTGCCAGTGATGCCGACATCTCATGAGCAAATAACAAAAAAAACATAAACACCATGTATCATCATTAGATAATATCTATGATAAAAACCCATCTAGTTCACTAATTTTCTTTCAAGAGGCAACTTAGAAAAGAAACTGTACTCTATATTTCAGACAACTCTTAATTTTGAATAGCTGAACATGCATTCAGTAGAATATTAGGACCCCACATCTATTGCTATTTCAAGGGATTATCTACCATTTTCAGATTAGTTGATAATTGATTTCCACTGACTGCCACTGAATTGGTAGATGTGTTGGTGCTTTATACTGTTATTTAGATTTGATGTTCAAGGAAATTGTGTGGATTGTGTGATAAACATCGAAACTGTTATCATTTCAGGAATTTAGATCTTTTAAAAATAGAAGCAGATGGATTTTGGTTAGTCGTATGATACTTGTGAAATTACTTTTTGTTTGAAATGTTCAGAAAATCATTTGGATAATGGCCTAAATACATAATTTCTAAGAAGACACATATCTTTTGTCAGCTTCCTCACAGATTCAACGATGCCCCACAGCTGCCTCTCTCCTCCCCCAGTGCTAATGGATAATGTTTGTACTATTGAATTTATGTTTTGACTTTAGAGCAGGAGGTTCAAGGTCTCAAGTTCAAAAGTACCAGGTGTTCAGATCAGAAAGGAAAAAAGTTTCTCTTAGCAGAAGAATTAAGTTTTAGTTTACAAGATGTGGCTTCTCCTCTGTGGAGTTTTCAAGCTCTGATGGATTGTATAGAAAACTTCAAACTATTTTAAATAATTTATGCCATGGAAGTTCTGACAGCTTCATACTAAAGGATTTAGAAAGGAATTGTAAAGTTTTGTCCTCATCCCAAGAAAAATAAACTGTGAGCAATCAATTAAGTAAAAACATGGTGTAGAGGTAAGAGTGAAATTTCTCTGGAAATGAGTTTTTGTAGCAGATAGTTTTAGGAAACAGGTTGAAACTTTGTTTGATGTTTTTGTTAAGATCTTTCTAATTATCTTCTGTCTTGGTAGAAGTTAAAAAGAAACAGACATTAATCACATTGTCAAACCCCCAAACAATTAGAAAGAAACAGAACAGCAGATAGTATGCAAAATTTAGAGAAGTGTAAAAGTAATAATAGAAAGGAACGTCAACTTTCTCAATTTCAACTGGGTTAGACATACAGTGAAAGGCTGACAGGAACAGAATTCTACAATGTGCCTGAGATAACAAGGCGTAGAGCTGGATTAACGCTGCAGGCCAAACAGCACCAGAGGAGCAGGAAGGCTGACGTTTCGGGCCTAGACCCTTCTTCAGACCTTTTTTTTTCTGAAGAAAAGTGGAGCCCTGAAACGTCAGCCTTGCTGCTCTTCTGATGCTGCTTGGCCTGCTGTGTTCATCCAGTTCTACACCTTGTTATCTCAGATTCTTCAGCATCTGCAGTTCCTACTATCTCTCTACAATGTGTCTGACAGCTTTTTAAGCCAGCAAGTAGAAAGTCCTACATGAAACAATGGTTAGACTCTCCCTTTTTGGAGATGGTCATTGTCTATCACTGGTGTGACACATCTATTACATGCCAATTGCCAGATCAAACTTGGGTATTATTCAGGACAACCTGCACTTTGACATGGACTTCAGCAGCTGAGGATAACTGCACATCCCCATTTCTGACCTTATGATGTGGGACTCTTACGGTGTAGTGGTGTCACTGCCAGCCGTGTGTTATTGCAAGCTGAATCTTTAAAATAGTTGAACAAGATTAAGCCTAGGACACTGATTCCAAGTCAAGGAGAGTTTTCCCCTGGTTCCCACAGGTTCTAGATTTGCTAGGATTTCTTGATAGCACTCTTGGTGAAATGTGGCCTTGATGTCAAGGATAGTCATTCTCATCTTGTCTGTGGAATTTGGCTCTTTTGTCCATCTTTGAAGCGAGGCTGTAATGAGGTCATAACCTGCAGCTCATGGAACCTCAGCTCAGAGTTGATGGAATGGCATCTGAATTTGCAACCTGTTGTGAATTATCCAGGAGCTTGGATGAGCCTGTAGTTCCCCATTACATTCTCCACAACTCAGCAAACAGAGTTAACTTTCCAGCCAATTGGTATCTTTTTTCTATTAGTAGAAATTGTAGTGATTGTTTGAAATTTTGTATTTTTACTCCTGCTGACATGTCTCTCTTCTTAGAACACAGATAAGTCAGTGTGCAAGCATTTGGCAGATGCAGCATAACATGGAAAAATGTGAGGTTTTTCATTTTGGCATGGAAAACAGAAAAACAACGGATTAACTCAATGGAAAGTGATTGTAGAATGCTGTGATACAGAGAAATCCAAGTATTCTTGAGCAAGTTACATAAGTCAACATGCAGGTATAGCATGTAATCAGGCAACCATACAGAATATTATTCCTTAATGCAAGAAACATCGCACTATGGCTGCTTCAATGGGACACTGGTGAGTCCAAATATAGAGTAGTTTTAGTTACCTTTATTATAGAGAGCCATACTTGTGTCAGAAGCAGCAAAGAAGGCTCACTTAGTTGCTCATGTAATTTAATGTTTCTAGGTTTCAGCTTTCACATCTCATTGTTGGTCTCCAGTTCATACTTCCAGACCATTCCTTTTTCTATCAAATAACTTCACATAGATCAGTATCGCATCACTGAGTCACCCTTTACGTGAAGAGCTTTGACGCTGATCCAGCTCCCTCAGAGCCAGCTCTCAGAGTGAACAGAAGTTCTGAGTTAGCCAGGACTTCTTGATTTGACCAGATTAACAGCTCCAATCAGGAAACTCATATTCTATGAGGTCTACTTGGTTGAATTCGTTACTATCACTACACCCCTCTTTCTCTGAGTCCAAGAACATAGGCTGGTTCTTCTTTCTCTTGCAGCTCCTCCTGGGTGGCTTTTCGCAACGGGTCTCGTTCCTCCAACTGTGCCTCTGTTACAGGCGGCGTGTAATGCACAGTAGCTTGCCTTTTGCACCTGGAGTGTCTCAGAAGAAATTCATTCTCCTCTTCAGGCAGTAAAGGTTCTGAGGCAGTTATATCTGCTGTGCCCATCTCACATTCCAAGGTATCTTCAATGCTCAATGGAGAGGAAGAACAATAGTTCCAGAACAGTCAGAAAGGCAGTTGAGGGGTCAGGCACATTTTACTCCTGCACCATTTGCGAGTTTACAGCTTTCATATGGTCCACGTGCTTGTTCAGGGCCATCATACCTACCTGAACTTTATACATCACTGGGCCTGACCTCGTGTCAAACATGCCCCTTTACCCATTCCCACGGTTCTTACACTAAACTTCATCCTCTGAAGTAAATTGCCTCTCTCACTTAGCAGAGCCTTGTGCCGGCACTGGCGTTCCTGATACCATTTCACCCTATTCCCTGCAGGTGCGGGAAGGTTAGATTTAACCTGCTGCAGAGTCTTCTCCCCATTAGTAACTCTGCTGGAACTAACCCTATAATTGCATGAGGGGTGGTCCTGTAATCAAACAGAAACCGGGACAGTTTGGTATCTCGTAGGCTGTTTCTTTAAGCCTCCCATCAAAGTTTGGTCTGCCATTTCTGCCAGACTATTGGATGATGAATGGTATGAAGCTGTCCTTCTGTCATAAATACCATGTGACGCTAGGAAATAGTCAAATTCCCGACGTCTGACCAACACTTCTGGGAGTCCATGCACTGTAAAAGATGTGCAGTTTTTTAAATCATCATTCCATGATATTCCACGAATAAATTCTATGCACATCCAGCCACATTGAGTAGGTGCCCACAATGAATAAAAACATTGAACCTATGGAAGGACCCACACAGCCGATACGTAACCGAGTCCAGGGATTACCCTGCCATTTCTACAAATGTGGGAGAAATGCCAACAGTAAGTTTTGTCCTTGTAGGCAAACTGGGTGCTGCCCCATCAACGTGGCTATGTCTCCAATCCTAGCCACAGGCATAACTTCTTACCAACATTTTGGAAACCCCTGGATGACGCTGGTGAGTTCAGCCAGTATCTGGCAGTGGCCTTTGCTTGGGACAGTCACTCTTGCTCCCCATAATAATATGCCATCCTCTGCTGTGAACTGGGCTCTCCAGGTGCAGAAAAGTTTCAATTTTGGTTGTGACGACCCTTTTTAGATTCCCCCATCACCACCAGGTGTTTCAGTTTTTGCCAGGACCAGACCTTTCTGAATCTAAAGTCTGATATTATCTGCTGTGTTGGAAGTGTGCCCAGAAAATTTAAAACCATTAGGGTCTCTTCCAGTGACGATAACACTGGTAGCGTACTGCCAGCAGGAGGCAGCTCAATGCATCTATATTTGCTACTTGGCCTCCAGCATGGTGTTCCAACTTTTAATAAAATGCACCTGGAATTAGAGCTCACCACTGAATTCGGCCTGAAACTTTGGGCAACTGAGCCTTGTCCTCTGTTGGTAGACCTAGCAGGGATTTGTGGTCTGTTATTTTTGCAAATTTACATCTGTAAAGGTATTTGTGGAATTTCCTAACTCAAATATGACCACCAAACCTTCCTTCTCTATGTGAATGTATTTATGCTCTGCATTAGCCAAAGTGCTGGATGCATATACTATTGGGCATTTCTTTCCATTGGCCACCTAAAAGCTAATAATACCTAATGCCATATCAGAGGCAGGCCAATAGCAGATCTCAACTGGATCATAATGTGCTAACACCCTAGAGAATGATAGGTATTTATTCACTTTCCTGAAAACTATGGCTTGGCTATGTGACCATTTCCAAGGCTGATGCTTTTTTTAAGAGTTGATATAAAGGTGCCAGGATGGAGGTCAAGTTATGTCTGAACTTTCCACGGTGGAGGAGCATTTGGAAAGGTGTTAATCACTGGACTTGCTGTCTGGAAAAAGCAGGACAGGGGCAAAAACAGTGTAAGGAGCGTACTGCCATACAAATGCCCCACCCACCCATTTCCACAACCACCTTCTGCCCCATGGGTAGCAGAATCTGCGAAAGCCGCATTGGACTGTACAGCCGCCTACAGACTCACCCTGCGAGTAGAAGAGAGTCATCCTTGTTTATGAGGGACTGCCAATGATGGGTATTAATTGTAGCATACTTCTGGAATTCCTTATCTAACTACAACTGCAAGTACGCATGTTTTATATCTAGCTTCATGGAGGACAGCACCCCCCACCCCGCACCCCGCCCCCCCCAACCATCCCAGTCAACTTTGCGCATAATTCCTCCATACAATGAACTGGGTCCTTATCCAGCTCGTTTTCCATTTGTTTACAATTCTCACAAAGGCACACCAACACTTTGGGCTTCATAATTGGTATAACCAGTACTATTCATTCCGTAAGCTGGAGTAGTTTGATGATTTCTTTGCTTTCCAGTCTTCTGATTTCTGCCTCTACTTTTGCCTATCAGGCAAATGGCTCTGGGTGGGTCTTCACAACCATGGAATTGCTGCCTGGTCAACTGGCAAGATGGCCTTGGCCCCTTTGACAGTCCCTAGACTTTTTTGGGAAACTTCTGGCTATTTAATTTGGACTTCACTCAAACAGCTATTTTTAATTGAAAAATGTTGAGCCAGTCTAGGTGAATCTTTCTTAACCAATTTCAGCCCATTAGGCTTGGTGCCCAAGCCTTTTACCACAATCAGTGGTTACTGAACCAGCTGCTTCTCATGAGAGACTGGAACCAAAGTTATACCTTTAATCTGTAAAGGTATAGGCTTTCGGTGTGGCCAAGATCTTGTGCAAACTTAAGGTTGGAGTCCACAGTGAATTTTGCAAAAGCCTTGTAATATAATCACTGAAATGGCTATGCCAATATCGACTTCCATTAGAACCAGATGACCATTTAGCAAGACGTTTATTTTAATTGATTCTGATTTGCAAGTATTTTAACTGCTCCAAACCAGATGTAGGTGAACTTTCCAGAGTGTGTACTCTCCCGGATACCAGCTTATGAGTTCACTTACTCATTTAGGTCTTTTGCTGCCTCAATATAACAGCACAACTACGGTGGCTTGCCAGCCAAGATCCTAAAGAAAATTTTAACTGTTTAGCTGATGCTTGGTTTTGTTTTGGAGTCTGCTGTGGGCTCGCCTGCATTTCTCTTGTAGTTGCCGCATAGTAAAAATCATGTCTATTGTCTTACTGACAGGGCAGTTATCTGCATTAAAACCCTGGAAAGGGCTGTTCGGACACAGGAAGTAAGAGTTTGAAAAGAAGGATTATGAATAAGTATGCCATCATCTTTGATGGTATCAACTCTGAGGTGGATCCTGGTTTTGTTCATCACTGCTCCTACGTTGCGCTCAATGGCAGAATACCACGCCTTCTTTCGTTATGTACCTCTGCAGGTGATTGTGCATCACTTTGTCCAGCAAAAGAGACAAAGGTATTAATCTATGTGGTACAATCTATCTTGCCTTGTCCGAATAATTGGCAGACTGCAAGCTGTGAAATGTAACATAAGACAGCGGTGTAGTAGTTGCTTTAGCTAGAGCTCATTTCCTTTTCTTTTCTGTGTTTTTTTTCCTTCTTCTTTCTTCTCAGTGACATCCTGAACTACTGATCTCAGCATGAGCGCCGACTCCGAGTCTCAGCGCATATTTGGACTCCCAGCCTCATTGCAGACTCAGACTCTCGGCCTCACAGTGGACCTGGCAAGGTGTCCTCTTGGCCCGGCATGGTGGTCTCCCGGCTAGCATGGCGGTCCCCCAGCCGGGAGTGGTGATCTCCCAGCTCGGCACGGAGATCTCGCGGTCGGATGTGATGGTCTCTCAGTACAGCGTTGTGGTCTTTCAGCAGTCTGTGGTGGTCTCTCAGTCCAGCATTGTGGTCTTTCTGCAGTCTAAGGTGGTCTTTCGGTTGGCATGACTTCAATATGGACTTACAGCCTCAAGATGATTCCAGAGCAGACTCTTGGCCTCATGAGCCTTGAGGTGATGTCCGGCATGGTCTGAAGTCAAGGCCCGATGTAGACTGGAGGCGAGGTGCTGGTGTGGACCAGGTTGGAAGAACTATTGTTATGAACTTTCTATTTATAAACTTTTCACTGTAATCAGTTAAGTACATGTGACAATAAAGCTAATTCATTTCAATTAAAATATGGCTGTGAAGCTTGTACCTGCATGAAGAATCCAGTTGGTGGAGGAGTAGCTACATATGTAACTCATAGTTGATAGTGGTTATTTGCAGATGAACAAAGCAGCGAATGTGCACTGAACAGTTTATCAAGCTAGCGGTCATTGACACTGACCTCACACATGAGGATACTGAACTTCTTTTGGCACTGCATCCAGGTCCTCAGAGCTCCACTGATGGCATTAATTACAAAAGATGACTGCCTCAACCAGCTTTTATAATGAGACAACAAGGTGTGGAACTGGAAGAACACAGCAGACCAGGCAGCATCAGAGGAGCAGGAAAGTGGCGTTTTGGGTTGGGACCCATTTCTGAAGAAGGGTCCCAATGCGAAACACCAACTTTCCTGCTCCTCTGCTGCCTGGTTTGCTGTGTTCCTCCAACTCCACATTGTGTTGTCTCTGCAGATGCTGGTGTTGGACAGGAGTGGACAAAGTCAGAAGTCACACAAAACACCTAGTTATAGTCCATCAGGCTTATTTGAAATCAAAGCATTCAGAGCAATGCTCCTTCATCAGGTGAAGTAGAAAGAGGCGCACAGGCACAGAATTTTTAGGCAGAAAGATCATTAGTGAGATAATTCTAGCTGACACTTTACTCACACCGTTTGACACTTGATCACTTGCAAAGAATTGTTATTCAGCCTGTCGACACTCACACCATTTGTACTTCCTATAAATCGTGTGCCTATGTGCTTCCCTCCACTTCTGACTATTCTGAGCAGTATTCTATTACATTGTTTGGGAAAGGAGCAGCTATTAACCATCCCAACAAATGCAGGAGTGAAATGCTGAGTATAGGCCAAGGAGACAGTTGTAGCTACAAATAAATACATTAATTGAGGAATAAATGTTAGTCAGAACACTTGGAGAATTTGAATGATGTCATGGTATCCTTAGCTATGGTTTTGTTCTAAAACTCCATCACTAAGACCCAGCAATGTCAATCCAGATTACATGTATAAATTTTGCATTTGGAGTTTGAACTATTAAATTTCATACCCAGAGATGAGATAGCTACTGAGTGTGCGCTAAGTTGACACTGAGAAAAACGTATAAGATCTTAAGTTAAAGGAATCGAAATGGGCCATTCAGCCCATTGAGTCTGATCTGCCATTCAATAAGATCATGGCTAATTTGATAATTCTTTTCCCTATAATCCTTGATTTATTTAAAGAAGTGTGTCTAACTCAGCCTTAAATATACTTAACAACCTGGCATTGACTATCCTCTGTGGTAAAGATTTCCACAGATTCATTACTCTTTTAGACAGGAAATTCTTCCTTACATATGGTCTTCAATGTGCAACGCTTTAATCTGAGATTACGTTCTCTGATCCTAGACTCTCCCACAAGGGGAAACAATCTTACCACAATAACCATGTCAAGTTCCAGTACTGATCCCTGTGGCACTCCACAAGTTACAGGTTGCCATCCTGAAAATGCCTCTCTTATCCTAACCATCTTTGTTTAATTAGATTGCCAATCCCTTATATATGCTAATTAACAACTTGTACACTGCAGGGATTCTATGGTGATTCTTTGATTTATCAAATGCCTTCTAAAAATCCAAATATATTGCATCCACTGCTTCCTTGTTATCTATCCTGCTTGTTACCCCCTCAACAAATTCTAATATGTTTATCAGGTATGATTTACCCTCATGAAGCCATGCAAACTCTACTTGATCGTATTTATTTCTAAATGTTCTATTACATCCTTTATAACAAACTCTAACATTTACCCAAGAACAGACATTATTCTGATCTACAGTCACTTCTTGTTTTGTCTCCTTCCACTTTAAATAAAGGTGTTACACTGGCAGTTTTTCAATCCTCAGGGACTTTCCAGAATGTAAGGGTTTCTGGAAGATTACTACTATTGCATCTGCTACCTCGCCAGCTACCTCCTGTAATATCCTAAGGTGCATCCCATCAGGTTCAACGAACATATCGATTTTTGTGGCATTAACTACAAAAGATGACTGCCTCAACCAGCTTTTATAATGAGATAACAAGGTGTGGAACTGGAGAAGCACGGCAGACCAGGCAGCAGAGGAGCAGGAAAGCTGGCGTTTCGCTTTCTTGTTCAGAAATGGGTCCCAACCCACAACGCTGCTTTCCTGCTCCTCTCATGCTGCCTGGTCTGCCGTGTTCCTCCAGTTCCACACCTTGTTATCTCATTATAAAAGCTAGTTGAGGCAGTCATCTTTTGTAGTTAATGCCACAAAAATTGATATGTTCCTTGAACCTGATGCACCTTAGGATATTACAGGAGGTAGCTGGAGTGGTAGCAGATGCAATAGTAGTAATCTTCCAGAAACCCTTACATTCTGGAAAGTCCCTGAGGATTGAAAAACTGCCAGTGTAACACCTTTATTTAAAGGGGAAGGAGACAAAACAAGAAGTGACTGTAGATCAGAATAATGTCTGTTCTTGGGTACATGTTAGAGTTTGTTATAAAGGATGTAATAGAGCATTTAGAAATAAATACGATCAAGTGGAGATTGCATGGCTTCATGAGGGTAAATCATACCTGACAAACTTATTAGAATTTGTTGAGGAGGTAACAAGCACGATAGATAAAGAGGATAGTTATTGTGTTTATTTCCTTGCCTCCCTTTGCCCCTTGATTGTTTAATAATTTTGAAATGCTGTTAGTGTCCTCTACTGTGAGGACTAACGGAAGATGCCTATTCAACTCCTCCACCGTGCTCACCTTTATTTTTTCCCCAGCCTCATTCTCCAAGAAACTTTATTTATTTTGGCTTCTTTCTTTCTTTTTACATATTAAAGAAGCTCTTTCTGTCTTGATTACCCTTAAAGTTTAGTTTCTTCCTCTTTATTGCATCTTTACTTATATTTTATTGGCTTATAAATCATTCTCAAACTTCTGTCTTATCACTAAGTTTTGCCACAGTGTGTGTTTTTTCTTTCAATTTGATACTATGCTTAACTTTCTTGGTTAACCATTTTTGGCTATCTTCTTCCTCGGATCCCTCTTAATAAGTGGAATATATCTCTGCTTTGAGCCACGAACTATTTTGTTAATTGTTTGCTATTATTTCTCAACTGTCTTTGCTGCTAAATTCTTCCCCTGACTCTTTTCATTCTGCTCTACTCTCATTCCTTTCTAACTACTCATATTTAAGCATAGCATAATTGTTTCTGACCCAAGTTCCTCTTGCTTAAACTAAATGCAAAATTTTACCATTTTATGGTCACTTTTTCTTAAGAGATCTTTTTACCCTGGCATAATTTTTTAAACCTGCCTCATTATACATCTCTAGATACAAATTGATTCCTGACTGGGATCTACAACATTTGTTCGTAGAAACTGACCTGAACATATTCTATGACATTTTTCTCATAGCTACCTCTGCCAACTTTTGGAAATATGAAACATTCAATCAGTTGTCAGTCAGTATCACTCACTAAAGAATACTCAATCTAGACTTCTTAGTTGATTGGAATTCTGGCAGCTCAGCACAACAATGAACATGAGCAGATAGACTTGAGAAGAAAATTAAATCCTTGCTCAGGCTCCAAAATTTTACTTCAGATGAGCAATGGCAATCAATTAGTGGCTGCAACACTTCAGAATATAACTAGTTTTAGACAGCAGTGAGACAGACTGCTAAATTCCAAGCTGTGAGGTTACTGTGAGATGGGTAAGGATGGACCTGCAGTGGTCAATACTTAATGTGTGAAATCAACCTTTTGGGTATTTCCTCAGTGTACTGTACTGAACCACAGAATTGTTGCGGTGCAAACAGAGGTCATGGCTGATTGTGTCAGCACTGGCTCACTGAATGAACATTTTCACTTAGTGCTATTGTCCAGCCTTTGCTCCATAACCCGGAAGATTGCTTTGATTTAGATAATCACATAATTCCATCTTGAATGCCTCAGGTGAAGCTGTCTCCACCACAGTTTCAGGCAGTACATTCTAGATTCTAACTACACACTGTGCAATAAAGTTAAAAATATGAAAAAATATGGTAAATGTGTATAAAATGAGCTTTTTCAGTTATGGTATATTCAAGCAATGATTTTTGTCCAGATCTAAGTAAATTGGAGGAGATATACTTGTTCCAAAAACTGTCATAATATGTATAAAATACCAATGTGACACTAAGATGACCAAATGACTGACTGCTACTTCAGACAAAAGCAATTCACACCAAATATTTTCATTGAGAGGAGATAACTATTTATTGTAACATACTTAATTTTAACGGATAGCAAAGAAATGGTACTAATTTGTTTCATCTTTTACTTTGCGACTTAGACTATATCTCTCTAAAACCCCAAAATACCTACACACTCATGATTAAAACAGATAAAAACAAATGGTTTGACAAAGACATCTTTACTGGAAAAAATCTAAACAGAGAACAAAGGTCCTAACTCAAAAGTCCAAATTTCAAGAATGGGCTTGATTGTCTCACACAGTTCCTCTTGATTGTTAGCACTAATGACATGCTGTTCTCTGTAAAGTAATGGTTATTTGCACTAGATGATCCAATGGATCTAGATCTTTTTTCTAGTTAGAATTCTTTTCCTAACCTTTTTGAATTATCTAAAAACTAAAAGAACTGTGGATGCTGTAATTCAGGAACAAAAACCAGTTCTGAGGGAGAGTCACGAGACCTGAAACATTAACTTTGTTTTCTCCTTCACAGACGCTGCCAGACCTGCTGGACTTTTTCAAAACTTTGTTTTGTTCTTGAATTATCTGTCTGTTTGCCCACAGATGGGGAGAGAGAGAGAGAGAGAGCTAGAGAGATAGATAAAGAGAGAGACAGATGTGCTCAATTTGAAGGCTCTGGATATTTCTGGTTGTCCTTGTACTTCTAGTTTTGTAGCAAACTGATTCTCAGCCAGAGAACTGTTGTCAGGCAGAATTACGTAACTCAAAGATCCTTGGTGTCAGTTTATCTCAAAGTATCTCCCTCATTGCTTCCAAAAGCAAAATGATCTTGTACCACTAAAAATGTGCAGCATTTGATTCTTCCAAGAAGGTATTGTTGTTCAGGTGATAATTGCAAAAGGAAGTGCCATTTGTGTTCAAAAGGATCATCAGCGCATGTTTGAGGGTTTAAAATGTTGCTATGTCGGAAAACAACCTCGGTCCAGTTTTATGACTGAGAGAAAGAAAACAACTTGCAGGTCAATGCATTGCAGAAAGGAGCTTGAATTTTGCAGGATGGAAAATTCATTGCAGTCAGATCAGAGGCTTATAATCAGAGCAAACATATTATTCAAAATAGAGCAGGAGACATTATCTCTATAAATTGTTAGAATACAATTTTACCAATATCTACGGAAAGAACTACAGATGCTGAAAATCAGAAACAAAAACAGAAATTGCTGGAAAAACTCAGCAGATCTGGGAGTATCTGTGGAGAGAAATCAGAGTTAACGTTTTGGGTCGTGACCCTTCCTTAGAACAGAGGACAGTTCTGATGGAGGGTCACTGAACCTGAAGTATTAACTCTGATTTTCTTCCACAGATGCTGCCAGACCTGCTGAGCTTTTCCAGCAATTTCTGTTTTTGTTCATTTAAATCTGTTTGGAAAGATTTTCATTATGAAAACAGATCACAAAATCAATTCATCACGTCAATGCAATAGACGTAGATGCCAAAGATTATTACATGTCAATTTGATGAGATTTGGTCAGTACTAATGTCAACAATTTTGATAAAAGATATCCAAAGACCCATACTCCAAGGTATATGGAAAGCATAATTGAAGGTAATCCTGATGAACTCCAAGAAGTCCAAGAAACCTTAATGCTAGATTGAGCCTACTGAGATAAATTAGGAATATCTAATAATATAATACTTAAAGGTGGACAGTTTTTAAGATCCGAATGACTCCATTCAGATGTTCTGATGCAATTGCACTAGAATTGCATGGACAATCAGTATATCAGACACCTGGCGAGAAAATCTGTACACTTGCTGAGATCAGTAGTGATATTGAGAAGACCATGCGAATCTGTGAGGCACACGCAGCTGACAATACCTCACAAGATTCCATCATTGTACCTGGGGACCATAGAGAATTACTACAGATCTATTTAATGTTCATTATAATGATTATAATGTCCATTATAATGTTCAAGAGTGAAGGACTATTTTTTAAGAGGCTCTGATTATTTGACAATGACATGATACTGTAGCCTTATATACTAAGTGCCATTTTCAGTTTGCAGAAGAAGACATTGTGTCAATCAACAGTCAAAGAACAAGGAACAATACAGCACAGGAACAGAGCCTTCGGTATTCCAAGCCTGCGCCGACACATTCTGTCCTTTTAAACTAAAACTGTCTTCGCTTACAGGATCTGTATCTCTCTATTCCCTTCCTATTTATGTATTCATCCAAGTGCTTCCTGAATGCTGCTGTTGTGTCTGCTTCCACCACCTCCTCTGGCGACACATTCCAGACACTCACTACCCTTCGTGTGAAAAATGTCTCTTGCACATCTTTTTTAAGCATCCCCCCTTGCACTTTGAACCTGTGTCCCGTAATAATTGGCCCCTTCACCCTGTGAAAAAACATACTTTTCACTCTATCCATGCCATTTACAATCTTACAAACTTCTATTAGGTCACCCCTCAACCTCCTGTATTCCAGTTAAAACAAACCCAGTCTAGCCAACCTTTCTTTGCAGCTAAAATCACCCATAACCTTTTCTGTACCCTTGCCAAAGCATCCATATCTTTCTGGTAGTTTGGTGACCAGTCTTTGTACATCAGTCTTAATTTTCCAAAACTCCCTTGATTTAGGAAAGGAGCTATTAAATCAGAAAATTTATGGATGATAGCAAACATTTATTCAAAATGGGAGAGAGACAGAAAGCAAGTAACTATGGTCAGCTTGCTTAACATATGTCATAGGGAAAATATGAGAAACTGTTATGAAAGAAGCCAGTGCAGGAAACTTAGGTAACTTTAAGGCAATCAGACATAGTCAAAAAGATTCTGTAGAAGGGAACTTATACTAACTAATTCATTGGTGCTCTTGGAGGAAGAAACATATCCTGTGGATAAAGGGGAATCAGTGAATATACTTTAATTATACTTTCAGAAAGTTGTGAAAACAGATCAAAGGTTATGATAGAAAATAAAAGCTCATTGTGTCAGCGGTAGAATATTGTCATGGATAGAAGATTGGCTGGATTGGTCAACAATGAAACAGAGAGTAGGCATCAATGGGTCATTTTCTGGTTGGTAATATGTAACAAGTGGTGTACCACAGGGATCAATGCTGGGGTCTCAACTTTCACAACTTACATAAGGCAGAGGAATGATTGCCAAATGTGATAATGACACATAGATATGTAGAAATTTAAGTTGTGAAGAGGAGATGAGGAGGATACAAAGGAATATAAATACATTGTGAGTGGTCAAAGATGTGGCAAGTGGAGTTTAATGTGGAGAAAAATGAAACTGTCTATTTGGGAAGGAAAAATAAATAATAAAACTAATATCTCAACGGTGAGAGATTGCAGAGCTCTAAAATCCAGAGGGTTCTGGGTGTCCAGGGTTCTGGAGTCCACATGCATATTCACAAGAAATTAGTATGTTGTTACAGCAAGTAATTAGGAAAGGAAATGGAATGCCACAAGCTATTGCAAGAAGAATTGAATCCTATATTACGAAGCTTATGCTTCAGTTATTCAGGGGATTGATAAGATCACGTACAGCATACTGTGCACAATATTGTTCACCTTATTTAAGGAAAGATGTAAATAAGTTGGAAGCAGTTCAGAGGAGGTTTACCAGAGTTATACCAAGAATAGAAGGCTTGTCTTATGAGGAAAGATTGGACAGACTATGTTAGAATGAACTGCAGTCAGAAGAGGAAGAGGCAATGTATTACTAGTCTTACTTGAATACTAATGAGCTTGTGTTTAAAAGATAAAACAAACAAATGTTTAAATTGGGTGTTTGCTTCTGTTCTGCTAAATTAGTTATTGATAAACTTATTTCATATTGATAAAATTTGAACCGCTATTTTCTCTTTGGATTTCACATTAAATAGAGCACATGCTTTACTTTTCTAAAGGATAGCAGGTAGAAGATTTCTTCAAGATTGTTATGCTGACAAATTAATATGGTTCCTTTGCTTGATAACCAACGCAGAATACGATCACAAAATATTGTTCCATATTTGCTATAAACATCCAGCACGATCTAATATCAACACAAAGTGACATACTAAGAACTTTAGTGATATATTAATATTATATTTGAAAGTATATTTGAACAAAAAGAAGATAGTTAATCTAAGTTCTGTATACATTTCTGCATTTAATTTGTTTAGGATTGGATTACAAATTATGATAGTAACTTTATAAAGACGTTTTTATAGGCCTGCCAGTCACAGCAAGAACATATATCTTAGGTCATGATGCAGTCAGGGATTGTTTTCACTGCATATCTTACGGGAAAGGCAGTGGTCCGTAAAGTGACTGAAAAATATTGTTACTACGTCAACATCTGTCCGAACAAAAAGTGAACTTCTGGGCTTAATGAAGCTACAAAGGTCAGCAAGTTGAAAAATTCTTTCGGTCTGTTGTGAAGACTTAGAAAATGCACAAACAGCAATAAATGAGATGGACGCTGTGTTGTAATAATTCTGATACACTTGACTAATGCAGTTATTTGCAATGAGGTTGGCAAAATGCCCAAAGCAGTGAGCAAACAAACAGAGCGAGACAGCTGGCTTAGCACCTTCGATTACCACTGCCACATCCACCAGCTCTTCTGTCAGTGCAGTGCTCACCGATGTGTATTTTAGTACAAACATTTACCCTGAGAAATTCATCCAAAATACATTTTGTCAAATTTCTCATATGCTTTTCAAGCAATGTAGCTGGTGACAAAAGCTGATTATTCAAATTAGTATGCAATACAAGGCAGCTTATGTATTTTACAGTAATATGATTGCTTTTTGCTTATAATAAAGAAAGGCACATTTGATTTTGAAAGTGACAAAAAGCAATATTAGCAAAGCAAAACAATTTAATGTAATAAATGTAAATGTAATAGGATCAGAATTTTTTGGTTTTGGTTTTTATGTTTCACTGGTTCAGTGCATTCAGACATTTGCTGTCAATGTTAGTGGCTGAGGCCAGAGGTACATTTTCTTGGCCCTGCGGTATTATATTTCCAATGGTTAGAAAATAAAATATAAAATCCACTACTTAAACATTTGCTATTTCAAAAGTCTGATATTATTTATTCTGTGGAAAAGATGCAAAACCCATTAAAACTGCAAGTGGCAATATAACGTGTAAAGTATAACATTTTAATCCATCGGTCTGCTGACATAACTGATCTTTATCTCCCTCATTAAAATACTGTCTAGGCAAAACAATTAAATTTCCAAAATATTGTGTCGAATTGCTATACATTTTTAAAACATTACAATAACTGCATCAGAAGAATTTCCTGCTGTCAAAGTCAGCTCATTAATGAAACAGAACTTGGACCCAATATATATTACTGGCAGTGAAAATGGAATAGTTTACGAAGAAAGCAGATTTCAGATTACAGTCAGTTCTATTGTTTTCTTTGCTGAAAGGACGCCAGCAAAGAGCAACAGGAAGAAAAGTGAGGAAAGTAGAAGCCAAAGGGAGAGAAAATAAACTGGCTGTGTTTGCAGACAACGTTACTGCAGGGAGTGAACTTATTGCATGGGAACATCACTACGTTCCACCAGAAACATTGCTTCAACACCTTGTAGAACACCACAACTGTTCACTCTCAAAAGCAGCACTGCTGACCCATTAGCCCATATATTCCAATGGCCAAAGTATATTTGAAGTAGAGTAGATGGATTTGTTCATGGGGACAAAGAATACGAATGAGCTGGTAGGAGGAGCTGTTGGGCCTGACCAATGGGGTTGAGGACAGGTGGTTGGTTGGTTCAGGTTAGGAGAATGTTATGTGTGGTGAGGGTGGCGGGGGGATGAAATGACTTCATGGGAATTGCTTGAGAAGTTGAAATTTCTGATGGGCAATTCCCTTGTGTCTGGAAGCCTCCAAAGGTGTCTGTTAAAATTGGAAAATTCAGAGGACTCCAACTCACTAAAGTTGAATAGCTACCTGGGAAATATCAGAGGATTAAAAATCTACTCTAAATCTGGAATAACTGTTTATCTAAACCCAACTCGCCTTGCTTAATCTACAACACCTCAAGGCCTGACCATCATCCCTTAACCTGACACATTTCCAAAACCTCCCCCAATCTAACACTGCCAAACTGACATCCAGCCTTCATCCAATATCCTTTATATTGCCAGCTTGAATCCACCTCCCTAACACCTTCAGAACCAGCACAATTCTACCCTGTCAGATACCACTACCTTCTAATCAGTCGGACTGATACTCCTCATCCCAATCAGGACAGCCTGACCTAACAACCGCCCAACCTGAACTGAACACCCCCCACTACTGGCCTGACCACACCCAAACGGAATAGTGTCATTCATCAGTTGGACCCAAAACACTTTGAGTGCTGTATCATACACCACACCAACATTTCAACACCCACCACCTCCTCCCCCTGCCGCCCTCGCCACACATAACATTCTCCTAACCTGAACCAACCACCCACCCGAATACACCCTGTCCTCAACCCCACTGGTCAGGCCCAACAACTCCTCCTACCAGCTCATTCGTATTCTTTTCTTTGTCTAGTGTGTATTGTTGCTTTTGCAGCATTAATTCTGCTACCTTTCTCCTGATTTAACTGAAAGCTAGTTTTTTTTGGGTAGTCAACATTTGTGTTTGTGGTCTCATGCGTTCTGGCAAGATATATAGCCTGTGAAATTGTGAGCTTGTCCTTTTCAATGAAATCTTTTTCTGTGTCAGGGTGCACAGTGGGTTTATCTATCAGCCTTTTCTCTGTCTTAAAGAATGATAATCATAGAGATCTGACAGCACAGAGAAAAAAAAACACGTTTTGGCCCATCATAACTGTGTCCTGGTCAAAAACAATCACCTAACTATTCTGATACCATTTTCCAGCATGTGACCCATTGTATCGTATGCCTTGGCATCATTAGTGCACATCTAAATACTTCTGAAATGTTATGAGGATTTCTGCCTCACAGACAGAGAGTTCAGATTTCTAGCACCCTCTAGGTGAAGAAGTTTTTCCTCACATCTCTTCTAAATTTTCTGACCCTTTCCTTAAATCTATGCCCCTGGTCGTAATTCCCTCCATTAAGGGGAGGTTCTTTCTATCTGCCATATCTAAGCCCTTCATAATTTTATATATCTTAATCTATTTCCTTATCTGAAAGGGCAGTTCAGTGGCTAAGGTGGCATGGTGGCTCAGTGGCTGCCTCACAGCGCCAGGGATCCACGTTTGATTCCACTCTTGAGCAACTCTCTGTGTGGAGTTTGCATGTTCTTGACTTATCTGCTCTGGTTTCCTCCAACAGTCCGAAGATGTGCAGGTCAGGTGGACTGGCAATGCTATAGTGTCAAGGGATGTATAAGTTAGCCATGGGAATTTCAAGGAAAGGGAAGGGAGATGGGTCTGGGTGGGATGCTCTTTGGAGGGTCAGTGTAGACTTGTTGGGCCAAATGATCTGTTTCCACAATGCGTGGGATTGTATCATTCTATAATGATGATTAATCATGTCCCCCTTCAGTCTCCTCTCCTCTAGGGAAAAGAATTCCAGTCTATCCAATCTCTCTTCATAATTGAAAATCTCCAGCCAAGGCAACATGCTGGTAAATCTGTGCCCTCTGTGCCATCTCCAGTGCCGTCACATTCCTCCTCTAATATGTATTCCAGACCAGCACACAATAGTGCAGCTGTGGCCTAATCAGCATTTTAGACAGTGCTAGCATAACCTCCCTGATCTTAAACTCTTTGCCTCTCGGTGTCGTTGAATTTACATTTTCCGGTGCATTTTTCAATCTTAGAACACAGAACATAGAAAGGTACAGCACAGTACAGGCCCTTTGGCCCACGATGTTGTGCCACGGAATAATCCTAACCCAAAAATAAAATAACCTAACCTACATGCCCCTCAATTCACTGCTGTCCATGTGCATATGCAGCAGTCGCTTAAATGTCACTAATGACTCCGCTTCCATGACTACCACTGGTAAACTATTCCATGCACTCACAACTCTCTGGGTGAAGAACCTCCCTCTGACGTCTCCTCTATACCTTCCTCCTAACATCTTAAAACTATGACCTCTCGTGGCAGTCAATCCTGCCCTGGGGAAAAGTCTCTGGCTATCGACTCTATCCATGCCTCTCATTACCTTGTACACCTCAATCAGGTCACTTCTCTTCCTCCTTCTCTCCAGAGAGAAAAGTCCGAGCTCAGTCAACCTCTCCTCGTAAGACAAGCCCTCCAGTCCAGGCAGCATCCTGGTAAACTTTCTTTGCACCCTCTCCAAAGCCTCCACATCTTTCCTATAATAGGGGGACCAGAACTGGGCGCAATATTCTGAGTGTGGTCTCACCAGGGTTTTGTAGAGCTGCAGCATAACCTTGTGGCTCTTAAACTCGATCCCCCTGTTAATGAAAGCCAAAACACCATATGCTTTCTTAACAAACTTATCCACCTGGGTGGCAACTTTGAGGGAGCTATGCACTTGAACACCAAGATCCTGCTGTTCCTCCACACTGCCGAGAATCCTACCTTTAATCCTATATTCAGCATTTAAGTTTGACTTTCCAAAATGCATCACTTCTCATTTATCCAGGTTGAACCCCAGCTGCCATTTCTCAGCCCAGCTCTGCATTCTGTCAATGTCTTGCTGAAGCCTGCAATAGCCCTCGATACTACCAACGGCACCTCCAACCTTTGCATCATCAGCAAACATACTAACCCACCCCTCAACCTCCTCATCCAAGTCATTTATAAAATCTACAAAGAGCAGAGGCCCAAGAACAGAGCCCTGTGGGACACCACTCAGCACTGACTTCCAGGCAGAATACTTACCATCTACAACCACTCTCTGCCTCCTGTCGGCCAACCAATTCTGAATCCAGACAGCCAAGTCACCCTGTATCCCATACCTCCTGACCTTATGAATGAGCCTGCCGTGGGGAACCTTATCAAATGCCTTGCTGAAGTCCATGTACACCACATCCACTGCTCGACCCTCGTCAACCTGTCTCGTGACTTCCTCAAAGAACTCAATAAGATTTGTAAGGCATGACCTTCCCCTCACAAAGCCATGCTGACTCCCTTTAATCAAGCTATGCTTTTCCAAATAGTCATAAATCCTATCCCTCAGAATTCTTTCCAAAATCTTGCTGACCACAGACGTAAGACTGACTGGTCTGTAATTTCCAGAGATTTCCCTATTCCCTTTCTTGAAAAGAGGAACAACATTTGCCTCCCTCCAATCTTCCGGTACGACTCCCGTGGAGAGTGAGGAAGCAAAGATCTTCGCCAGCGGCTTAGCAACCTCCTTTCTCGCTTCCCGGAGCAGCCTAGGATAAATCTGGTCTGGCCCTGGGGACTTATCAATCTTAATGTTTGTCAAAATTTCCAGCACATCAACTTCCTCAATCTTGATCTGTTCAAGCCTGTTTTCCTGCTCCTCAAAGTTCTCATTCACAACAAGGTCCCGTTCCCTAGTGAAAACCGAAGCAAAAACCTCATTTAGGGCTTCCCCTATCTGCTCAGACTCCACGCGCAAGTTCCCTACGCTATCCCTGATCGGCCCTGCCTTCTCCCTGATCATTCTCTTATTCCTCACATATGAGTAAAATGCCTTCGGGTTCTCCCTAATCCTTCCTGCCAAGCCTTTATCGTGCCCCCTCCTGGCCCTCCTCAGTCCATTTTTGAGCTCCTTCCGAGCAAGCCTGTAATCCTCTAAAGCTGTGCTAGACCCTTGCTTCCTCCACCTTCCGTACGCTGCCTTTTTCTTTTTGACAAGAAGCACCTCTGTACCCGTCATCCAAGGCTCCCTAATCTTACCCCTTCTTACCTGTCTCAGAGGAACAAATTTATATATCGCTCACAACAACTGCTCCTTAAACAGCCCCCACATGTCTGCTGTGCCCTTTCTGTGGAACAATTGCTCCCAATCTGTACTTCCCAACTCCTGTCTGATAGCGTCATAGTTTCCTTTACCCCAGTTAAATATATTCCCCTGGTAACTGCTCCTTTTCCTTTCCATTTCCATGGTAAATGTGAGGCTGTTGTGGTCACTGTCGCCAAAGTGTTCTCCCACCACGAGATCTGACACCTGTCCTGGTTCATTGCCAAGCACCAAATCCAAAATGGCCTCTCCCCTCGTCGGCCTGTCCACATACTGAGTAAGGAAACCCTTCTGAACACACCTGACAAAAACGGCTCCATCCAAACCATCTGCACTAAGAAGGTTCCAATCTATATTGGGAAAGTTGAAGTCACCCGTAACAACAACCCTGCTACGTTTGCACTTTTCAACAATCTGCCGGCCTATGAGTTCTTCGATCTCCTTACTGCTATTTGGGGGTCTGTTGAAAACCCCCAGTGAGGTGACTGCTCCCTTGCTGTTCCTAACTTCCACCCATACTGACTCAGTCGATAAACCTTCCTCAGCAACCTCAGCCCATACCACCTCAGTAGACGAGTCCTCATCAAAAGTTCTTTCACCCATCGTTATACTGTCCTTGACCAACAAAGCCACACCTCCCCCTCTTTTACCACCTTCCCTGACCTTAATGAAAGATCTAAACCCTGGAACCTGCAACATCCATTCCTGACCCTGCTCTATCCATGTCTCCGAAATGGCCACAACATCGAAGTCCCAGGTACCGCTCCAAGCTGCAAGCTCACCTACCTTACTCCAGACACTCCTGGCATTAAAGTAAACACACTTCAATCCAGCTTGCTGTCTGCCAGCACACTCCTGGGACAGTGAGGTCCTGACCATGTCCTCCCTACACTCATCCTTCTGTGTACTTGGACTATATCTCAGTTTCCCATCCCCCTTCTGAGCTAGTTTAAATCCACCCGAATAGCACTAGCAAATTTCCCACCCAGGATATTAGTGCCCCCCTGGTTCAAGTGGAGACCATCCTGTTTGTAGAGGTCCCGCCTTCCCCAGAATGAGTCCCAATTGTCTATGTGCCTGAAGCCCTCCCTCCCGCACCATCCCTGCAGCCACGTGTTCAGCTGAAATCTCTCCCTGTTCTTTGCCTCGCTATCATGTGGCACGGGTAACAAACCAGAGATAACCACTCTGTTTGTTCCAGCCCTCAGCTTCCACCCTAGCTCCCTGAAATCCTGCCTGACATCCCTATCCCTCTTTCTACCTATGTTATTGGTGCCTATGTGGACCACGACTTGGGGCTGGTCACCCCCTCCCTTCAGGACCCCAAAGACACGATCCGAGACATCACGGACCCTAGCACCTGGGAAGCAACACACCAACTGTGAGTCTCTTTCGTTCCCGGCAAACCTTCTATCAGTCCCTCTAACTATTGAGTCCCCAATGACTATCACTCTCTTCCTATCCCCCTTCCCTTCTGTGCAAGAGGGACAGACTCTGTGCCAGAGACCTGCACCCTACTGCATGCCCCTGGTCAGTCGTCCCCCGCAACAGTATCCAAAACGGTATGCTTGTTTTTTAGGGTAACGACCACAGGGGATCCCTGCACTGACTGCTTTTTCCCTATTCTAACAGTTACCCAGCTTTCTTCACGCTTAGGAGTAACTACTTCCCTAAAACTCTTGTCTATCACTGACTCTGCCTCCCGAATGATCCGAAGTTCATCCAGCTCCTGCTCCAGGTCCCTAATGCGGTCTTGGAGGAGCAAGAGTTGGGTGCACTTCCTGCAGACGTATTTGGATGGGACACTAATGGCGTCCCTCACCTCATACATCATGCAGGAGGAACATTCCTCTACCTGCACTGCCATCCCTGCTAATCCCCTAAACATAAAGTAAAAAAAAGAGAAGCTTACCTTGATTTGTCCCTGGTATATAAGGTTAGAGGAGGTGGATGGGTGGGAGGCCCTATAAGGGTGGGGTCTCCGGTTTACACAACAATCAGTTATATAGCTGAGGGAAAAAAAGGTCACTCCCTTCTGAGAAACCTCTGCTCCGAGGTGCTGCTGATCAAGGTAAGTTTTTTAAAGATTCAAAAGCTCTGACTCACCGGCTTCCCGATAGGCCCCTGGTCCAAGCTCCCGTTCACGCCACTGCTGCAACCAGAAATCTTGTTAGGAAATTATCATCAGGCCTTAAAATTATTGTGCATTAGATCCAATGATTTGATTTTTACTGGGAGATGAATGCTAAGTTTTTCAAGAATTTCATCTGGATCTTTGCTGTCATCTTCACTTAGCTTTCAGCTATTAAACAAATTTAACAATTTCTGATGCCATAAAAAGCATATAGCAGCTTATCCTTTCCTCTTCACTGTGGTCAGTTACATTGACACTACTGAATGTCAGTCCACACTTTTGCTTAAACTTCTCTTGTGTCTCTATGAAGTCATCAGTCTCCCAAGTCATCGTGTAGGAGCTGTGCATTTATTGCTATGGTGGCCATTTCATTTTTGCACAGTTTGCTGATTTTTTTGTCTCTTTCTCTGGCAGTAATTGGAGTTAAATTTTCAATCTAATTCAGCAAAGATGCTTAGACAGCACCTTCCAAATCCACGACCACTTCCATCCAGAAGGACAATAGCAGCAGAAGCATGGGAACACCACTACCTGGAAGCACCCCTCCAGGCAATTTACCATCTTGACTTGGAAATATATCATTTCTTCACTGTGGCTGTGTCAGAATCCTGGAATTCCTTCCCTAAGGAAATTGTGGATCAACAGTCAGCATATGGACCTAGTGGTTTAAGAAGGCAGCTTGCCACCAGCTTCTCAAGGGCCACTAGGAATGGGCAATAAATGCTGGCCAGCCATCGATGCTCATGTCCCACAAGTAAATTAAGAAGAAGAATTACATCTACGGAAAATGTTTTATGCAACTATGCCCACTGCCACCAAGTTATGCTTCTCACATGTGAAGAAACAATCACACTTTACATTAAAAATGATGGAGATTATGTACTTTAACTTGTCATATGGCTGGTAGTTTGATATATTGTCATTTGATACATAATTGTAGTGCAGTAGTAAAATGTGGCACCCTGGATGTAAATTCATATATAAGTCAGTTCTTGTTTATTTACAGGAAATGTAACAACATAACAAACATTGTATAGATTTTGACCTAGATTTCCCAGACTTCGGATAGCCAGGAAAAATGTGAATTTGAACCCATTGGAAATTCGATCATAGTGACTCTGAGTTAGTTGTATTCTACAACAGTGAATTTAGAATTAGAGACTTTGGAAGGTTCTGAGTGACTTGCTTGAATAGTTACCCATGAATGGTTAAACAGATTAAAACCTGCTTTAACTCCTGGCTAACAATATCATTGATACACCAAACCTAAGATGGTCTTGCCAATCACTCACACTAATTCCACCAGATCCTCCATGCACAATACTCTACCCACCAACACTTGGTCTGTCTTCCCCACCTCCCCTCACATCTCCTCCGAAACCTCACAACACCATCCAACACTACAATACCCAGAAACCCAGGCCACCACCAGAAGCCATCGACAATTCACTCTCCACCTCTCTGTCATTCCAAACCCATTCAACTTGATCTCACCATTCAACATCATCCATTGATTTTGACACAGATCAGAAGATTTTGATTTTAACCTTTTTACTTCTTCCTAGCTCAGCTAAGCAGAAACTTAATGGGTGATAAATTACTTTCCTGTAACCATAGAATAATAACTCAGTAGGCTTCTTAACTTTTTTTTTCATCACATGTTGTTCAAATTACCTGTAAATAATCTTTAATGCGTATTTCTGTCTTCTGTCTGTCATCATAAATATCTGCAAGCTGGTTTTTTGCACTTTTGTAAGTTTGTTGCAGTTGCTGATACTCTTCAGTGTGATTCGCATTATCAATGAGTGCTAATGCAAGTTTGACCTAAAAAGACAAATACCAGAAGTAAATTCTACTATTTACAAGATTAGCCTTCTTTGGTTGCATCCATCCATAATAGAAAATATTGTCATCATACAATTGTCAACTGAAGCATTGTTGAAAAACAATCAATAATTTGAAGAAGCCATTTGATCTCTGCTTCTCACATATGATACTAATATTCAAATACAGTGCATGCTAGTAGGAAGAAAGTTTCTATCCACTGTTAGTTGTCATTGTTGGCTGTCCCTCAATTCAAGAATGGTGTCTCCTTAGGGTTGTGAGTTTCTGCTGCGGTTCTTCATGGAACTGAACAGGCAGATTCTCAGCCCACAGATCCATGGACAGAATGCCTAACCAAGTAGAGGGATTTGGAGGGCAGGATTAGCTTCCTTCCCTATCTTTTGTTGTCACCACGCTGTCTTACCACTGAGCTGTTTGGACTAAAGATATGTGAAATAACATTCTGAATCCAATTTATCACTCGGCATATTAATTCAATTCATCAACTATTCCTGTCTTTAGATTAGATTAGATTCCCTACAGTGTGGAAATAGGCTGTTCAGCTCAACAAGTCCACACTGCCCCTTGAAGCATCCCACACAGACTCATCCCCCTATAGCCCAAACACCCCTGAAACCCTTGATTAGCCATATTTTGCCCTTGGACTTCCAATGCCTCCAATGTAGATTTTTATCTTTGTATTTAAATTCCTTTATTGCCCTTTTCCTTATACTGGAATGTTCTCCAGTCCATCTCCTTTAGAACTGTGATATTTTGACTTTGACAATGTTGTGACTGGCTGCATAACAGGCCTCAGCACAAGCATATGACATCATACAATGTTTATAAGGACTTAAAATATTTGATTTGTCTGCTAATTTATTGAAAGTTAGTGAAACACTTCCTTTGGCATAACAGGTGAGGTGAGAAAACTGAACATGGAAAATATGGTTATAACAGATATAATTTCACAGAACTTTAGTGAATCATATTTAACCAAATATTTGCATGACAGACAAAGTTACGATATTTGACTTACTATTATTTGATGAGTAAAATGGTACTGGGACTTGATCAGCAGCCAAAACCAGATTGTTTATATCTATCAGTGTGCCATATATCAACCTGCAGATCCTGGCACATATAGCTGGAAATTATATAGGGAACTGCAGATATTAGATAGCAGAGCTATTGGAACATTTGAGCCATCAACTGCAAGGACATGAGCAGTGTATCTGTACCAAAAAGATTACAATGCCAGTGGCAGCAAAGGATATCACGCCCTCTCAAAACTTTTTCTTCTAATTCCTAGGTTAGGTTCGGGCTATTTTCAGTATCAAACAATATATTCCCCGCAAATATACCACACACATGACTGATGCATAGGTCAGAACTGTCAGCATATTAATCTCTTTTTCCACAGAGCAGTAATAGCAGTTATGTCACTGCTGTCAAATGTCTTTACACTGTTGTATTTCTCAAACTAGAGAATTCTTTTTTTCATCTTCTTATTCATTTATATACTGTGAATCTTACTTTACCATGGTTCCAGGAGCATGTGGGTAAATTAATTAGCATGCTTACTTTCATGGATTTCTTTGAAAAGAATTTGTATTCTTTTGAAATTTCAGTATGTGGCAAGCTGCTTCACAGCCAATTAGGTTCCTTAGAAATAATGAAATGCAAAGCACACTAAAATATATGCAAAATAGAAAATGTTTTAGGATGTGACTATAAACTTTATTACAGTAATGTAGATAGGAAAAGATTGGAGAAGAGGGGTTGAGCTTTGATTGAGGTATGCAACATTATGAGGGGTCTGAACCTGGTAGGTAAGCAGAAATGGTTCCCATCAATGAAAGGACTGGGGACCAGATGGCACAGATTTACCAGGAGTAAATTACTACAAATGATCTGATGAAGAGTGTTCTAGACTCAAAACATTAGCTTGCTCTCTCTCCATGAATGCTACCTGACCCTCTGTGATTTCCAGCACTATTTTGTCTTCTGCACAAATTTACTGTAATTGGCAAAATAAATAATGAAAGAAAAATGCTCTATGCAATAACTAGAATTCACTGCCTGAGAATGCGGTGAAGGCAAGTTCAATCAAGAATTTCAAATAACAATTATCATCTGAAAAGGAAAACTATGCAGGTCAACTGGGATACAGCAGGCTAATAACATTTGTTCCTCCAGAGCGCTAGCAAGGACATAAAAGGGTGAATGACTTACTGATGTGTTACAACCATTTACTGGCTGTTCTACGAACTAAATGGGCATGACATACAAACCACACAATGTTTCTTCATAATCTGTATTATACTAGAACACACAAATACAGGAGAAGAACACTCAGTTCCCATGGCTGATCTATTTATGGCCTCAACTGCACATTCCTACTTACCTCTAATTATTCCTGGCTCCCTTGTTAGTCAAGAATATAGCTACCTCTGCCTTAGCAATATCCAATAGCATCATCTCCTCTTTGGAACACAGTTCCAAAGATTCGTGACCCTCTTGGAGAATGAAAATTGTTTCTACATTACATGGGAGACCCCTTATTTTTAAGCTACATCCCCTGGACCCTCCCATAAGTGGAAACAGCCATGCAGTATCCACCCTGTCAAATCCTGTCAGGATCTGATATGTTTCAATAAAATCACTTCTTGTCCTATATAACACCAATGGATACAGCCTATCGAACCTTTCCTCAAAAGATAATTCATCATTCACCTGCACTCCCCCATCCCAGTTACCAGTTGAGTGAACCTACTCTGACTTGCTTTTAACTGCAGCTGATTGTTGTCTGTATGCAACGTTTTCAGACAGTTCTCCATGTTCTTGTTTACTTAAACCCGTAATTAAAGTACGGTACAGCATTTAGAACATAGAGCATAGAACAGTACAGCACAGAACAGGCCCTTCAGCCCACAATGTTGTGCCGACCATTGATCCTCATGTATGCACCCTCAAATTTCTGTGACCATATACATGTCCAGCAGTCTCTTAAATGACCCCAATGACCTTGCTTCCACAACTGCTGCTGGCAACGCATTCCATGCTCTCACAACTCTCTGCGTAAAGAACCTGCCTCTGACATCCCCTCTATACTTTCCACCAACCAGCTTAAAACTATGACCCCTCGTGCTAGCCATTTCTGCCCTGGGAAATAGTCTCTGGCTATCAACTCTATCTATGCCTCTCATTATCTTGTATACCTCAATTAGGTCCCCTCTCCTCCTCCTTTTCTCCAATGAAAAGAGACCGAGCTCAGTCAACCTCTCTTCATAAGATAAGCCCTCCAGTCCAGGCAGCATCCTGGTAAACCTCCTCTGAACCCTCTCCAAAGCATCCACTGATCCTCAGTGCTTTTCAGGGTCCTACCATTCATAATGTATTCCCATGCCAGTTACATCAAATTAGTGAAAGATGCTCTTTGGTCTGCCTGAAATCTGTTGGCCTTTCAGTACAAAGAGTTGTCCTCGGCTGCGTGTTGCATACATGTGCATTCCAAGGTCCAGGACCACATGCTGAGGGATGCACTAAGGCTTGCAGCTGCTGTCACCAAGATGCTGTGGAGAGGGTCGGTGTCTAAATTCTTTTTGGCATGCTGTACCAAGGGGCTGTCCATTTACTGGACCCCTTGGGTTGTGTACTTAAATAGATATGTATAGTTCTTGTCAAATTCTGTGTCTGTTCCAATTTTGCATTTGGAATTAGGTAATAAGAGTATAAATGCTCGACTGCAAAATATGATATTTTGTTACATTTTCTGTTACATCCAATTTGAACTGATTTATAACCTACTTATAGATATTTTACAAATAAAGTATATTTTTGCAAAAAATATCGTACAAAGACAGAAGCCACATAAGCAAGTTATTCTTTTAAACTTGCATATTATAAATGCACACACCATCCCTACAAAACAGTAAAAAGTACAAACAATAAAAAGTACAAACAATATACAAACAAACTCATTAGAAGTGTGATCAGATTACTCACTTAAAGACAACCACATGTTCTTGGGGTCTTGAGTGATCTGGTAAGCACCAAACCCAGCTGCACTCCCAAATAGTAGGCCAGCTGCTAGAGAAGGCACACTACCCGCTTTAATATAACCAACCATTTATTGTGGCCAAAGCTTACAATCAAAATTCTTTTCAACTTTTCACCTTTAAGGTGAATAGACAATAATTATGACAATCATCCCTCACAGTATCAAATATTTTCATCTGCTCACCAAAACATTGGGGGTAGGGGTGAGGGGGGGAGGCGGGGATGGTGTAGAATGATCCTTTGGTATCACTGTCCATGTGCTTCTGTCAGGTCAAATACATTTTTGTTACATTTCTTCTTGCAGACCAAGGTAGCACCTAACTAGGAAAGGTCGGATGCCAAGAAATTCCTGAAGCATGAACTGTTTGCATCCTTCTGAAAAGGGGAAAATCGGAATTGTTGGAACTGAGAGAATTTGGAAGATTTGTCTAAACATTGGGCTGCCCATTTTATTTATTTATTCCTACTTGCAGCAAACAGACATACACTCAATTTTCATAGTTGAGGTGGCAGGGGAGAATGTGTCTATTGATTCAAGTTGCCAATTTCAACAGTTACAACAGATGTGCGAAAAAAACCAAGGAAATTCAACCCACCAAAACATATACTATAATGCTATGTGAATGCTAGAACAAAATCTGGCATACAGCCAGCATTCTAACATATGCTCTATATTTCTATAGGAAGTCCCCAAGATCTATACTGAAGTGCCAATGCCTCTGAAGAAGCCTGCACTCAGGATACCATGCTTCAGTCCACCTGGAGAATTATACAGTGCAGTCAAAAACAGGTCATTGCAGGGATCGCTGAATTTGACTATGACACAGCAAATGACAGGGAGGTGACCAAGTAGAACATTAACAAACCTTCTTGAATCTCTTCAGCAGCTGGTGGATGTCTCCATAATCACCATGCTTCAGACATACCTTAAAATAGTTCCATAAGAATATTGCAATCATGTTTCTGTCAGATCAGCATCTGTGCAAGCATTTAATAGGGTTAATACTTAAGTGTAGTAAGCACCACCCACTATAATTATGTATTGAGGATTTAGGCTGAGGAAAGAAGGCTGTTGGAGACAAACCTGAATTTAGTGTGCTCCGAACAGTTTCTGGGCTAATATAAATTATATTCATGTAATCTGTAAATAATTCAATAAACTTCAATTGTTTACTCAACAAGATTCTTCTAAGAAAGATGCCTCCCCTCATTTGCTCTAATCTACTTTGGGCTTGAAGTAACCAAACACGTGGTGAACAATGGTCGGCAGACAATGGTGGGACCCTACCATAATTTAGTGGGCAGCAGTGGCCAGTATGATTTCTAAATATTGTGAGAAACAGAATCTGGTTTTCTAGGAGTGAAGAGTCAGAAATATCACTTAAAGCAGATAAGCATTGGGCGATTGATTGTTCTGAGGAAGGGTCCCCAGACCTGAAATGCTAACTCTGATTTCTCTTCATAAATGCTGCCAGATCTGCAGAGCTTTTTCAGCAACTTCTGTTTTTGTTTCTGATTTACAGTATCTGCAGTTCTTTCCGTTTATTTTCTTCACAATGAAGTCACAGAGAACAAAATTGCCATTACACTTATTATTACAACCATCATTAATGACAAACATTACATGTACTAAGGAATCAGAATGTCTTTGTTGAGTTGAAATGCACGTATTCATTGAAATCTGTTGAAGATGATGGATAGACACTGCTTTAAATGAAGACTGAAGGTGATTTTGACAAACATTTCCAATGGAATCACTGCAGTTTTTTTTTTGAAAAATTAAAGGGAAATTACTTTCTAATGAATTTTTAGTACATTACAATATTCATGATGTTAACCACAGATGCTTTGTTCACAGACTAGGAGCAGTCCTTAGTCAAATGCAAACTGGGAACTTTGACAGACACTAAAAGAGGTACACAACTAAAGAAAAGGAAGCATAAGCAGTTATTTGGGGATGTGAAAGTTTTGCTGATTACCTGGTGTGACTGAAATTCCAGGTTGAGATGGATCACAAGCCTTTGATAACACTATGGTGATTGAAAGAAATCTCAAAAATGTTTCAAAGCATGCAAAGATTCACACTTACACTAATGAAATACGACTAGTATATCCTCTATATTCTAAGTAAGGTTTAGGTAATGGCAGATGTGCTCTCAAGGGTAGCAGTGAATAAACAGAAGAATAAGATCTTATTTGTGCATATAATTAGAGTGGTTTTCTACAAAAAAGTTCAGTCATTTTCTATAGCAACAACCAACACCATGCTTGTAACTGAAAGCAAACTCTTACAAATCCATGCAGCTTAAAAATCTGACAAAGGGTGCATAAAGGTCAGCCAACTCTCTCTGTGAGGGTGGTAGAAATGTAGGCTAGCAGACCAAAGACTGAAAATGTAACCATGGACGGAAATAAAACTTAATAATGCTGGAAGAATTATTAGCATAGAAGCATAGAATTTTTATTCAAAAGTCGAAGTGAAGTCCTGCAGAAACTCCACAAGCAAAATGTCGGTATCATGAAGTGTAAAACAAGTGTTCAATTATCTGTGTGGAGGCCAGTTATATTGAAAGGCAAACTGAGTTCTTATACATTAGTACTTCACAGTCTTGACAGTCCTTTCCACCTCTCCATTTGACTGAGGAATAATTGGGAAACCTGTCACTTGGTTGATGCTTGCTCTAAAACAAATTTCCTGATCACAAATTGAGGTCCATCGTCTGATATTAATTCTTCCGGGAAGTGTTTGTAAAGATCTTTTTTAGTGCTCTGATTGGAGTTTTTTAAGAATTTCTTCACTGGATAGGCCAGCGTTTATATCCATCCATAATTGCCCACAGTGTCAACCACACTGGTGTGGATCTGGAGTCAAGTGTGGGCCAGACCAGATATGGACAACATTTTCTTTACCTAAAGGACATTAGAGAACCAGATAGGATTTCCCAATAATTGACAATAGTTTCATAGTCATCATTAGACTCCTAATTCCAGGTGTTAATTGAATCCAAATTTTACTATCTGCCATGGGAGAATTCAAAACCAGGTCCCCAGAACATTGTCAGGGTCTCTGGATTAATAGTCTAGTAATGGTACTACTAGGCCATCACCTCCCCTCTACTACAGTAGAATCATGAGTTCAATAACAGTCAACTTAGATGAAATCTTGCCTCTAAAATTGAACAAATCCATTGAAAGTCTCTCCCACAGTTGTTTCCATGGCCTTTCTGGAAATTCTGATTAACCCATTGGCTGTGCAGGCTGTTCGCTATAAATGGCATACATTTGACATAAACAAGAGCAGAGCATTTGATAAGACCACACCTGGAGTACTGTATGCAGTTTTGGTCTCCTTATCTGAGGATGGATATTGTAGTTCTGGAGACAGTGCATTGAAAGTTTATTAAACTGATTACTGGGATGGCAGGACTGATATAAGAAGAAAAATTGGATCAGTTATGACTAAGTTCACTGGAATTTGGAACAATGAGGGGAATCTCATAAAAATCTAGAGAATTCTAAAAGGAGAAGACAGAGTAAAGACAGGAAAGATGTTTCCAATAACTGGGGAATCCAGAGCCAAGACTCACAGTCTAAGGACATGGGGTACGCCATTTGGAACTGAGATGAGAAGAAATTTCTTCAACCAGAAAGTGGTGAGTCTGTGAAATTCTCTGCCTCATCAAACAGTTGGTGCAAAAGCATTGAATGGTTTCAAGAAAGAGTTACATCTAGTTCTAAGGGATAAATGGGACCAAACGGTACAAGGAGAAAGTGGAAACAAGATATTGAGTTGGATAATCAGCCACTTCACATAGGAATGGCATAGCAGGCTTGAAAAACACCTGCTTATGTTTTCTATGTTTCTAAGATTCTGACATCAGTAAGCTAGAAGATTCTAATTTACAATGAGCATTTGAAGATAAAAGTATTAGACACTAAACTAGAGAGCTCTGTTTGATAATCTACCATGTGCAGATGTAAATAAATGAGTATACAGTGCATAAGGAGCTGAAGACATAAGGAACAAGCTGGCTCAGGGGCAATGTAAGTGCCATAGCCCAAGATATCCCAGATCTCAATACGAGGTATCAGTAATTGACTTAAAGCAATTGATTCAATCAGTAAACCAATGGGAGGTATCATCAATAGTTCTATCAAACTGCACTTACTCAGCACTGCTCATGATGATCAGTTTGGGTTTTTTCAGGGTCACTCAACTTCTGACTGGCAAAAGAGCTAAGCTCAGTTTTCTAAGAGTCACAATTAACTAGTAACTGTATGTAATGTCATGCTGCCTGAGCAAAATTGGAATGAAAGTAAGTTAATCATCTTTCTTGCATCTTAAGGTCAGAAATGGGGATGATCTTTGATGACTGCACCTTGCTCACTGAAGATACAGCTGGTGGGGGGGGGGGGGCAGCTAGAACACTACTCTGAGTAACAGCAATAACATGGGAAAAGATGACTGGCCTTGAACGATGACAACCATATTTCTTTCTGCTAGCTATAATTTCAATGGAGAGTAATACCCTCAATCTCCATTGACTCTAACTTGATGTCAAACTTCGTCAAATGTTGCTTTGATATCAAGGGTAATTGCTCTTGTTTCACCTCTTGAGTTCTGCACTTTTGTTCATCAGGAGCTTAATGACACTCGCAGAACCCAAATTCAGCATCTGTGAAGAAATTATTGCTTAGTTGATGCTGCTTAATAACACTGTTGATAGCTGCCATTCACGATTCCTTAGTGACTTAAATAGTCCAATTCCATATGCAGCAAGACTTAGGCAACATTTAGGCTTGGGCTGATAAGTGGTAAATAATATGTGCTGCTTTTTCACTGCTGTTGGATCAAAATCTCGGAACTTGTTTTTGCACACCATTGTTATGGAGCTACACCAGGCTTCAGCATCACCAACAACAGAGAATTTAGCTATCTCCCTTTGATATTTAATGGTATTAACATCAGAAAATCACCTCCCATCAACTTCCGAAGTATTGCCATTAACCAGAAACTGGTCACACTGTGGCTATAAAAGCACTTCAGATTCAGGGAATCTGAGGTAAGTAACTCATGTCCTCATCTTCAAAGCTTGTCGAGTGTCTACAAGGCTTAAATCATGACTGAGATTGAATATTCTCCACTTGCCTGAATGAATGCAAATCCAACAACTCTCAAAAAACCTTGACATGCTCTAGGATAAAGCAGGCTATGATTGGCAGCATATTCGCTGCATTCAATATTTACTCCCTCCCTCCACCACTACAGTTTTAGCACTGTGCACCATCTTCATGATACAGTTCAGCAACTCTCCCAACTTCCTTTGACAGGCAGACGAATGGGAACACTGCCACCAGCAAGTTTCCCCTCCAAGCCACATACCATCCTGTGAAAATATATCAGCATACTTTCACGGTAGTCAGATCAAAACCTTTAAACCCCTTCCGAGCAGCACTTACACCAGATGAAGTTCAGCAGTTCAAGAAGAAATCACATTCTCATAGGGATAGACGACAATCACTGGCCCTCCCAATGACACCAAGATCACAATAAAGATTTTTTAAAAATGTGATAATATATGCTTCATAGTTTCGGCTCATACAAGTCAAAGTTTTGGGATGATTTTGTCCTGTACACATCTTCAGCCAGTTGAAGGCTTTCCAATTGTTTAAGACTTAAGACGAAGTATGAATGATAAAGTTCTGATCGAAATGGGGATGAATTCTACAAGGAAATAGTTCATCCAAACAGTTTGTTGAGGTGAAATCTGTTTGCCCCGCAGTGATATTTTACTGGAGATGGCATTAATTGATGCAGAGTGGGATTCCCACATGGATAAGAAGTCCCATCTGAGACAGCTGCCAGCTAATCTGATTATCCAGAATATTTGCAGTCCCATCACTGCCAGAATAAAATAATGGGCATTATAGGCAATGCCAATGAGAAAGCACAATATCTCCTGGATTTCAGGTAAATCAAGGACTTCAGGCATGTAGGATTTTAGGAATTTTATTCCAGTGATGGGAAACAGTTATTGGGCGATTATAACAGACAGGTCAAGGGGGAGGGACAAAGATGGGGAATTTCCTGTCATAAAGGCTGGAGTATCTCCATTTCGGCATTTTGCTCTGCTATCTCCACAGACCAAAAAAATGACATTAAAGGTTAATTGCCTTCTTCAAAGCTTCAGCAGCCTTTGGAGTAGGCTGGCTGATGACCAACATTTTCCCTCACACTCCTCTAGCCATGTGTAACGTGAGGTCAGGTTTGAGGTGGGTGGGAAGTCAGCCACCTGGTACCCAACTTTGTTTGATGTGATCCCCCACCCCACCACAACCTACATATACTCTGGTGGAGGGTCATAAAATTGATCACCTTGGTTACTTGTTTAAAAAATTACTAATAGCTGTTAAGTAGAACTCCAAATCTTTAAAGGAAGAGATTAAAATTGCGCACATAATTTGTATCTGTTGATAGGAATTCTTCTGGTGCTAACAATGCAAAGCACTTTTATTTATAACATTTTACCCAGTGCATTGTGAAAATTCAGCTCCATCATTGACTGTAGCTGGTTAGCTCAGTTGGCTGAACTGCTGGTATGCAATATACAGTGGTGCCAACAGTGTGGATTCAATTCCCACACTGGTTGAGGTTTACAACAAAGGAGTCTCCCTTCCAACCTCTCCCCTTGCCTGAGGTATAGTGACCCTCAGGATAAATAAGCACAAGTTGTCTCTCTCTAATGAGGAAGACTACAGTGACTTAATCTTTTATCGAGACTTTCATTCTTTACTCCAAAAGCACAATTAAATTTGTTAGATTTAATGTTACAATTTTGCAGTGTTGTATTTAATTAAATCATGATTTTCTAGCTGTATCATATATACTCGAGTAAAAGTCGGCCTCACATAAAAGTTGGCCCTCTATTTTTGGCTGAAAAAATTTGTAATTTTCCATGTATCTCATGTAAAAGTTGATCCCAGCTCTTCACAGATAACAGATCAACATTGTGAGTCAAGGTATTACCCTGTACATTAATGTTACGATGAGGAAAATAATTTTTTGTGCTATAACGCGTTTTGATGTACAATTCACACAAACGTGAGGCTACGGATTTCTTAAGTTCATTTTCGAATGAGCACTATAATTAGTATAGTTAGCGTGATACAAAGTTTATCACATCATCAATTCCTATATAAGATAGGCCTATATACATTTACATCACTATAACTACCAAATCCCTGATTCCTTCCTTCCTTCATGCAGGATTTGATTAGACATGAAGCTGTTGACAATTTCTCATGACTACAATGATCGGTGAGACTGTATGAGTGTCAAATGTCTGATAACCTTCTTTTATTAGAAATAAAAGCCTAAAATGCCATTTTGAAAACGTAAAACAACAGTAGAAATGGAGGGAAATGGAAGAATTTGGCGTGCAAGTTGAAGATGCATCAGGTCAGAGTCAGGTGACAGCCTCCCTTTGTATGCAGCTCAGCTGAGCTCAATTCCTCTGAGGCACTGAATTTCAGCCCTTCAAAAATAATATCAATGTAATAGTCCATCCCCTAAATTTAATCTTAAAAACAGTCAAAAAATGTTGACTTTTGCATGAGTATATATAGTATATTAAATCAGTCCCATGAAATACAGATGGAATCTTGTAGTCACATACGTGATGATAGAATTGTGAGGGAAACTAGTTGGCTAAAGCCAAAATTTAGAACTCTGACAGCGGGATAAACTTTTGCAATTAAGTTACCTGACTTTAAAAGCCAGATTGACCTTCCAGCTGCGAACATCAAGCAGCATATTGGCATGTACATGCTTCTCATTAAAAGTTCAACTCACAGGAATTATGCAGCCCATCCCAAATAAATTAACCTGCAAGAACGTGCCTTTAGAAACAAACAGAACTGTGCATAAGAGATATGCACATGGTGAGCTTGACTTCTTCTAGGACTTCTGAGTAAGGTCTTGCTGGTTTGTCTCTGTATCTATATGTTTTTAAATTAATGTGAATGATTGATTCAAGATGCAGGTTTTACATATGAACAAAACCAAAACAGAGGAGGACGCTGACGGTGAAAGGGCCACAGAGGGTGACAGTCAGTAGGTAAAGGGAAAGCACTGTCATAGAATCAGAGAGATGTACAGCACAGAAACAGGTCTTTCAGTCCAACTTGTCCATGTTGGCCAGAAATTCTATTCTAAATTACGCTAGCCCCATTTGCCAGCATTTGGCCCATATCTCTCTAACCACTGCCTATTCACATACCCTGCAGATGCCTTTTAAATGTTGTAATAGTACCAGCCTCCACCACATCCTCTGGCAACTCATTTCATACATGCACGATGGCCTACAACTAATCTTGTGTCCAGAGAAGCCTTAAAACTTTCTGTCAACAGCTCCACAAATTGTTCCTGGATATCTTTCTGTTCCATAAATCTAACAGTTAAACAATCTGTCCTGGAGCAATAGTACAACAGGAAAATTGACCTCACCAAGACCAACCAAAGAATTTAAAAAACAGTAGTAGATTCGAAGATCTGTCATGGAAAGTTGCTAGGGAAATTTCAAGCATGGGAATTGGGAGCAGTTTAGAAGTTATGAAAAGAGGACAAGAAGCTGGATTAAGAGGGGAAAAATAGAGAATGAGGGTAAACTTGCATTGAGCATTAAAGCAGACTATATGGGCTTCTATGAACTATTAAAAAGAAAAAGATTATTGAAGGCAAACGCAGGTACCTTCTAATCTGAATTGTAGCAATGAATCAATGACTTCGGTAATCAATCAAAAAACCTGTCCCAGCCCTTAGTTAAAGAGGCTCCCACTTGCAAGCCTTCTGCTGGACTTAAACTCTGAAATAGAATGATCCACCCCTTTATTTACCCACAACCAGTGCTTATTAGTCTATATCTAGTTGGTTTATCTCTTTCTTCTGCTACTCAGGCAATTTTCTAGTCTTCTTGTACATTTTCACTTTCCAAGAATACTTGAAAGGCTGTGGTCAGAGCCTCTGCTAATTTTAGAGTGACTTTCCCAAAGGACTCTAAGATTTATGTTATCAGAGTTTTGTGTCTTTGCTTTCATATCTTCAGTAGCAACTCCTAATTTATATTAAGGTAACCCTTTTGCTCCACTTCCCACTTTCCATATAGTTGGTCATCACATTATCACCTGCTCCATTGTGTTAACTTAATGTCTGATATTGATACTGAAGGTGAAATTGACTTTACCAAGACTCTTATTATTTATTTCAAGGTTTCTCTGGGAGGGTATTCAATTCTCTGTGTGATTGCTTCTGTTTGCAATAGGGCCTAAGAAATCTCAAGCTACGTCCTACTCTTCTGGCGCAGTGAGGGTAATGAATGGAGGAGTAAATCTGCACAAAAGAGATTGAATGCTTCGGGAAGCATATTGCTTATCTTTCTACTCTGGTGAGACAAACGGTGCTATGCAATAGAGGTCAAGAAAATGATTCTTGGTCCTACATCTGCCTTCATGAATAATAGTGGAGATTTCCTTCTTGGTGGCCATGCCAGGGGATAGATTTATTTCTTAAGGCTAAAAAGATCAAAGGGTACATTGAGAAAATATGAACAGGATAATGAGTTGGATGATCAGCCACGATCATATTGAATGCTGCTTAAAGGGCTGAATGCTGGTCAAAGGGCTAAATGCTGCTCCTATTTTCTATATTTCTACATTCAGCACTCAGCTTCACAAGCAATCCATCTATCTTCTTAAACTTCACTGGGTTGGAAAGCCTACATTTTGACTGTATCTAATATTTAAGAATCCTGTCATTCTTCCTTTGTTGTTCAGAGGAAAGGGAGGTTAATGAATTCATCCTATTGAACAATGCATGAAGCATGGTTCGATTTATCTCTAGATGGCAAATTTCCTGGTACCGCTGAAGTATGCTGCAGTGGTATGAAGCTTGCCTCGAACAAGTTGCAGAAATAAGTTGAGGTTTGCAGTCATCTGGATTTCTAATGAAAGCACTATTTCAGTGCCTAGATTGCCTAGAGAACTCTTTGAGAAAATTACACAGATGTGTAACTGCCTGTCTACTGACTGTAACACACTTTTCAGACAATTGTGCCAAGTAGCAAAGCTTAAGATTTTCTCTGAAATTATGGCTCTGATAATGGAAGGAGGATCCTTGTGGTGCAGTGGTCCTGTTCTTAACTCTGTACCACAAGGTCCAGTTTTAAGGGCCACCTGCCCTTAGGTTATGTCATTAATGCCAAAACAGGATGATTCAAGTATGTATAATGGTGGACGTGGCATTCTGTTTCTGTCCCTCTATCTTTGTTTTTCTTCATCATCCATTACTAAATCCAATGAGGAAGAATGTTGTTACTGTAGTTTGAAATTGTAGATATTTTTAATCAATATTCAGATGTAATATGACATGATTTGGATCACATGGGGCTTGAACCCAGGACTTCTAGGCAAAGGTAGGAACACTACCAGCGAACCACATGAGCCCTATTTTGCAATTATATGGTCGCAAAGGACATTAAACAATGCAGACTTGATGGATCTGTTCTTGCGTAGGAACATGGTTGGTCTTTGATATCCACATGAATTGTTGGGATCAATGCATTATGCATGTTTTGTACGAAATCATTAAACTCAGTCTTGCTCATTATTCATTGCTGAGAACAAGACTTGAAATGGTAATGAAGCTCTTCCACAACCTGTGCAAGAATCAAATCAAGAATTTAAAGCACAAGTGGCAGTAAAGTCAATCAGATCAGGAATTCTTGATCTTCTGGCCCTTTGCAAACACTATTTTCAATGGTTTAAGCAATTTTTGGCACAATAATTTATAAATGTATATGTCTAACATGTTAATTAAAAATTAAAACTTACATTTGCAGCCAATTATAATGCAAATTTAAGGCAACACCCTGATTAAATAATATCCAGGAATCAAACATTAATACCATCTATTAAAATGTGCTATTTTATTGTATTTTATTCATGGGCAAGTGCAATAAAGGTTACACCGACCTGAAGCTTCTTAAATTAATCAGAGGCATAGAGCAGATGAACTGTTGAGGCTGTAGTTAGAATTCACCCTTATGATGTGGCAGGGTGATCAGCAAGATTAAATGCTTTACAAATGACTCCTGCATGCTCCAAGATCGCTTCATTAAATTGTCGGTTGAACTACACCAAATTCAGGCCAAACAAAGATTGTGAGGCACTACTAGTTCATATTTCTGCAATTTATTGCTCAGACTACGAACCATAACATCTATAAACTTTGTTGTAAGCTCAGCTCTTTGTGTCATGATTGTCATGGTCCATGAGACAGGGGATGTTTGGGGAGGATGGTTGAAAATTGTTATCTGTGGAACCAGAGTCCAAAACTCCACATATGCACCTACGTTTCCTGTGGAACATATGGGGTTTCGTGTGCTCTGCTTATAACATGTTTGAATTAAATTCCTACAGACAATTGAGAACATGCTTTGAAATTTAGTCCAGTTGCATTGCATTTCTAAGAGTTGGAAGACATAATGAGAAAACAAAGTTGGGAGTTAAGTGTTTTTTTCTCAGCATTCCTTATTAGTTAGGAAGAGCAGAAGCATTCTCCAGGATGCTCAAGGAAGCCCAGAACCAATCTCCAGTAACTCCAACATCTCACAATAATAGATAATTACCAACTGGAGTTTTGCCTTTAAACTGTTAACCTTCACTGCCTCCCAACTGCCACAGTTCATGCCCATTGGTCCTTCACAGCAGCTGCTTGTACCAGTGTTTCCTCTTGCTTGCTGGTCAGTTTGTAATTTGGTTGGCTGCTGGCAGAGGTGCAACAGAGAACGTGAAGAAGGCCTTGTCATTGAGAATGGCAGGACCTCTGTTTATTTTTAATACACGGGACATATGCATTGTTGGCTAGGACATCACTTATTCTCCATCCCTAACTGCCTAGAGGGAAGTTAAGAGTCAACGCATTTGGAGTCAGACAAAGACCAGATTAGGTAAGGATGACGGATTTCCAGAAGTGGGAGGTGATGTATTTTGGTAGGGAAAGGACGGGAAGGCAATATACAACAGTATATATGTGCATGGATCCCTGAAGGTGGCAGGACAGGTTGAAACAACAATTAATAAAGCATGCAGTACCCACAGTTTTATTAATAGAGGCATAGCACACAAGAACTAAGAAGCAATGTTGAACTTGTATAATACTGTTGATGTATGTCAGTTGGAGTATTGTGCACAGCTCTGGTCACCGTACTATAAGAAGGTTGCAAATGCATTGCAGATAGTGTAGAAGCTATTTGCAAGAATAGTTCCAAGCATGAGAAATTTAATTGAAGAAATAAATTGAAGGAATTGTGGCTGTTTTCCTTGGCTAGAAGAATTCTAAAAGAAAATCTCAGAGGTTTTCAAAACTATGAAGAAGCTCATGATGAAGTAGATCAGGAGAAACTGTTGCTGCTTGTAAAAAGCTCAAGAAGCAAAAGGGTACAGGTTCAAAGTAATTTGCAAGAGAAGCAAATGCAAAGTATTGGATGGTTATTTGGATAAAAATACTGCGCACAGGAACAGGGAAAAAAGATCAGCTGTAGGTAATGATGCTCAATTGAAGAACTGGTGCAAACATGATGAGCTGAGTGGCCTCTTTCTGTGCCAGAACACTTTGTGATAATGTGATTTTATGCGTTACTTTCAAGAATGAGGTCTTGGGCTGCCTTCTTAAAACTAATGCAGTAGCTCATTAGTTTATTTTAACGTGCTATGGGTTTGGAATCACATATAGGCATTATCAGGTATTTCCTTCTTAAAAGAGTATTGATGAACCAGTTGGACGTTTTAATATGCATTTGGCTAGAAGTGATTCAGAGAGTGTGTTAACCGGGCCTGCACTCCGATCATCATTTCCCTTCAATTTATGAAGGGAAAAGGAACTGGAAGATTTGTCTCGCTTTGAGATACAGGAAAAAGTTTACAGTAACCCCAATAGTGAAAAAATGCAATTTGGTTGGAGAAGACAATGAGAACTAAGTTTGACCTAAGGAGTCCGTAATTGTGAAATCTTAAATTGAAGTTGAAGCGTCATGTAACCAAAAGCTAACACAAGGATCCCATAAAATATTATATCTTGGAGGAGTAGCTGGAACATGCAGGAAAAACCAAAATGAATACTTGACGGCAGCCATTCTTTTGAATTGCTTCCAGAAGAAGTCAATGAACACTCAAGGTCTTGTATAATAAAACAAAGAGCTAAGAATGCTGGAGATCTGAAACAAAAGTAGAAATTTCTGATCAAGAACCACTGGAACTGAAATGTTAACTCTGTTTCTTTCCCGAGATGTTGCCAGACCCGCTGAATTTTATCACCAATTTCTGTTTTAACCTCAAGATCTTGTAATACACAATGAAATGCCGGGGTAGAATTAAGAAGCCATATGAGCAACAGGATTTATGTACTCTAGGACTTGATCACCTGTGGTGTTAAGTTGGTATTGCTTTCTTGGGCTTCCTTTTCATTTAATAGATATAAGATTTGTTTTTGTTTAAAACAGGAAATCTTGTGGTAGGTTCTTTCATTTATGGCTAGGGCATCAGGATTTCTCTTTAAAAGTTAATCGTTTCCACTGGGATGGTAACAACACTACACCTAAACCAAGCTGTACTTTTATACTTATTAAAACTCTATTATACCTCATTGCGGAGTAAAATCCAATAGTTTTTTAACCAATCTCTTCCACATACTATTTTGAAGTAAAAGCACTATCCAGCACAACACAGTGAAACAAATCTGTAAATAATGCATTGGTCACAAGACTATAACTTCCTATGGCTAGTTACAGTTCATTCAGATTCATCATTGTCTTCCTCAGAATTCTTCATGTCATGCATCATTTACAGGATTCTGTCTCAATTCTTTGGGCTGTTCATCACATATTGATAATTCAACTATTACCTGAGGGAAGTAACTGTTTTTTGGGCATTTCTGGAATTCATTTGCCTTACATTACCACAACAATTTTGTCTTTTGTTAAATTCCCAAGTTGGCTAAAGGTTCTATCATTTCATTCTATCTGTTGTAACTCTTACATTTTACCAGAGCTTGCATCCATGATTTGGACCATTTCAAAATCCAACTGAGTACCCTTTCTTACTTGTATCTGATCCGTCAGGGAGTCCCGCTTTCTGAGAAATGAACAACACTTGGAACTTGAAGCTTATCCATTCCAACACCATAGCACAATACAGCAATTTAAGTGCTGAAACAGAGATATCTCCTTTCAATTTCACAAAATCCCTATATTGTAGAAGCAGTCCATTCGATCCATCCAGTCCACACCAACTGAGCGCCCAACACAGGCCCGCACTGCTACCCTATCCCTGTAATGCTGCATTACCCATGGCCAATTCACCTAACCTGCACACCTTTAGACTATGGGAGGAAACCAGAGCAAACACGCACAGATAAATGGAGGACATGCAAAATCCACACAGACAGTCACCCAAGAATGGAATCAAACCTGGGTCCCTTGCGCTGCGAGGCAGCAGTGTTAACCACTGAGCCACTGTGCTCCTCTTTCTTATCTGTTAAAGTTCATGATATATTCTTCTATTGACTAATCATCTGTTTTCCAAACGTTATCAAAATTTGACCATGCCCGATAGGCTTCCAAAAGACCATCATACCTTCAAATTCCATCTAAGAACACTAACACATGTCCAAGCCATCATCAGTATACATTTGGCATGCATTTGACTTACCTAGTAGTTTATTTCTGATTCTGTTGCTGGTAAAATGTGGCAATGTTAAGGCTATATATTTGGTACCTGTCTTTTATCCACATTGGTAACCATTCATACAAGCATTTATGGCTACCAACATATTTTAAGTGGAGATCAGTGGGGATAAGTGAAACATTGAATTAGAATCTACTTCAAGTCCCACAAAACTGAACAACTAAAACAAGTTGCTTATCCCAGGGATAAAAAAAAATTAGAACCTGTTGAAACTGTTGTGTTTGTTTAAATCAAACATGTAAACAACAAGTCCGTGCCAAATGGGCACCTTGACGCAGCTCACTGCATTCAGCTCCGCTCAATACCAGGTATCTAGAGGCAGCTGGGATAGCATCGAAGTAAGGTTAGTGGGCTGAAACTCCAAATTGAAGAGTCTAAACTACTTTCAAGTGTCCAACGAAACTAGCTGGAAAATATAGCATCCATTTTATTTTGTGCTATCCTTAAAAAGCACGTAGAGTCCTCTGTATGTTATGGCACTTTGATCTGTAGGCAGATGCCTTTGTTGCCTTTTGCTGGAACTCTTCAAATATGGCAGTGGACTGACTGGCAGCAGTAGCTGAACGTATGTGTACTGACAAAATGTGCCTGTATTGTCACCCTCAGTGTTACCTTCCCCATCACCTTACTGACCGTTTATGCTACTTCCTACTCTCTCACCTGTAGTATGGTTCCTACCCATCTACAAGGGATTGTTTTCTTCCATAATCTCACAATCCTTGGAACAGTAACACCACAGGTTTGTCATCATAATGACTGTTCTAGTTTCACTGACAGCAAAAGCAAAGTTCCTGGAAAAGCTCAACAGGTCTGGCAGCATCTATGGAAGTAAAAATAGAGTTAACATTTCAGGTCCAGTGACCCTTCGTCAGAACTGATGGTGGCTGGGAAAACATCAGTTTAGATGCAGAGAAAAGGGGAGGGGGTGGGGTAGGGAGTAAATGATAAAATAGAGCCTAAAGAGAGAAAAGAGCAGTTGGACAGAAAGAGTTGATAATGATAAGGCTGGAAGGGTCAATAGTCGTTAATGGGGACTATTAGTGACTAATAACAGGTACTGCGTAATGGCAGGCTATGTGGTAACAAGGCCTAGTGAATAGGGTAGTTTCACTGACCTCCATTATCACTTCAAACTAGCTCTGCACAAACATGCTACCCTTGCACACATTTTTAAATTGTCCTGACTGCAAGTTGAGACATTTGAAATACTCTTTAAAGTTAGATTACAACTGCCCCATTGTGCAAATATCTAAAATGCAAAGCCTGCTGCCCATGAAAAACAATCAATACATCACACTTCTGGCTGCAAGTGCTTAATAGTCACAAATAAATAGAACCACAGTAATTTGCATTACAGACACAAAATAGTCATTTCCAAGCTATAGTAGTTATGTGGTAAATTGTTTCATGAACAGGCACCATGTGCAATATCATTGTTGTGATATCATTAGCTATTAATTGTGTAGTTTTCTATGATACCTAAATTCCCACAAGTGCCAAAGACTTAATTAGGCTTTCCAGTTTTTGAATATTAATTGACAGAAATTAAATGCAACACATGGATAATCATGTTTGCAATTTAGAGGCAAATTCAGTTCAGTAGTTACTTCAAAAGTAACTTTTAAAACTGCAGAAAGAACACACCATCAAGCAAAGGACTATTTATAAGGCTGTGAAATTAGTGATTTCTCTTCATCAATTCGAAATCCAAACTGAAGCTGAGTTCCATCAAATTCCACATGTTGAACAAGGAAGTTATTATTTGCTTTGATTAAGGTACAACTCTAGGAGGGTTAGCCTTAGTAAATGTGGAGCTACGTGTACAGCAGGGGGTTGGGTCTGGGTCATATGTCTTTGAAAGGTCAGAGCACATGATAGACCGAATGGTCTCTTTTGGCCCTGTAGAGATTATCTGATTCTATGAACATCTTTGATTTTGTGACACTTATGACTCATTTATATCTGTATTGGATGTGCTTGTCTCCCTCAAGACTATCTGGTTCCAACAAGGAATTCCATGTTTACAAGCTGCTTTTTGCTTCTCTATAGCTAACTACAGGAACTACACATTTCATTTAAATCTTTCACTGAAGTGAGGAGAAACCATCAGACATTATCAAAACAGGATCCTTTACTTAACTTTTTCCCTTCTAATTCTGACCTCATTAAAAAGTCTGTCTTACAATTATCACAATCTGTTTCTTATTAATCAACCAGATATTTTTAAACTTTAAATTATATTTAACACTTTAATAACCCATTCAAAAGCGATACCTGATAATATGGATGTAAACAATGAAAACAGCTGATTTTGATAGCAAAGACAGCACACTGAAATCACCAAAAGTAACTTGTACTTAGGCGTAAAAGAGTTAGAGTAAGCTACTTTATTACTTGGTGTACTCACTTACAAGATACCCTTGGTTGTTGAGAAAACTTTTGAAATGAACTCGACATTGAGCATTATTTGTCAGGTCATTGTTAAAATTCCCTGAACAAAACCTTTTCATTGTCTTTAGAGTGTCATACCACACTAATGGTAGCAAATGATAAGAATCAGAGAGACAAAATTGTTTTAAAGTAATGTAACTCCTTGTCAAAGATTTTAAAATCTGCTAAAGGATGTAAATATGGTCGATGAAGGGTAAATTACACTAAGAAAAGAGATTAGTGAAAAGTTTGAAATACATAAGTAGAATCAGAGAATGCTGCATTGTCCTGCATAAGCTTTCCATTATTGCATACATTTAATGGAATACTTGCTTTGAGTCTAGCAGTATAGGAAATTGACAAATATTTACGTTCCACATTTCTTTAGATTTGGCAGCCAGATTTAATATTTCTACAGTAATTCATAATCATAGAACCTTAGAAAAGATAACATGGAAAGAGAACAGAGATAATGGGAACTGCAGATGCTGGAGAATCCAAGATAACAAAATGTGAGGCTGGATGAACACAGCAGGCCAAGCAGCATCTCAGGAGCACAAAAGCTGACATTTCAGGCCTAGACCCTTCATCAGACAGGGGGATGGGGTGAGGGTTCTGGAATAAATAGGGAGAGAGGGGGAGGCGGACCGAAGATGGAGAGAAAAGATAGGTGGAGAGAGTATAGGTGGGGAGGTACGGAGGGGATAGGTCAGTCCAGGGAAGACGGACAGGTCAAGGAGGTGGGATGAGGTTAGTAGGTAGGAGATGGAGGTCCGGCTTGGGGTGGGAGGAAGGGATGGGTGAGAGGAAGAACAGGTTAGGGAGGCAGAGACAGGTTGGACTGGTTTTGGGATGCAGTGGGTGGAGGGGAAGAGCTGGGCTGGTTGTGTGGTGCAGTGGGGGGAGGGGACGAACTGGGCTGGTTTAGGGATGCGGTGGGGGAAGGGGAGATTTTGAAGCTGGTGAAGTCCACATTGATACCATTAGGCTGCAGGGTTCCCAAGCGGAATATGAGTTGCTGTTCCTGCAACCTTCGGGTGGCATCATTGTGGCACTGCAGGAGGCCCATGATGGACATGTCATCTAAAGAATGGGAGGGGGAGTGGAAATGGTTGGCGACTGGGAGGTGCAGTTGTTTGTTGCGAATTGAGTGGAGGCGTTCTGCAAAGCGGTCCCCAAGCCTCCGCTTGGTTTCCCCAATGTAGAGGGAGCCACACCGGGTACAGCGGATGCAGTATACCACATAAGCAGATGTGCAGGTGAACCTCTGCTTAATGTGGAATGTCATCTTGGGACCTGGGATAGGGGTGAGGGAGGAGGTGTGGGGACAAGTGTAGCATTTCCTGTGGTTGCAGGGGAAGGTGCCGGGTGTGGTGGGGTTGGAGGGCAGTGTGGAGCGAACAAGGGAGTCACGGAGAGAGTGGTCTCTCCGGAAAGCAGACAAGGGTGGGGATGGAAAAATGTCTTGAGTGGTGGGGTCGGATTGTAGATTGCGGAAGTGTCGGAGGAGGATGCGTTGTATCCGGAGGTTGGTGGGGTGGTGTGTGAGAACGAGGGGGATCCTCTTTGGGCGGTTGGGGCGGGGGCGGGGTGTGAGGGATGTGTTGCGGGAAATACGGGAGACGCGGTCAAGGGTGTTCTCGATCACTGTGGGGGGAAAGTTGCGGTCCTTGAAGAACTTGGACATCTGGGATGTGCGGGAGTGGTATGTCTTATCGTGGGAGCAGATGCGGCGGAGGCGGAGGAATTGGGAATAGGGGATGGAATTTTTGCAGGAGGGTGGGTGGGAGGAGGTGTATTGTAGGTAGCTGTGGGGGTCGGTGGGCTTGAAATGGACATCAGTTACAAGCTGGTTGCCTGAGATGGAGACCGAGAGGTCCAGGAAGGTGAGGGATGTGCTGGAGATGGCCCAGGTGAACTGAAGGTTCACCACTTCACCAACACCTTCCACCCCAACTTTCAGTACACTTCACCAACACCTTCCACCCCAACCTTCAGTGCACTTCACCAACAACTTCAACCCCAACCTTCAGTACACTTCACCAACACCTTCCACCCCAACGTTCAGTTCTCACACACCACCCCACCAACCTCCGGATACAACGCATCCTCCTCCGAAACTTCCGCAATCTACAATCCGATCCCACCACCCAAGACATTTTTCCATCCCCACCCCTGGCTGCTTTCCGGAGAGACCACTCTCTCTGTGACTCCCTTGTTCGCTCCACACTGCCCTCCAACCCCACCACACCCGGCACCGTCCCCTGCAACCGCAGGAAATGCTACACTTGCCCCCACGCCTCCTCCCTCACCCCCATCCCAGGCCCCAAGATGACATTCCACATCAAGCAGAGGTTCACCTGCACATCTGCCAATGTGGTATACTGCATCCGCTGTACCCGGTGTGGCTCCCTCTACATTGGGGAAACCAAGCGGAGGCTTGGGGACCGCTTTGCAGAACACCTCCGCTCAGTTCGCAACAAACAACTGCACCTCCCAGTCGCCAACCATTTCCACTCCCCCTCCCATTCTTTAGATGACATGTCCATCATGGGCCTCCTGCAGTGCCACAATGATGCCACCCGAAGGTTGCAGGAACAGCAACTCATATTCCGCTTGGGAACCCTGCAGCCTAATGGTATCAATGTGGACTTCACCAGCTTCAAAATCTCCCCTTCCCCTACTGCATCCCTAAACCAGCCCAGTTCGTCCCCTCCCCCCACTGCACCACACAACCAGCCCAGCTCTTCCCCTTCACCCACTGCATCCCAAAACCAGTCCAACCTGTCTCTGCCTCCCTAACCTGTTCTTCCTCTCACCCATCCCTTCCTCCCACCCCAAGCCGCACCCCCATCTACCTACTAACCTCATTCCACCTCCTTGACCTGTCCATCTTCCCTGGACCTCCCTACCTCCCCACCTAAACTCTCTCCACCTATCTTCTTTTCTCTCCATCTTCGGTCCGCCTCCCCCTCTCTCCCTATTTATTCCAGAACCCTCACCCCATCCCCCTCTCTGATGAAGGGTCTAGGCCCGAAACGTCAGCTTTTGTGCTCCTGAGATGCTGCTTGGCCTGCTGTGTTCATCCAGCCTCACATTTTGTTATCATGGAAAGAGAACATACAGCCATCACAGCTGCACTTGCTGACTCCTACTTCCCCTAAGCTTGCAGGTTACGGTGCTTGAACATTTCTTCCTCAGCCACAAAACTGGCTAGTGAATTTCAGACAACCATCATTTTTTGGGTGAAAAGTTTTTCCTCATGTTCCCTCTAATTCCTACCAGTCACTTTACGGTGCTCCCTGGTAAATTTCCCCTTCACAATGGAAAAGAGGTCTTTCCCCTCCATTGTATTCAAGCCACTTATTATGTTATACACCTTGAAAAAGTTACCCCTCCGTCTCATCTGACAACCCTAGATTTTAGAATCTTTTCTTAAATAGTCACATGGTTTAAGTCCTAGCAATAATCTTGTAAATATCTTCTGTACTGTCTCTACAGCAATTATGTCCTTCCTGTAATGTGGTGATGTAATCTGTACACAAAGCTCAGGCCTAACCACTGTCTTATATATTTCCATTATTACATTCCTTTTCTTGACTGGTGAGGGAGGGAGCTGTTAGACCTATCGATGTGAGGCCCTTTAGAGGGTACCAACATTGAATACAGCTCCAAGCATTGTACAGGACACATATCTCTCGGCTTCCTAATCCTTAGTGCTCTAAAAACTTTGGCTCCCTGCGTGCTGCACAACTCCATAGACAATGCCAAGATAATAAAATGTGAGGCTGGATGAACACAGCAGGCCAAGCAGCATCTCAGGAGCACAAAAGCTGACGTTTCGGGCCTAGACCCTTCATCAGAGAGGGGGATGGGGGGAGGGAACTGGAATAAATAGGGAGAGAGGGGGAGGTGGAACGAAGATGGAGAGTAAAGAAGATAGGTGGAGAGAGTGTAGGTGGGGAGGTAGGGAGGGGATAGGTCAGTCCAGGGAAGACGGACAGGTCAAGGAGGTGGGATGAGGTTAGTAGGTAGCTGGGGGTGCGGCTTGGGGTGGGTGAGAGGAAGAACTGGTTAGGGAGGCAGAGACAGGTTGGACTGGTTTTGGGATGCAGTGGGTGGGGGGGAAGAGCTGGGCTGGTTGTGTGGTGCAGTGGGGGGAGGGGACGAACTGGGCTGGTTTAGGGATGCAGTAGGGGAAGGGGAGATTTTGAAATTGGTGAAGTCCACATTGATACCATATGGCTGCAGGGTTCCCAGGCGGAATATGAGTTGCTGTTCCTGCAACCTTCGGGTGGCATCATTGTGGCAGTGCAGGAGGCCCATGATGGACATGTCGTCAAGAGAATGGCAGGGGGAGTGGAAATGGTTTGCGACTGGGAGGTGCAGTTGTTTGTTACGAACTGAGCGGAGGTGTTCTGCAAAGCGGTCCCCAAGCCTCCGCTTGGTTTCCCCAATGTAGAGGAAGCCGCACCGGGTACAGTGGATGCAGTATACCACATTGGCAGATGTGCAGGTGAACCTCTGCTTGATGTGGAATGTCATCTTGGGGCCTGGGATGGGGGTGAGGGAGGAGGTGTGGGGACAAGTGTAGCATTTCCTGCGGTTGCAGGGGAAGGTGCCGGGTGTGGTGGGGTTGGAGGGCAGTGTGGAGCGAACAAGGGAGTCACGGAGAGAGTGGTCTCTCCGGAAAGCAGACAGGGGAGGGGATGGAAAAATGTCTTGGGTGGTGGGGTCGGATTGTAAATGGCGGAAGTGTCGGAGGATAATGCGTTGTATCCGGAGGTTGGTAGGGTGGTGTGTGAGAACGAGGGGGATCCTCTTGGGGCGGTTGTGGCGGGGGCAGGGTGTGAGGGATGTGTCGCGGGAAATGCGGGAGACGCGGTCAAGGGCGTTCTCGATCACCGTGGGGGGAAAGTTGCGGTCCTTAAAGAACTTGGACATCTGGGATGTGCGGGAGTGGAATGTCTTATCGTGGGAGCAGATGCGGCGGAGGCGGAGGAATTGGGAATAGGGGATGGCTTCCTCTACATTGGGGAAACCAAGCGGAGGCTTGGGGACCGCTTTGCAGAACACCTCCGCTCAGTTCGCAACAAACAACTGCACCTCCCAGTCGCAAACCATTTCCACTCCCCCTCCCATTCTCTTGATGACATGTCCATCATGGGCCTCCTGTACTGCCACAATGATGCCACCCGAAGGTTGCAGGAACAGCAACTCATATTCCGCCTGGGAACCCTGCAGCCATATGGTATCAATGTGGACTTCACCAGTTTCAAAATCTCCCCTTCCCCTACTGCATCCCTAAACCAGCCCAGTTCATCCCCTCCCTCCACTGCACCACACAACCAGCCCAGCTCTTCCCCCCCACCCACTGCATCCCAAAACCAGTCCAACCTGTCTCTGCCTCCCTAACCAGTTCTTCCTCTCACCCACCCCAAGCCGCACCCCCAGCTACCTACTAACCTCATCCCACCTCCTTGACCTGTCCGTCTTCCCTGGACTGACCTATCACCTCCCTACCTCCCCACCTACACTCTCTCCACCTATCTCTTTACTCTCCATCTTCGGTCCGCCTCCCGCTCTCTCCCTATTTATTCCAGTTCCCTCCCCCCATCCCCCTCTCTGATGAAGGGTCTAGGCCCGAAACGTCAGCTTTTGTGCTCCTGAGATGCTGCTTGGCCTGCTGTGTTCATCCAGCCTCACATTTTATTATCTTGGAATCTCCAGCATCTGCAGTTCCCATTATCTCTCTCTCTCTCCATAGACAATGCCGACTACATTATTCATTACCAACACTTGATATACAGAGGTCAGGAAAAGAATAGGGATGTTTATTCATGAGGCACAATAATGCCAGTAGAACTCATTGCTCCACTAAGACCTGTTCATCTTGCTTCCACATATTGCAGCAGGCTTTCAAAATAGGCATATGCCAATGTATGGATGTGTGTATAGCAAAAGCATTGATGTTATACAAATGTGAGACTTTATTTATGGTGCAATGTCACCCAAGCCCTGAACAGAATAGCATAATGTAGATAAATTTGAGGTTATTCACTTTGGAACCAAAAGCGAGTGGGCAGATTTTCTGAATGGCAATAAATTGGGAGGGAGGTGTTACACTGAGACTTGGGTGTCCCCATGCACCAGTCGCTGAAAGTACACATTCAGGTGCAGCAGGCAGTGAAGAAAGCAAATAGTATGTTTGCTTTTGAAGTTAGAGGATTTGAGTACAAGTGAAGGGATGTGTTGCCACAACTATACAGGGCATTGGTAACACACCTGGAGTACTGTGTGCAGTTTTGGTCACCTTAATTCAAAGAAGGATGTGATAGCTATGGAGAGAGGGCAAAGAAGATTTACCAGATTGATTCTTGGGATAGCAGGACTGATGTACTGGGACAGATCGGCTTGATTAAGACTATATTTACTAAAGTTTAGAAGAATGAGGGGATCTCATAGAAACTGATAAAATTCTAACAGGATTACCAAGGGTAGATGCAGGAAGGATGATCTCAATTAGGAGCCAACCAGAGAACAGGCTATCTTAGATGGGGTACTGGGCAATGAAAAATGATTAATTAATAATTTGGTATTGGGGGAAGAATGACCATAAATAATGGAATTCTTCATTAGGATGGAGAGGGAATTACTCAAGTTGGAACTAAAATCTTCAATGCAATTGAAGGGAAATATACTACAAGAATTGGCAAGATTTGATATGGGGTTGATGGCAGATAGGCAATGGTTCATATTTAAAGTATATGTCCACGAATTGCATCAAGTATTCATTCCTATCTGAATAAAAACAAAAGAGGGAAGATAGTTTAGCTTTGGTGTACAAAAAAAGGATTGTATTAGATCCAAGAGAAGACATATAAAATTGCTAGAAAAAACTGCATGTCTGAGGATTGGGAGCATTTTTGAATTTCGCAAAAGAGGACAAAAAGCTGATCAAGAGGTAGAAAATCAAAAAAGAGAGTAAAATTGCAAGGATCATAGAAATAGACTGTACAAGTGTCTATAAATATGCAAGGAGAAAAAAAGATTAATAAAGACAAATGTAGATTCCTTACAATCAAAAGCCAGGGAATTATAATGGGGAACAAATAGTTAGCAGAAGAACTCACAGCATACTTTGGTTTTGTCTTCCCAAAAGACAGCATAAATCATCTCTCAGAAATATTAAGGAAGAAAGGGTCTAGTGAGAGGGTGGAATTGAAGTCAGTCAGTATCAGTAAGAAAATGGTTCATAGGAAACTACTGGGGTTAAATGTTGATAAGTTGCCAGGGCCTCATAATCTACATGCCCGAGTGCTAAAGAAAGTGACCTCAGAAACACTGGATGCTTTGATGATCTTCCAAAATTCTACAGACTCCAGAGCAGTTCCTATTTATTGGAGGCAGGCAAATGTACTATTGACATTTAAAAAAGGAAGGTGATTTAAAAAAAAGAGAAATACAGACCAGTTAGCTGAACATCAGTAGTGGTGAAAATACTAGCATTGTAAAATACGCAACAACAGAACACTTGGAATATATTAAGGAGATGTTGTAAAGCCAAAATGGATTTATGAAAAGCTAGTCATGCTTTAAAAAATTGTCTGGAATTTTTTGTGGATGAGTCTGTTAGAATAGATATGAGAGGACCAGTGACTGTGTTGTATCTAGGTTTTAAGAAGGCTTTTCTTAAGGCCCCTCATAAAAAGCCAGTGGGAAAGGTTAAAGCACATGGGATAGAGAATAATGTGCTCCAATGGATCAAGATTTTGGTGACAGACAGGAGACAGGGTGTAGGAATAATATATGGATCTTTTTCTGAGTGGCAGATAGTGACTAGTGGGGTACTATAAGGATCAGTACATTGGCCCCAGCTACTCAATGTATGTAAAGACCTAGATGAGGAAACCAAAAGCAATATTTCCAAGTTTGCTGATGGCACTAATACTAGGCAGGATTGCGAGTTGTGGGGAGGATGCAAGGAGGCTTCAGGGTGATTTAGACAAGTTGCATGAGTGGTAAATGCCAGTAGAACATGACTAAATATGAAATAATATACTTGGTGTAGTAGTTAATTTTTAAAATTCATTCTATGGGATGTGGGCGTTGCTGGCTAGCCAGCATTTATTGCCTGTCCCTAGTTGCCCTTGAGAACATGGTGTTGTGCTACCTTCTTGAACCCCTGCAGTCCACCTGCTGTGGGTTGACCCATAATGCCCTTAGAGAGGAATTCCAGGATGTGGACCCAACGACAGTGAAGGAATAGTGATATATTTCCAAGTCAGGATGATGAGTGGATTAAAGGGGAATTTGAATGTGGTGGTGTTCCCATATATCTGCTGCCCTTGTCCTTCTAGATTGAAGTGGTCATGAGTTAGGAAGGTGATGTCTGGGATCTTTGGTGAATTTCTGCAGTGCGTCTCATAGATTGTACACACGTCTGCTACTGAGTGTCGGTGGTGGAGGGAGTGGTTGCTAGAGGATGCAGTGCTAATCAAGCAGGCTGCTGTGTCCTGGGTGGTCCATAGATCCCTAGAATGCTTACAGTGTAGGAACAGGCCTTTCGGCCCAACAAGTCCACAGTGACCCTCACAGCAGCTCACCCAGACTCATCCCCCTGGAACCCACTTAATCTACACATCCCTGAACACAATGGGCAATTTAGCATGGCCAATCCACCTAGTCTGCACATCTTTGGACTGTGGGAAGAAACCAGAGCACCCGGAGAAACTCATGCAGACACGGGGAGAATGTGCAAACTCCACATAGACAGTCGCCCAAGGGTGGAATTGAACCCGGGTCCCAGGTGCTGAGGCCGCAGTGCTAATCACTGAGCCACTGTGGTGTCAAACTTCTTGAGTATTGTTGGGTCTGCACTCATCCAGGCACATAGGGATTATTCCATCACATTCCTAACCTATGCCTTGTAGGTGATGAACAGGCTTTCAGGAGTCAGGAAATGAGTTACTCGCCATGGTATTCCAAGCCTCTGACCTGCTGTTGTAGCTACTGTGTTGATGTGATGAGTCCAGTTGAGCTTCTGATCAATCATAATTCCCAGGATGTTGATAAGTGGGGGATTCAGTGATGGTAACAGTGTTCAATGTCAAGTGGCGGTGGTTAGATTTTCTCTTATTGGTGGCGGTCATAGCCTGGAATTTCTGTGGTGCGAATGTCACTTGCCATTCGTCAGCCCAAGCCTGGGTATTGTCCAGATCTTGTTGCATTTGGACATGGATTGCTTCAGTGTCTGAAGAGTTGTGAATGATGCTGAACATTGTGCAATCATTGGTGAAGATTCCCACTTCTGACTTTATAGGAAGGTCATTGATGAAACAGCTGTAGATAGTTGGGCCTAGGACACTACCCCGAGGAACTCCAGCAGAGATGTCCTGGAATTAAGATGACTGACCTTCAACAACCATGACCATCTTGCTATGTGTCAGGTATGACTCTAACTATCGGAGAGTTTACCCCCGATAACCATTGATTCCAGTTTTGCTAGGGCTCCTTGATACCACACTTAATCGAATGTAGCCTTGATGTTAAGGGCCATCACTCTCACCTCACCTCTGGAATTCAGCTCTTTTGTCCATGTTTGAGCCAAGGCTTTAATGAGATCAGAAGCTAAGTGGCCCTGGCTGAACCCAAACAGGCAGGTGTGGCAAGCAATTAGAAAGATAAATGATACACAGGCCTTCATTGTTAGAGAATTTGAGTTTAGAACTAAGAATCTCTTACTTCACGTATACAGAGTCTTCTTGAAACCACACCTGGAATATGTAGTACAGTTTTGGTCTCTCTTTCTAAGAAAGGATATACTTTAATAGAGGAAGTGTAGCAGGGATGCACTAGGCTGATACTGGAGATGACAGGATTGTCCTAAACAAATTAGTTTGATTGGTCCTAGAGTTCTCTTCACTAGAGTTTAGAAGGATGAGAAGGGATCCAATTGAAACATGTAAAATTCTGACAGTGCTGAACAGACTAGATGCAGGGAAGATGTTTTCCCTGATTGGGGGTACTTGGGCCAAGGGGTCACAGTCTCAGGATATGGGGTATATCATTTAGGACTGAGATGTGAAAACTCTCCTTCACTCAAAAGGTTGTGAACTGTGGAACTTTCTACCACAGAAGGCTGTGGAGTTCAAGTCACTAAATATATTCAAGAAAGAGATACATTTTTAGATTTTAATTGCATCAAGGGTTAAATGGAGAAAGCGGGAATATAGCAACTAGAACATTTAAAAGGCATCTGGATGGGTATATGAATAGGAAGAGTTCAGAAGGATTTGGGCCAAATGCTGGTAAATGGGAGCAGATTAATTTAGGATATCTGGTCAGCATGGATGAGTTAGCCCAAGTGCAATTCTGTATTTCTATGACTCTATGGCAGTGAGATACATGATCAGCAATAATCGAACTGGATGGTGGGGTAGGCTCAAAGAGTCAAATGGCTCCAACCCCCCATCCCGCTCTTAGGTTCTAACTTTCTATCTTTGCTTTCCTTTCTTCCTTTTTCATTTCACCCATGTATGTTTACTCCTCTAGGCTTCTTAATTGGGATATGAACATGGGAGATATAGTCAGTATGGTTGCAGATGACATCAAAAATGGAGGTGTAGTGGACAGTGAAGAAGGTTTCTTAGAGTACAATGGGATCTTGGTCAGATGGACAAATGGACCAAGGAGTGGTAGATGGAGTTTAATTTAGATAAGGATAAGGTGCTGCATTTTGGAAAGGCATATAACTTAATGGTAATGTCCTGGGGAGGGTTGCTGAACAAAAAAAACCTTGGCGTGCAGGTTGACAGGTCCTTGAAAGTGGAGTCAGAGGTAGATAGGATAGTGAAGAAGGTGTGGGGTATGCTTGCCAGAATTGGTCACTGCATTGAAAATAGGAGTTGGGAGGTCATGTTGCGGTTGTACAGGGCATTGGGTAGGCCATTTTTAAGACACTGTGAGCAATTCTGGTCTCCCTGCTATAGGAAAAATGTTTTGAAACTTGAAAGGGTTCAGAAAACAACGGTTTTGCCAGGGTTGGAATGTTTGAGCTATAGGGAGAGGCTAAAAAGGCTGGAGATAAATGCCTTGGGAGCATTGGAAGCTGAGTGGTGACCTTATAGAAGTGTATAAAATCATGACGGGCACGGATACGGTAAATAGACAAGATTTTTTCCCTTGAGTGGGATAGTCCAAAGCTAGAGGGCATAGAATTAAGATGAGAGGAGTAAGATTTAGTAGGGACTTAAGGGGCAACATTTTTACGTAGAGGGTGGTGGAATGAGCTGCCAGAAGAAGTGATGGAGCCTGGAACAATTACAACATTTAAAAGGCATCTGAATGGGTATATAAATAGGAAGAGTTTAGCAGGATAAAGGCAAATGCTGGTCAATGGGACTAGTATACTCAGAACATTTGGTCGGCATTGGGCCAAAGGGTCTGTTTCCATGTTGTACATTTGTATGGCTCTATGTATAACATTTTGAAGTTATCATAAACTTTATTTTTCTGCTTTATCTTACTCTGTGAATGTTTTAGGTAGCTAGGGATTTCTAGATTTGGCAGTACTACCGATATTCTTTGTAGGAACATGTGCCTATAGAATGTCGATTTTGAATGTCTCCCATTAATTTGCCATTAAATTTCTTTTCAGTAGCTGTAACCAATGAACTTTTACAAAATTATCTCTCAGATTTGAAAAGTTTGCCTTCCCACAATTTAGAACTTTTTCTTGTGATGATCTTTGTGCCTTTCTATAAAATTGCTCAATCTTATATTATGATCACTATCTCCAAAACGGTCCCCCACTATTTCTTCACCTGCTCTGCTTTAGTTCTCACGACTAAACCTAGATTTGTGCCCTCTCTCATTGGGCTCAATACATTATGGCTAAAAGAAATTCTTTCCACGCAATTCCCGAATTTTATGCCATTTATACCTTTCATGCTGTTTGCATCCCATTTGCTATTTGGATAGTTGAAATCCCCAACTGTTAATGCCCTATAAGATTTTACATTTAGAAATATGTCTACATATTTGCACTTTGAACTCTCTTCCAGTATTTGGGGGTCCTCAGTATACATTTAGCAGTATGGTTGCTCTTTTGTGTTCTGAGATCAGAGTATTATTTGCTATTTCCTTGAGCATAACATGCCTTCTCACAGCTGTGATCTATATCCCTACTTTCTTTTATCCCCTTCTTTGTCCTGCCTGGAATCTCCATATCTGGGAATGTCGGGCTGCCATCCCTGCCTCTCTTTAAGCCAAATCAAGCAATGCTATCACATTGCCATGTGTTTATCTGCACCTTCCAGTGATTGGCTTTATTTAAAAGATTCCTTGTATTTACAAACATATCATTCAATACAGTAATGCCAATTTTCTGTGCTGTACATATTTTAACTTCTGCTTCCTCTGTCTTTTAGAGTCACTTGCTAAATTTCTGCTTCACATTCTCTGCTCTATAGGTCCTCAGGTTTCCATCAATTTGCCAATCTAGATGAAACCACACCACACCTCCCCAGCCCCACCCCACCACCCACAGCACATGAAAAAAATTCACCCACCCTGGCCACCATGGCCACTAACCCTACGTGCCATCTGCACTTCTTACCCACTCACTTAGGTCATCTTCCCAACTGGACCAAAAGTAACAACTGTGCCACTCACTTTCATTTCCACTAATACCTGCCTCTGTCTTGTTCTAAGAGGAAAACAATTACATTAGGGCAGAAAGAATCAAAATGGGTGCTGAAATGCCCAACATTTGGCTTCTCACCTTTCACATGCAGAACATCCTGACTCTGCCTCAAATGTCTGGCTAACCATGTTCAAGATCCTGGACTGGTATCAGAGGCTGCTCTTGACCTACGGTGCTGAGGCCCCTGATTGTAGACTGTCAGTCTGGATTTGAATGATGACTGCTGACAACTACTACAAGCTTCTTTCCTTTGTATCTATGCTAAACAGCATGGTTATACAATAGCACAGTGTGCCTGATATCTTTGGTGACAGGCAAGGTCATAAAGGCAATACAATACAAAGCAAGGGAAAACAAGGCTGTAAGCACCCAGGCAGACTCAAAACAAACACGCATTAAGATAGCTAGTGAATAGCCTGGTCCAGTCCAACAGCTAGGTGTGTTGCCCTGAATGCAAAGTCCTTGCTGCAGCATTATGATAACAGCTGGTGGTGTGCCCTGATGTGCAGCATTAAAGGGTCAGAAATTGTCATAAGGATTCTTGGAGGCTTAAAAATATCGGATGCCAATGTTCATGTGTGGCATGTACCCGTGGAATGTGCCTCAAGATATTGATGCCTGGTGACAAACATGGAGTTCCTTTGCAGCAAACAGTGTGTTCAAGTTCATCTTTCTGAAGCTTGTTGATCTTCAAAGGCCTGTTGCAGATGTGTTTTTTCAAGGACCAAAGTGACATTCAGGAACTTTCACATTCTGTAGCTGTGACACATCACCTGTCCTGCTACTTTTAATATGTTCTAATTAGCTATTGAATTACTGTAGTCAATTAAATATCTAACCTTGTTTTTATCTGTTTTATCATGTTTATCTATGTTATCCTATGTTGAACTTTGGGAATTGGAAAGTTTTAGTCACTTACCAGATACTCACCAAATACCTAGATCCTTCTCCTTTCGCAAAGTAAGAATCAGTTCCTGGAGGCTGATAAAGTCAGAAAAAGCAAAGCCATAGAAAACATCTTTCCCTTCTTAACTCCCTTAGTCATCCAGGCCTACACTCTGTTCTGAATTTTTTTTAAAATCTACCTTTCTTAATGCAATGCAGTAAGTTTTAGTAACTTCATTCACTATGATTGTACCTACTATGGTTTAGACCGTGATTGTCCTGTGATTTTCCTGTTGTTTAAAATTACATAAGCTCATCACCATTGATACTTAACAAAGAAAATCCCCAAAATTAGGCGCTTTTCCTCCATTTTCACTAAACTAATTTTGAAATGCTCATTTCATCCACTCGTCCTTTCTCCCTTAAATCACTGCTTAAAACTCATTTCTAATTTTTCATACTATTTAGGAAAAGAGGAATATTGGATGAAAAATGCACATTACAGTTTGCATTTAAGAATTACTTTTCAGTACAAACACTTCTCAATCCATTCGTTCATGCACAGAACTTACGTAAAACGATGTTTTTGAATGCTAAATCAGGACACATAAGGCCAATAGACTATGAAATCATGTAACGTTTTGCATCGTCTGAGCAAGATCAATTTTTTGCAATGTTTTCAGAAGTTAATTATTTTAATGTTACTCTTCAAATAAAACAAAGAACTGTGAGAGTCGTACAACCTCAAGTTTATTGCACTTAACTTCCGTTGGCAAAATACATGAAAGGCCACTTTTAAACTTTACAACCCTCAGTGCCATCAGCAGCACAAATCAGGACTTTGGCCACATGCTGTGCAAGATTTTCTAAACATGTAAATTACCATTTGGCAATTCGTGGACAGCATTAGGAAGGGGGAAATCCGATTATATTTCTTTTTCCTAACTGCTCTCAAGTGATCTTTGGTGGAAGTGTACTTTTGTGATGTCTGTTCAGATAAGATTAGTTTTAGCTGTAATGTTCCTATAATAATGAAAGATTATCAGCATCAGTCTTAAAATCTTACAGAAAGGATTATATAGGAGCATTAATAGAGGACTGCCACTTGCGAATCTAACCCCAGAAAAGAGTAAAAAATCAGATTTTATGGGAAAAAATAATGATGCATCTGTCAGCATTCATTGTTGCTGAAGTGTAAATTGAACATATACAAATAAATATAAAACCCAGGAAGGTGGTGTTTGTAAATCTCAGTTTCTCCCAAAGCTGCCTTTCACCAGTGTCTAGCTGAGGGCCTAGCCATTGAAACACATGGGTTGTGTGAAATAGCTGTACTTACCAACTAAGTGCCTCTGTTTTAAAGAAAAAAAAGTTAAGACATCCATTTAAGTGAAAGTGAATTTTAACTCAAAATCTTGGCAAAAGTATACATTTGCTAGCAACAGAAAATGAAAGTCTTCAGCTCTTTATCAAAATGGAGCATCATTGACCATTCTTACATAGTAGTGGGAGGCATTCTCCGAGATACAGTAAATATTGCCTGCTCCATCCCAGAAGGAGCCAGATGCATGGAGCTGGATTTTATGTTGTGTAAGATGGAGACATTTCTGGAAAGAAGGGCAGGTAGCTCATCCATTCTCCTTCCATGCAGAAGGAAGACACAAATAGGCTGGAAAGTAGCAAAATGAGTGCACAAAGAAACAGGAACAGCTGCTGGTAGGTTGTTAAAGTGATGCTAACAGTGTGTATGAGTGCAAGGGAGCACATTGAGAACAGCAGAGTATAGTGTAGGAGAAGACATTGAAGGTCAGCTGCAGACAGAGGCACTGTGAATAAAACTTTACACACCACAAGGGCTTGAAGAAAGGCAAACAAACCATCAGCAATGGTAGATGAACAGCGACAGACAACCCCTTGGTTTAATGATAATTCCCTCTGAGCTCTCTTTTACATTTTCACCAGAAACTCGGAGGTTCTTCTCCCAAAGGATGGCAAGAAAAGATTGATTGATTTGATTTGATTTGTCGTAACATTGACCTAAATACAGTGAAAGGCTTTGTCTGTGAGCAGTACAGGAAGATCATAGTAAGCAAGGACATACAGATCCTAAGGTGAAAAAAACTCGGACAGAGTAAGGCATACAAGTTATACCGCACAGTTCGTGGATGAGGCAAGATCAATATTAACAAGATCAGTATTACTTGAAGTTAGAAACTCCATTCATCAGTCTAACAATGTCAGGGTAGAAGCTGTTCTTGAACCTGCTGGTGCGTCTGTTCAAGCTTCTGTATCTTCTGCCTGATGGAAGAGGTTGTAGGAGAGCATTATCGGGGTGGGATGGGTCTTTGATGATGTTTGCAGCCTTTCCACAGCAATGAGATGTGTAAATAGAGTCCATGGATGTGAAGTGGCTTCCGTGATGGTCTGGACTGTGCACTCAACCTTCTGTGGTTTCTTATGGTCCTGGGCACAGCAGTTGCTCCAGGCCATTATGCACCCAGACAGTCTGCTTTCAATGGTGCATCTGTAAAAGGCCATGCCAAATTTTCTGAGCCAACTGAGGAAGAAGAGGCATTTTTATGCCTTCTTGACTGTCACATCTTCTCAAGAGGTCCAGGATAGGTTGTTGGTTACCGTCACTCCTCAGAACTTGATGCTCTCAACCCTCTCAACTTCCACTCCTTTTCCATAGATGGGGTTCTGTTCACCTCCTTTATTTCTGAAGTCAATGATTAGTTCTTTAGTTTTGCCAACATTGAGACAGGTTGTTAATGGTGCACCACGTCAACATGCCCTCTATCTCCTTTCTGTATTCTGAATCATCTTTGTTTGATTACCGTTCTACCCAGGTGGTGTCATCAGCAATCTTACAGATGGCATTGGTTTGGAATTTGGGGCTCCAAATGTTGACTGTTATTGTGGAAAGTGCAGTTGAATATCTTCACTGATTGCAGACTGTGGATTGGGAAGCTGAGGATCCAGTTGTAGAGAATGGAGCCAAGATCTATGTTTCAGAGTTTTGAGATCAGTCTGTAGGGGATAATGGCATTGAAGGCAGAGCTGCAGTCGATGACCAGTAGTCTGACGTAGGTGTCCTTTTTGCTCATATGTTCCAGGGACAAGTGCAGGGCTAGAGAAATGGCGCTGTGGACCCGTTATGTCAGTAGGCAAATAGCAGGGGATTGATGCAGACTGGGAGACTGGAGTTGATGTGGGCCATGACCAGCCTCTCAAAGCACTTCATGATTATAGAGGTCAGAGCCATTGAGCATTAGTCAGTAAGGCATGTTGAATTGTGCTTTCTTAGGTACTGAGATGATGTTGATCTTCTTGAGCAGGAGGGCGACTTCAGCTTGTTGGAAGGAGAGGTTGAAAATGTCAATAAATACTTCTGCCAGCTGGTCTCCATAGGATCTAAGTGCACGGCTGGTGACTCCTTCAGGGTCCATTACTTTCCCTGGGTTGACTCCCAGAAAGACAGATCTGATGTCTGCAGTGGTGACAGGGGGAACCAATACATCTGAGGCTGTCGGGGCAGGTGACAACACGACGCTGGCATTTTGCTGAAACCGAGCATAGAAAGCATTGTTCGTGTCAGGAAGGTATGTGTCCTTGGCCACTACCTTACTCTGTTTCATTTTGCATCCTGGTATGTTTAGGCCTTGCCACAAATGACAGGAATCTGAATGGTCGATTTCAGCCTCTAACTTGGGCTTGTACTTCTTCTTGGCATCTCTGATAGCATCTATATCTGATCAAAAAAGCTTGGATAGAGATAGCAGACGAGTTTAGCTGTGGATTGTCCATTATGAGTTGACTACAGTGCAGAAAAACAGTGAACACGGTTTTTCATTTTGCAAGGATATTTCTGGATTCTAACTGTCAGTGTGCTTGTACAACTGAGACAGTGTGAATGTACTATGCCAGGTTTTTGCTTGCAATGTGTTTGAATACTCCCTGCGCATTCACAATATGAGCTGAAGGAGTCTCGGCACCCTGCAAAACTCTGTGGTGTGATGGCTGAAAAGGTTACTTGCAAGGGAAGCAGAGTTATGGTATGCTTTAGAAAAAGGACTAGAGATTTTGGGTACCTGCCTGAGGGGTTAATCCAAGCAAACAGTGAACCCATCACTTTTGCGTTGTCTTTGCAGAACAAAGGGGTCCACAGTGCACATGAAGGCCAGATTGGTTATAAGAGAAGCCAGAGTTATTTCTAGATAATTTATTTAAGGAACCCTCCCTCAGAATTGAGGGTAATAGAGTGTGCTAGAGACAGGGGAAGGGATGGTTCTGTGTTATTGAAGTGAATAGAGATAAACACTTCTAAGCTCAGTATCATGTGTTGCACATCTCCCATCTGCCTCTCTATTGACTGTGGCACCTATAGAGGCTATGGACATGGATAACCCAAAGGTGCCATGCACACACCTACAGGGTATGTCGATGATGATTATTTGGAATGGCATGGTGGCTCAGCAGCTAGCATTGTTGCCTCACAGAGCCAGGAACCTGGGTTCAATTCCAGCCTTGGACTACAGTCTGTGTGGAGTTTGCACATTCTCACTGTGTCTGTGTGGGTTTCCTCTGGGTGCTCCAGTTTCCTCCCAATCTCCAAAAATGTGCAGGTTAGGTGGATTGGCCATGCAAAATTACCTATAGTGTCATGTGCGGGTTAGGTGGATTAGTAATGGGAAATGGAGGGTTACAGGGATGGATCCAGGTGGGACGCTCTTTGGAGAGTCAGTGTGGACTTGATGGAATGGTTTCCTTGCTTCCATTCTGTAGGGATTCTATGACTTGCTATGATAGACCCTGGTTGCCTTAAACCCCTCTTCCCAGTGATTCCCTAATGGCTGAACAGTTTAGTGGCTGGGTCACCTTCAGATATTTGCTCAAATTGCTCAGAAATCAACCTCCCTCACCTTTCATGTAGTATTAACAACAGATTTGAAATCTTCACTATGATCTTCTGATGATGCACTTTATCCCACACTGTTGCCTCTTAGACAACACTGCTGCTGCAGCTGCCACTCATCATGCAGCTTACCTGATCACCATTAAATTGCACAAACTCCAGGAAGCTCTAGATATTCAGGACAATCTTATATTTGATCTGATTTGGAAGATTGATAGGCTTCTGACCTTTTGCCCCAATCACATTCTGTAATATTGCATTCAAGTGTAATGACACCTGGGAGCTGACCTGAAGTCAGTATGCCAGATTTTATGGTGGATCAGGAGGACAATCTAACAAACACAAGTGTTGTTAATGGGGTTGTTGGACACAGGTGTTTTATATTTCTACTTTTCTTTCTCCACAATTTACATGTCTTTTTTACTTTGCCACCATTTACAACACTCTTGTCTTTTGCATTGGGCCTCAGTGCTATCTGCATTCTTACTCTTCCTCTGCCTCTGTCAAAAGTATGCAACAGAGCTTATGTTCCAACATCTTCAGTTCTGAACAACAGTGATACTTGACTCGATACATTTGCTCTATACCTCTCTTCACAGATGCTGCCAGGAGGGCTGAATTTCTCCGGTATTCTCTATGTTTGTCCCAGTGGATGCAAGCCTAGCCTATTTAGCCTTTCCTCATGAGGAAACACATGCATTCCAGGTATTAGTCTAGTAAACCTTCCCTGAACTGCCTCTAAGGCACTCCTTAAGTAGGGAGGCCAATTCTGTACAAAGTAGTCCAGATGTGGTCTCACCATTGACCTGCATAATTGAAACATAACCTTCCTACTTTTGTACACAATTTGCCTCGCAATTAACAGTAACATTCAATTCATTTTCCTAATTATTTGCTGTGCCTACATATTTACCTTTTGTGATTTACGTGCTCAAACACCCAGATTGTGTTGCATCTCAGAGCTCTGTAATTTCTCATAATTGAGATAGTATGTTTCTATTTTATTCTTCCTGCTAAAGACCATCGGCGCATGTTGCAACACTTCGTGGTAATTAATCATTTCTAGAAACCACCAATCACTGTTTAGTCACAGTAAGAGCCAGTAGAAATCAATAGGTTACTAACTTGACGATCCTTTTGAATAACACTGGTGGGAGCGGAGATTAGATCCTTCAGCTATGCATGCTTAAGATACACCGGTGGAACTATGAGCTCCCAAATGGCAGTACTGGTGTCAGATCAACATTACTGATTGATATTCATCATCTTCCAACTCTGTACGCATGGATACACCTTGCCTACATGTTCACACCCACAACAAAATAGCATCTGGTGGAGCTCGCACCTGAAGTGTGCACAAAATGTGGAAGCCATTTTCAAGCCAAAAATGGCATTCGTAGCGTGGAAAATTAGGCATCAAGGAGCTATTTGCAGTAATTGGAAATCAAGTGATATGTTATGTATGCCAGATATGCAGTGAACAAATTACAACAATATTTAGGATTGCCCAAATGTTTTAATCTCAATGTTGTACTCGAAGGATTGGCCATGTAACCAAATATTTCAAGTATACCTGAAGAAATAATGGAGCATATCCCAGCAGTAAAACAGAATGACACTAAACTGATGAGTTTAACCCAGCAAAAAGAGTGGCTGCAAACAAGACAAATGGCTACTATTGATTTCAGATTTAATTACACCAACAGCACTCACAAAACTCATCAGGTGATCTTCAGAAGTGTAAGAGGGGACAACAACACTGAAACACCCACAGGAGATGTTGGTTTCTGCCATCAGCATTAATTGTTCGACTGTACTAAAAATTACAAACATTCAAAATTGTCGTGGCCAAATGATCATCATTGACACGCCCTGTATGTGTGTGCATGGCACCTTTGGATTATCCATGTCCACAAGCACTATAGGCGCCACAGTCAATTGTCAAAAATATTCCTGACTTTAACAGGTTAACACTTAATAGCAGAACAAATAAAGATGCAGTACGTAAACCTATCGCACCAGAAATGAGTTACTCAGTAAGGTCTTCAACTGTGCATTTGATTGAAACAGCTGTTTATTAGTGCCCTAAGCTCTGCTATAAACTGACAGAAAGCCTCTACAGATGCTGTTATTGCCACACAGCAAGATGCATTGCAATATTTTAAAAGTTTTAATGGTTGGAATGAATATGTACAAATCAACAGTAAAGAAACACCTAACAGGCCATTACATATTTTGGAACATGAGATGGGCTTGTTGACATCAGAGTTCTATACATCCACATACAACAGTGTACATGATCAAGTACTCAAGTTTTATTTTAACATTTGGACACATGGGCAAATTTGTATCAAGTTACATTGTATGCAATTCACATTGAGCTATATACGCAAAAACACGTTTAACAGTCTCAACTGATATTTTTTGGAAAATAAACATTTTTTTTCAAAGTGGCATTCAAGCATTTTTATATCACCTGCCAACGCGCATTTAAACATGCGTAGCTGTCAGTCTGAATTTTAAATATTGTAAACTCTCTGTAATTCCTGCTTTGGAAAATGTGCTGTTGCTGGCTAGCTTCATACAAAAAATGATCCGAGCAATGGATATTACAAGAGGACACATAATATTTCAAGTTACTAATATTTTAATGTATTCTAGATAAAAACGTGTAAATTAAAACATAGGCAGTAAACAATGCACTGCATTGAATCTTTTGTTATTTCAATCAAGTCTATAGCTACAGGGATTGAATCTTCAGAATAGGGGGCACTTTTAACTCAACAATATTTAGTGGAATCAGTAACAGGTAAACAGAGCAGAAACTGCCACTTTGTGCGAGGAAGTTGACAGGTACCTGCTGGCATTGTTAGTATAATCTATAGGGTATGGGAAACACTTGCAGGATAGATAGGTCAGTTATTTCAAAATGTAAACTGCATTTTTTCCCCTTTCCTTCCTTCCAGCATTATCTGCATCTTTAACCGTGAATTCTAACTTGAAACAAAAACAAAAATTGCTGGAGAAACTCAAAAGGTCTGGTAGCAGCTGTGAAGAGAAGCAGTCCAGTCCAGTGACCCTTCTGAAATATTAAGTCCAGCAATTTCTGTTTTTGCTTCAGAGTTCCAGTGAATGCAGATCTCTGTTTTAATCCTGTCTTGAACCCTGAGTGTTTCCTGGACTTCTTGGAACCTGCCAAAATAGAAGTCAAGAAGACAATGGAAATGGACGTAATGGAGTAACTGACAAGTAGAAGAGTTTGCTTTCACTGTTTTGGAAGTTATTTCCAATGATGTGGTTGTCCTTTCTACAATTGTGAAGTCAACAATAATTGATGTACACTTCCCAGATATCAACTGCAGATGAGAGTGGGAAGTGCTTATTTTCTTCTAACTTGGACATCAGATAAAAAAAACGTAGAAAAACCAAAAAAAAAGCCACCTTCTCAACCATCAGTTGCTCGCTGAACAGAGAAGATAGCAAAAAGACAGATAAAAGAGAAGCAGTGGCTACAATATATATGGATTTTCAGAAGGTGTTTGATAAGGTACCACATTAGCTTACATAATTATGAGTTCAGAGTATTGGATGTAGAATGGTAGCAGGTACAGAGGATTAACTAATAAAAGACAGGGAATTCAGATACATTTAGGATGGTAAACTAGTGGTGTACAACAGAGACCAGTGCTGGAGCCACAATTCTGTATAATATATATATTAATTACCTGGCTCAGGAAAGTGAACAGACCATAGCTAAGTTTGCAGATAACACAAAAATAGATGCGAAGGCAAGTGGTAAGGTTAACACAAGGTGTCAACAGAGATTTACAGACAGGTAAGCTAGTGCCAAAAAAAAGCAGATGGAACATATTGTGGGAAATATGAGGTTATGCATTTTGGCAGGAAGGATAGAAGACCTGAATATTACTTAAATGGAGAAAGACTGTAAAAAGCTACTAAACAGAGGGATTTGGAAGTCCTTGTCCACAAATCATAAAAAGGTAGCATCCAGGTTGAGCAGGAAAGCAAATGGAACATTGGCCCTTATTTCAAAAAGAATGGAGTATAAAAGTAAGGAAGGCTTTTTTCTCAAACTGTACTATACAGCTGGAATATTATAAATAATTTTGGGCCTTTTATCTAAATAAAGATTTACCAGCACTGCACACAGTCCAGAGAAGGTTTTGCTAAAACCAAACTGCACAGCTGGGATACTATGAATAGTTTTTGGACTTTTATCTAAATAAAGATATACCAGAATTGCACACAGTCCAGAGAGGGTTCACCTGGTTGATACCAGATATGGAGGACAGGCTGAGTAGGTTGGGCTAGTTGGGTTAGAAGAAAGAAAGGCATCCTTATTGAAAATACAAGGTTCTTAGATGACTTACACACTAGATGTGGATAGGTTGTTTCCCCTTGAAGGAGAGTCTAGAACCAGAGGGCATAATGTCAGAATAAGCAGTAATACATTTAAGACAGAGACTGGCTGGTCAATAGGGAACTGAAGGTAGAAAGTGTACAGGAAATAACATTTTATTCCTCTGGGGTGCTGCCAGCAGACAGTAGAATTGAAAGTATAATGCCCTATTCAAGAAAAGGTTAAGGATAAACCAAGTAACTATAGACCAGTCAGTTTAACTTGTATGGTGGGAAGATCTCTGGAAATATTAGTATGGGACAAAATTAACAGTCACATGGACAATGGATTAATTTAGAAGAGCCAGCATGGAATATTGTATATATCTGACTTGTTGGAGTTTTTTTAAAGATGTAACAAGGAGGGTTATTGAGCACAATGTCGTTAAGCAGTATGAACAGAATTCTGGAACACATTTGATATAGTGCTGCCCAACAGATTTGTTGCAAGCTTAGAGCTCTTGGAATGAAAGGGACAGATGCAATTTACAAAATTGGGTTAAATGATAGGAAACAGACATGGTTAATGAATTTTTTTGCAGGCTAGAGGAAGGTTTGTGATGGAGATCCCCAAAGGACTGATATTGTGACTCTTGGATTTCCTGGTATGTAGTAAAGTCATCAATGTTCGACTGAGCTATGGGACTGCTTTCTCATTGGAGAGAGAGAGAGAGAGAAAGAGAGAGAGAGAGAGAACTGGTATTGATTTAATATTGATTTAACCTGAAAGTGCCCGGCAAGGAGAGAGGTTAAGAATGAGAGTCCTTTATGGTAATCTCAGCTAGTGTGGGAATTGAACTATCTCGACCATGGTACATAGTAGGCAATTTTGCAAGGGTGGGGAATGTTCCAGGAATTTTGACCAAGTGACACAGATAAACAAAGATACATTTCCAACGCAGAATGATGACAGTCCTAGAGGGGAACCTGCACGTGGTGGCATTCCCATGCATCTGTTGCCTTTGTTCTTTAAAATGGAAGAGGCCAGGGTTCGAAGGTGCTCTGTAAGGAGCCTTGGTGAATTGTCTACTTGAATCTGCAGATGGAATATACTGCTGCAACTGAATAGGAGTATCACACTCTTCACTTGAGCCTTGTAGATAGGGATTTCTAAACTGTGGCCTATTCTTGTAGTTTAGCTCAGTTCCTGGTCAATGGTGACCCTCAAGATGTTGATAATGAGGGATTCAGCGATGGTAATGTCACTGAATGTTAGGGGGCAATGGATAGGTTCTACCTTGCTGGATTTGATCATTGCCTGACACTTTTGTGGTTTGACTGTTACTTGCTAAGTTCCATCCCAAGCCTAGATACTGTCCAGATCTTGCTACATTTGGACATAGGTTGGTTCAGTATCCGATGAGTAATGAATGATGATGAATGTTGTGCAGTCATGAGCGAACATTCTCGCTTCTGACCTTACAATGGACTCAAGCTGAAGATGGTTGAGCCTAGGGCAGTATTATGAGAAACTCCTTGATGCTACATTCTGTCAAAAGCAACCTTCATATCAAACTCTTACTTCACCTTATGAATCCAGCTCTTTTGGCTATGTTTTCAAATTTCATCATCTGCCTTTGTAGAATTTGAACCTGGGTATGTGGAATTACTAGTCAAAGTGATAATACCTCCTGGCTTTCAACTCATGGATTCAAAAAGACTTAGACAAGTTGGTGGAGTGGATAGATAGGTGCCAGATGACATTCAATGCTGACAAGTCTGTGTGATATAATTTGGTCGAAAGACTGGGAAATCAGGATGAAATAAAGGGAATACTCTAAAGGATGTACAGATCAAAGTTATAGAAGTCATATCGGACTTGAAACATTAACTCTGTATGTCTTTGCAAGATGCTGCCAAACCTGCTGAGTTTCTCCAGCACTTTCAGCTTTTAGCTAGGGTCTGGAATGCACGGTGGAGGCAGGTTCAATCTAGCCATTCAAGGGTGCATTAAATGCTTATGTGAATAGAAACAATGCACAGTTAAGGGTATGAAAATCAAATTTCTTATTTGGAATGCTGAAGGAGAAATGATGGGCTGAACAGCCTCCTTCTGAGCCATAACACTTCTTTAATTCCGTTATCTTTAGCTTCATATGTAAAGGTATTAAGTACAAAAGCATGAACATTATGCTGAATCCATGTAAAGCTTTAGTTAGGCACACACAAGAAAACTATAATCAATTTCGGTCACCAGATTTTAGGAAGCTGGGAAAGCTATGTGTTCACCTTGGAGTACAGGAAATTGCATAGAGGCATACATTATTATGACAAGTCTAGTGAGGTAGTCAAAGAATAGCTGGCAGAAGCAGATACAAGAAGGGCTTAAAAAAGAAATGAGCACTTGAAGGAAATAAATTTCTGAACTACAGGGAAAGAACAGGGGAGGGGGCTAACTAGATTGCTCTAGAGAGAGCCAACACTGATTCAATGAACCGAATAGCCTTTCTTTGTGCCATAATGGCTATGACTGATCACACACCAATAGCATATTTTGGGAAATGGAACCTTTTGCAGTTGAGGTACATCTCTGCAACTGAATGCATGTTTGCAAAGTGATATGTATCTAGTCAATGGCCATGGGGAAACCAGGTGTATGGACAGTGAAAACAAGTTGATAGCCTCGTCAACAGTACAGGTTCTGTCAGTGCCAACATCCCCTCCTCTAAGCTACAGGTCTGCCTGAAAAAGCTAGCTGATTTAAGTAAGCATCTCATTCATAAAACCCTGCGTCATTGTGCACCTTGCTCTTTGGTGAGATTGAGGTGAAGAGATTGCCCGTTAAAGGCTTTTGGTGTGTTGGTCGCCTGCTGACAACTCTTCCCCCCTTCTCCTTTCAGACAGATTTTGTGATCCTCTATGATACGTCTGCTCAATCATGGCATAGGCCATGACAGTCTTTAACACTGGAAGCCAGTGTTCTATGGCACAACACTGGAAGTCTGAAACAAGATCTTCACTACCTTCACTATTTAATGTAGATACGTCAAATTTTAAACAGCAAACTTGGAATACTCCACGTAAACCAACAAACACTATATAGAAATCAATCAGCAACCAACTTGCAATCAGTCAATGATCCATTTAAATCTGCTGATTTGGATATCTCCCTGCCAAAGAATATGTTTAGTTGTAAAACTCTGTGTGTTAAAATGGCACCTTTAGAGTCAAATCAGCATTACACATTAAGTACACTCATGATCTGTTCAAACTGTGTACTTTTGGCACAGGTTACTAATGCCAGCACGATAATCTGTACCTAAATGGTAGCTGGCGCAGAATGCATTAGAAGTGAGCCTGTATAGCAAAGATGCTACTTTACATGCAAAATGAAGATACAGAGGATACACAATTGGATTTTATAGCCATACCTCTAATACTACAAAATTTCTTCAGTAAGGCACTGAAGTGTCAGCCTAAATTAGATCTTGGATTTGAACCATCAGAATTGAGAACACCATCAGCATTTCATACAACTATTTTAAAAAGTGTATTCAATACAAGGTCCATGGCTATACCCAAAATATGATCATTTCTATAAACATTTCAAAATGCAATTAAAATATGTTTGGCTCAGCTCACTTTTTAGGCCCCATCTCAAAAAGACAATCTTCTATTGATCGCAGATACCTTTTCCTTTAGCAGAATAAAAAGATCATATGACAGGATATATGAGTTTGTTGCCCTTTTCTTTGCATATTTGCTCATCATAGTGAGTAATGACAGGTATACAAAGATTTCCTCGGCTAGATACAGGGTAAATATGCTTTCCTACAACGCTGCAAAAGATCTGTAACCACAAATGCATTGGAGCACCCCGTACTACCCCAACGTGACATTTCCTTTTCCCACATCATCTGTCCTTATGGCTTCTCAAAAGAAGACAGCCCAATTAGTGCCAAATTATATTCAGGCTTATGCTGTGGACTTGCATCCACTAAGACATGGGTTGAGACAGCTCAAGTTCATTTCACTTAGGACATTTCACAGTTGTTACAGAGAGGAAACTTCCATCCCATTAGATTGGTCTAGATTTGAACCCAAGTTTCTCAGGCATGTATACAGTTCTCTAACTCACTGCATCAAACAGTTCCTACAGAAACTGCTTTCTAACTTAAAGCTCTGCAGCATTGCCGAGTTTTCTCAAAGAAGGACAATAATGTTACAGCTCAAATTACTACTGTGTTTTCTGATTTAATGCCTGATGTGCGTGCTCAGACTACTTTTCTTACTTCACTTAATTTAAAAGACAGTAGACATGACACTAAATACTAAAACACAACTTAAATACTGATCAACAACAAACTCAATGTAAGGTATAGCCTTTGATCTGACATTTGGTTAACATGATTCTTCATGTCTTATTGGAAGGAACTTAAGAGTCTCAGGTCTAAAATATGACATTGGAATATGCAAAACATTTAACTGATGGATGGCAATGTTTGCAATAGTTATGAGATCAGAGAACTTGTGTGAGTATAAATTTATGCATAATATAAAGTGTAGGCATCTAGTTGTGCAATTCAATCTTTGGAATGAATTTGAAGACAAAGGCAGAACTGCATAATTCCACATCTCAAATTTCCCCAAGTCTGACAATGAACTCACGGATAAAAGATGATTATTGCTGAGAAATACAAAGGTACTTTCTATATCTAAATTTAGTTCCTGCATCTAAATTTAGATGGCGAATAGCCCAATACCTACCGTATCTTTGGCATGAGATCAATTGAATTTTCTGGAGTAACAGGCATCATAAATGGCTCTGGGTTCATTATCCATGGTTTCTGTTCACCTCTTTCTTAAGTTATGGCAGAAAATGAGATTCATGGCCACTGCATCTTGGTGTTTCAGGTTTCTCTTTATATTTGTTATTGTTCCCTTGAATTTTAAAATGAATGAATGCACTTGAAAATTGTATTACAAATATTTTCTAATTTTTTTAAATGTTGGCACTCTACTGATTAAGCCTAAAATTGGAAATCTATTTTCACTTGTGTATCAGAAAATATGAGAGTTAATAAGCTATTTACTAATTTATACAAAGGCCAACAAACAAAAATAGTAACAGGATTACAATTAATCCTCCAACACATTATTTTTAAATGAAATTAACAGATATAATTCCATATGCTTATTCAATCATTTGTGAATTCATACGTCAGAGTTGATTTAGTCTTCGCCGCCGTGCCCATTTCTTTTGAAAAGAATCCTCTCTGCCTCCCACAGACTCCTTTGCCCAGTTCCAACACTCTCCCTCCGCCTGGACCCCTCCCTCCGGCCTTTTACCCACACTCGATCTGTTCATTGAGAACTGTTGATGTGACATTAGTCACCTCAATTTCACTGCCCTTCTCAACAAATCCAACCTATCTCACTCTGAACTAACTGCACTCCGTGCACTCAGATCTAACCTTGACTGTCGTCAATCCTGCCAATAAGGGTGGTGTTGTTATAGTCTGGCATACTGATCTCTACCTTGCAGAGGCTGAGCGCCAGCTCTCAGATACCTCCTCTTACCTTCCCCTGGACCATGACCCCACCATGGCACATCAGGCCATTGAATCTACTACAGTTACGGATTTCATTTCATCCGGTGATCTCCCCCACTCCGCATCCAAGCTAATTGACCCCAACCCTGCACAGCTCGTTTCGACCGTTCTAAGGAAGGGTCACTGGACCCGAAACCTTAACTCTGTTTCCTCCTTCACAGATGCTGCCAGGCCTGCTGAGCTTTTCCAGCAACTTTGTTTTGTTCTTGATTTAGTGATCTCGCGCTCCAAGTCATAATGCCATATTCTTTGACACTGCAGGTTGGATAAGTGTATGAGGCAAGTATCAGCATTTTCACATTTATGTCAGCATTTTGCAGTTCAATTGACATGTCAGGGTACCCTAAATTTCAGATAGATCTAAAGTCTTGTATGCCCAAGATTGATCACTATTACAGAATTAAAACCAGACCAGCAATTCCAGTCTCCACTCATGTTCACTGTCTTGTGCACCAGCGTTATCTATACTGACTTATACTATTTCCATGTCCTCCAGAAAGTTAGATTTAATATCATTGTTCTTACTCATAAAGACCGATGGTGTTTTGTCCTAACTTAAATCTGCAATGTCATTCTAACCAAACTGAGTAATGTATATGCACCTGTCCACGACAGTATCAGGAAGAGTGACCACCAAACAGCCCTTATGAAGATGAACTCCTATCTTCACTTTGAGAATATCCTTTACTGTGTTGTGCAGCATTATCACAAACTAAATGGGATAGACTTCAAATAGATCCAGGTACTCAAGACTGGGTACCACATACTCCAAAACAATCTGATGGACCAGTATATCCCCCACTCAACCACTACCATCAAGTCATGGGATCAACCCTGGTTTATGAACGGTGCAGGATGGCACGCCAGGAGCAGCGCCAAGCTGACTGATAAATGAGGTGTCAACCTGCTGAAGCTACAATAAAAACTAAAAGAGCTGCGGATGCTGTAAATCAGAAACAAAAACAAAGTTGCTGGAATAGCTCAGCAGGTCAGGCAGCATGTGAAGAAAAAAAACAGAGTTAAAGTTGTGGATCCAGTGACCTTTCCTCAGAACTGATGGTGGCTGGGAAATCATCAGTTTATGTGCAGAAAGTAGGGAGGTGGGTAGGGTGAGGAGTAAACACTAGGATAGAGCCCAAACAGAGAGAAAGACAGTTGGACATAGGAGTTGCTAACGATCAGGCTGGGAGGGTGAATAGTTGTTAATGGGGACAGTTAGTGACTAACAATTTTGGGGTGTGCAATGGCAGGCTATGTGGTAACAAGGCCTGGTGTGTGGGGCAGGGGGTTGGGACATGGGAGAGTTTAGGCCCTAAGATTATTGAACTCAGTATTGAAACCAGAGAGCTGTAGGCTCCCCAAGCAGAAAATGAGGCGTTGTTCCTCCAGTTTGCATTGGGCTTCACTGGAACACTGCAGCAAGTCAGAGACAGAGATGTTGGCCAGGGAGCATGGTGGTGCATTGAAGAGGCAGGCAACAAGGAGTACAGAGTCTTTTTTGCAAACAGAATGTAGATGTTCTGCAATGTCCCCAATGTAGAGGAGACCACATTGTGAGCTGCAAATGTAGTAGACTAGATTCTGGGAAGTGCAGGTTGCTTCACCTGGAAGGTTTGTTTGGGGACTTGGATACTTGGGAGGGAGGAGGTAAATGGGCAGGTGTTACACCTTCGCCAGTTACAGGCAAAGGTGCCATAGGGCTGCGGGGAGGTATTGGGGGTGAAGGAAGTGTGGATCAGGGTGTCCCGGAGTGTTATGGATAGTTTGGTTAGCTGGTATGAACACGGCACAAGGAATATACTGTAGTAAAGTGCAAAGTTAGCCATTTTGGTGGTAGGAAGAAAAATAGAATATTTTTTGAATGGTGAAGAATGGTCAAACATTTGCATTCGAGATTCCAGCTGTGGTTGTACATGAATTAGAGCAAGCTAACATACAGCTTTTTTTTCAATATTTTAACCAAGGCTGTCATGGCCCTCGAGGATCCTAAATTGGATGTCACTGACGACATTATTACTGAGCAAGTGCTGTTTTATAAAACTGTTAATGATACTTTCCATCACTTTCACAATGATTCAACTGAGTTTTCATAAAATTCTAATATATTTGGCAAACTTTTTTTTCATAAATCTGTGAGCTCTGCTGGGTTATATCATGTATACGTCTGCTCACGGGAAGACCCACTGTGTTATATCTGCAGATGCACACCGTTAACTCAGAGCTAGAGGTCTCTCGACTATACCTTTTTCCTCAAAGTTATCACAACACAAGCAGAAAGAAGAACTTTGCTTTTATTCCAAACAAAAATGAAACTGTTCTCATTCTCTACGGCAGCAAAGTCCTCTGCTCCGTCTTTCTGGCTCCTATATTGAAAGGTAATTTAATAAATAGGTGAGTTTCAGCAAATAGAGCATCAGTGACCTCATGGATACATTTATGACTGGGCGTTTGTGAGATTCTGCAGGAGTCCCTCCTAGTGGCTTCCTGAAATGATCCACTCAAAGAAACTGAGGGCCAATATCATCTCCTAACCAAACACAATGAGAGCCTCTCCTAAACCTTGAGGTCGCAGGTGCTTGTCAAGTAGCTGTCAGATGCAGCACACAACTTCCCAGGACACTGTTAGCTACATTAAACTCTCAGTTTCGAGACAATAACCTATTCGTGACCTTAACCTATTCATGCCCACTTGTATAGGCTGTTGTGCCTTTTCAGGTCAAAAGGTGTATTTATTCTTATATGCAAGATGACCAGAAGAATAAGAGGGATGATCAGTATCGTGATAATACTATTTTAACAGGATACAGTAATGCCAGGCAAAAAGTCATGTTTCTCTTTGACTTTTGCATTGCCAGCTGGCTCCATCATATCTAAGGCAGCCGACAACCTCATAATGATCCTCCATCTTTTCTCCTCATTCTGTTACATCCTCATTGGTTCAACATCCTCACTGCTCTGCAACTCTCCACTCAATCCTCCTTACTGATTCAGCAATCATTGTTACTAATGAGGTCCCTAATATTTCCCCACAGCTTCTTACCATCGAGTTCCCACTGATGCACTGAACTATTCCTCTCCCTGAATTGAAGACATTCTCCAATCTAGTATTTCTTGACCTCCCCGCTCCCTGTAATTCCAAATCCCCAACTACAACATCCAGTTGCCTCCCATCCCTCTCGCTATTCCCCCCACTTCACTTTCAGACTGAGTCTGAGACATGAGTTGTTTGAGACAGACATTTACTAGCCTGGATTGGCTGTAGGCCAACAATACCCAGAGACACTGAGGTTCAGTCTCTGAACTGACTGGAACAAAGAAGGAGAATGACTGTAACACAATGACCAGGCAGCTAGGAGCAAACCCTTGTCTGATTTCTTCCACTACTTCATTGTTCTTCCATAAGCAGCCTCTGTTTGCTGTGTGCACAAAAAGCATGCCCTCAAGGAATAAGTTGTCCTTATTTATTGTGTTTGGTGAAGCCTGCCCTTCTACCCCCGTACTGTGTAGCGGTTGATAACAAAGTGTGAAGCTGGATGAACACAGCAGGCCAAGCAGCATCTTAGGAGCACAAAAGCTGACGTTTCGGGCCTAGACCCCTCATCTAGGCCTGAAACGTCAGCTTTTGTGGTCCTGAGATGCTGCTTGGCCTGCTGTGTTCATCCAGCTTCACACTTTGTTATCTTGGATTCTTCAGCATCTGCAGTTCCCATTATCTCTGTGTAGCAGTTGGCTTGGAGAAGACTCAGGAAGGTAGGCTGCCTTGCTTTGCATGGACGTGTTGACTCTATTTGGAGAAGTGACAGGGCAAGTGACTGTAAGCATCATTGTAAGCCATATTGCTACAAGGCCACACAGCAAATATTAACCAGGGGTAGTTAAAAACATGAAAATTGCCAGCTTTCTCTGTCAGATTTCTACTGTCATGTTTCTTGACTGAGTAGAAGTTAATAGAAGGCAATGTTAATTAAAGTAGTTGTGGTATTAATGAGATGCAAACACATGCTGATCAGCTTCTCATTCACCTCCTGCCAAGATAGTTGCACTGCTACCGGAAAGGGTAGAATCTAATTGGTGAAATTTGAAAGATGAGAATCTGAATTTTTGCCCTCCACTTTTCTCATCATAGCCCGGTTTCTTCTGAGTGCATACAGACGAACGAAATAACAGCCAAAGTAGACCATTCGGCCCTTGACTTTGCTCTATCATTCAATAAAGTCATAACTGATCTAGTTGTGTTTCAAATCCTACATTTCCATCTACCCCGATAACCATTGATCTCTGCCAATAAACTCCCCACCTCTGTCCTAAAAAAAGTTAATGATCCCAAAGGTGGTATTTGATGAGGCTGGTTCTTGGGACCTCTGGATTCTGTGCTTTCTTTCCACTGTTTGTGCTTGGCTTTCACATGCTTGAAGTGTGAGGTGCTTTCATGGATGCTTCTTCTCCAGTTTGTGAATTCTAGGGCAAGTGATTCCCACATAAGGTGGGAATGTCACAGTTGTTTATGGAGGCTGTCAGAGTGTCCCTGTAGCATTTTTCTGCCCTCATAGTGATCAGAGCTCAGAATAGAGCACATGTTCAGGGAGTCTTCTATCAGGCACGTGGACAATGTAGTCTGCTTCCCATACATGACCAGTGCCTTGATACAGCAGATATTAGCCTGGCTAAGGACACCCACATTGGTGCACCTATTCTGCCAGAAGATTTACAGCATTTTGCAAAGGCAGCATTGGTAATAAATCTCCAGGGATTTGAGGCGTTAGCTCTACATAATCCCTATTTCTGAGGCACACAGGACGGAGGGATCATGGCTGCTCTGTAGACCATGGGCTTGGTGCTGGGTTTGAGGTCTTGGACTTTGAAAATTCGATCGATTTTTGTGTAGAGGCATTAAAGGTTGAACAGTTTCCCGATCATCCTGTAGGTTAGCTGGATTCTGGTAGGGAGTTTCATGGAGATGGGATGGAGTGTTGTGGTAAGGATGATAGAGAAGAGTGTGGATGCAATGATGGAGCTCTGCTTGACCCTTGTTTGCACTGATATTGGATTTGTGATGAATGTGTTGGTGAGGATCATGACTTGCATGTCATTGTGAAGCAGGTAAGGGCTGGTGACAATTTCTGTGAGCAACCAAACGTGAGGAAGGTATTCCACAATCTCTCATGGTTGACAAAGTCAAAGACCCTTGTTTGATCTAAGCAGGCCATGTACAGAGACTGCACTTTTCTTGGCTTTCTCGCGCACTGAAAATTATGTTCATTATGTCTCCTAACAGGCAGAAGCTGCATTGACACTTGGGAATCCTTATAACACAGCCTGCTAATTCCAGGTATCATTCTAGTAAACTTCTGTTGAACCCATGAGTCTTCTTGTTTGCCTGCTGTATCTGCACACTAAATCCCTCTGTACCCTTGGAATTATGCAGTATTTCCCTGTTTAAGTTTAGACTCCCTGCCAAAGTAAATAGCTTCACATATTCTCACATTATACCAGATTTTTGTCAACTCACACAACCTATATATTCCTGTTTGCAACATCTTTATGTCTTAACATAAAGACATACTTTCCTACCTATCTTGGTGTCTTCTGCAAATTTAGCTACAAATGAACAAACAAATATATCAGGTTCAGGAAAAGGCTATTTGGATCCTTGCACCTGGTCCGTCAATCAATGAGATCATTGTTGATGCGATTCTAACTTCGAATCCATAATCCCTTCTATCCCTGATAAATTTTCAATCCCTTGATTATCTCATATTATATTCATAGGTTCTGCTTCCACCACTTTTTCAGGAAAAGTATTCCAAAGACTAATATACCTAACATTCTTGCATTTCCCCTCATCTAAGTAATTAATGTAAATTATAAAGAGCTGAGGCCCACACACAGACCCACTCTTCGCATAGTGCCAAACAGAAAGTGTAATGCATGAATGTGGTTTGAAATTTTTGCTTGATTCAAGCAGTTAAATGGGGTAAGTACCTTTTTAGTAGTTTAGTATAGAAAGCTTGCCACCAGGATACATGAACATCAACTAGACACAAAATGACATGACCCACTATCATTCGTATCCTTACATACAGATGAGGAAGGACACCACTTTGATTGAGACGACACCTCCATCCTAGGACAAGCCAAACAGAGACATGCACGAGAATTCCTAGAAGCATGGCATTCCAACCAGAACTCCATCAACAAACATATTGATTTGGAACCAATCTACCATCCCCTGAGAAAAAGAACAGGAAATGACATCACCAACACAGGAAATGACATCACCAACCCAAGGAAACCTAACCAGATAAATAGAAAGCGGGACATAACACCAGCGCTTCGTCGGAGGCTCACTGATGATGTTACCTAGAATGGTGATGAAACGTCTGAAAACGAACCTTCCAGCTCAGCGAGCAAACTTACATCCAAGTCATCATATCAGTCACTGTGAAATTCATTTCCCTTTAAAAACTATCGTTCCTTACAGGATTATATCAATTCTTTAAAAACTGGTGTAATCATTGCGACCTTCTAATCCTTGGTAACTGCTCTGGAATCCAACGAATTCTAGAAGGTCAAAACCAACGCATTTATTGCCTCTGTAACTAGCATTTTTGAAATCAAAGGCTGCAAGTCATCAGGTCCAGATGTTTTAATTGATTAATTTCATCAGTATTACTGAATTATTTGTACTGATTTCTTTAACCTCATGCTTAGTCATTATTTCCAGAATGTTTATGCTGTTTTGTATCATGAAGACTGATGTACAGTTGTTGATCAATGTCTTTTTCATTTCTTTATTCCCCATTACAATTTCACCTGCCCTGACCTTGGGACCACTTTTACTTTCACAAATCTCTCTCTAGTTACAAAGCTATCGAAATCATTGCAATGTTTGTTTTTGTTTCCTTCTGGTCTACTCTCATATTCTCTATTCTCTTTACTTATCAATTTCTGATCTTCCTTTGCTGAATTCTATAATACTCCAAGTGATTAGGCTTACTATTCATTTTGATAACATTTCTTTGACCCAGTGATCTCATTAACTGTTCATGCTAGCTATGGTTGGACTAGTTTCTCTGTTGGGCTTTTGTATCTTAAGAAATATTTATTGCAACTTATGCATTAGTTCCTTATGTCTTAAACATTGCTCATCTACCATTGTACTTTTTAATGTCTCCCTATCTAAAATACCTAACTCTGCCCTTAAAGAACAAAGACCAAAGAATAGTACAGCACAGGAACAGGCCCTTCAGCTCACCAAGATTGTGCTGACATACAATACTTGCTAAACTAAAAACCTTTGCCTTTACGTGGTCCAGAGCCCTCTATTCCTGCTTATTGATATATTTGTCAAGGTGCCTCTTAATTGTATCTGCCTCCGGCACATTCTAGGCACTTACTACCCTCTGTATAAATAACTCACATCTCACAGCTCCTTTAAACTTCCTCTCTTTTACCTTAAACCTTTTTCTTCTCGTAATTGACCTTTCTCTCCTGGTAAAACGACTCCAATTATTCCTTCAATCCAAGCCTTTCATAATTTTGTAAACATCCATCAGGTTGTCTCTCGTCCTTCAACATTCAAATGAAAACAAGTTTGTCCAATCTCTGTTTATAGCTAATACCCGCCGAACCACGCAACAATCTGGTAAACCATTTCTGTACCCTCTCCAAAGCCTCCAGTTTCTTCTGGTAGTGTGGCGACCCAGAAATCTGCACAATATTCCAAGTGTAGTCTAACTAAAATTCTATAACATGACTTGCCAGTTTTTATACTCTACACCCTGATGGAAGTAGGCAAGCATGTTATATACCTTCTGGGCCATCTTATTCAGTCATGCTGTCACTTTCAGAGAACTGTGGACCTGTACGCTTTAATCCCTCTGTATAATCATAGTACGAAGAGTTCTTCCATTTGCTATATGTTTCCCTCTTTTATTACATCTTCCAAAATGCATCACCATACATTTGTTCAGATAATCTTCCACCTATCATTTCTTTACCCAAGTCTCCAACTTGTCTATGTCCTGCTGTATTCTGTGGCAATCCTCTCCAATCCGCAGCTTCACCATCTTTGTGTCATCCATAAACTTACTAATCAGGCTACCTGCATTCTCCTCTAATTCACATACATATGTTACAAACAACAACGGTCCCAGCACTGATCCCTGTGGAACATTACTGGTCACAGATCACCACTCACAATTCTCTCACCGCTACTCTTTGTCTTCTATGACTAAGCCAGTTCTGTATCCATTTTAACAGCTCATCACAGATCCCACAATGCCTTCATCTTTCATATCAGTCTGCCATGATTGTCAAAGGCCTTGCCAAATTTCATGTAGACATCTACTGCCCTGTCCTCATCAATCATCTTTCAAACTTCCTCAAAAATCTAAATCTTCTATTGATAATAAATCCATTTTTTTTAAAATGTGAGTTAATCCTAGAACAAAGAACATAGAACAGTGCAGCACAGTACAAGCCCTTTGAGCTACGATGTTGTGCCGACCTATTATCCTGCTAAGAGCAATGTACCCTGCATACCTTACATTTTACCATCCTCCATGTGCCTATCCAAGAGATGCTTAAAAGTTTCTAAAGTATCTGACTCCACTACCAGTGCTGGCAGCGCATTCCACATGCTCACCACTCTCTGTGTAAAGAACTCACCTTTGACATCTCCCTTATGCCTTCCTCCAATCCCCTTAAAATTATAGCCCCTCGTAATAATCATTTCCGCCCTGGAAAAAGTCTCTGACTGTCTGATTATCTATGCCTCTCAGCACCTTGTCCACCTCTATTAAGTCACCTCTCATCTTTCTTCGCTCCAGTAAAAAAAACCGAGTTCCCTTAACCTTTCTTCATAATCCTATCCCTACAAATCTCCTCTAATAATTTCCATACCACTGACATAAGGCTCACTGTCTATAATTTCCTAGATTATCCCTGTTGCCCTTCTTAAACAAAGGACAAATACTGGCTTTTTTCCAGTCCTCTGGGACCTCTCCTATGGTTAAAGAGGATACAAAAATTTCGTACAAGGCCCCAGCAATTTCCTCAGCTACCTCCCTCAGCATTCTGGATAGATCCCATCAGGTCCTGGGGACTTGTTTGCCTTAAAGCTTTTCAAAACACTTAACACCTTTTTTTAGATTGACCTTCCCATATAATATCAACAACCCCATCCCAGGCCCCAAGAAGATTTTCCACATCAAGCAGATTTTCACCTGCACATCTGCTAATGTGGTATACTGTATCTGCTGTTCCCATTGTGGCCTCCCCTACATCAGGGAAACCAAGTGGAGGCTTCAGGACTGCTTTGCGAAACATCTACACTCGGTTCGCACTAAACAACTGCACCTCCCAGTCGCGAACCATTTTAAGTCCCCCTCCCATTCATCAGATGACATGTCCATCCTGGGCCTCCTGCAGTGCCACAATGATGCCACTCGAAGTTTGCAGGAACAGCAACTTGTGTTCCGCTTGGGAACCCTGCAACCCAATGGTATCAATGTGGACTTCACATGCTTCAAAATCTCCCCTCCGCCTACCGCATCCCAAAATCAGCCCAACTTGTCCCTGCCTCCCTAACCTGTCCTTCCTCCCACATATCCCCTCCTTCCATCTCAAGCCCACCCCCATCTCCTACTTACTAGCCTCATTCCACCCCCTTGACCTGTCCGTCCTCCCTGGACTGACCTAACCCCTCCTTAACTCCCCACCTACATTCACCTTTACTGGCTCCATCCCCGCCTCTTGGACCTGTCTGTCTCCTCTCCACGTATCTTCTCTATCCATCTTCTATCCGCCTTCCCCTCTCTCCCTATTTATTTCAGAATCCCCTTCCCCTCCCCCATTTCTGAAGAAGGGTCGAGGCCCGAAAAGTCAGCTTTCCTGCTCCTCTGATGCTGCTTGGCCTGCTGTGTTCATCCAGCTCCACACCTTGTTATCTATAACATCACCAGATATAGTTATACGGTTTGCTTCATTTCGACTTAAGACCTTAGTTTTGGACTTAATTGAACCACTATCGAACATGACATAAACACATGTCTTCTTTCAGCAGCTCTCAAAATCTGCACTACCAAATTATTATTTATATACAACTGTTTCATATTATGGTGTCTCTGTCAACAGGCTACAAGGGAGGAATCTGAAATCTTCCCATTGCCTTGCCATTTTGACATTAATGGGAAGCTGGTAGCTCCAATAAAATGAGTGATCAATTAAAGACCATTTTCTGCCTTTGCAAGCATGTTGCTTCCATTGGAATGGCATGCTGCCTATATAAAGACAGTTGGAGACAGGGTGAAGCCTGATGTCCTTCCAGTAGGTTTGGAGTGGGGGACTTCTTCAAGGGCCCCTTCATGGATCACACAGGGGGTCCACTGGTCTCTATCCCTCTCTCTTTTACACACACAAACAGAACAAACCAACCATTGTTTACCTGCCTAAGGAACCGGATCATCCCCAATGGACTACAGTCTACATTCAAGCCTTCTCAATTTGGCCCCAACCGTGACCACCTCTACACCCAGAACATCCAGGCTGTTCAGAAGCGTTTCTCCCTGCGAGTCCTGAAACAGACACTTGCAGCCATGCGCCAGCATCTCCAGGGACTACAATCCGGCCTGCCCCAGCTCAGAGCCTCCCTCTCCCAGACCTGCCAAGGACCTCTCCTGTTTTTTATCCTCCTCAGGATCCACAGACTGAACACCCACTTCTACTCACCTTTACTGGACTCCAAAAATCATAAGTACAACAAAATCACTGGCTCATGCCACCTTAAAAAGGATTCCTGCACCTCCCAAATCCCCAGCCTGTCCCTCCCCTCCCCCACAATGTATCTGCTGCCATTGACCATGAGGACATGGCCGGTGACCCCACCAATGACGTCACATCCGACACTGCCGGGCACACCACTTCCGGGACCGCGAACGCGACCGCTGCTGCAGTCACCGCCTCGACTTCCAGAACCAACACCACACAAATCACCCTCACCGCCGCTGCTGCCCATTCCGCTCCGCCCACAGCTGACAGAACCCCGCCCACAGCCGACACCGACGGAACCCCGCCCACAGCCGACGCCGACGGAGCCCCGCCCACAGCCGACACCAAGGACCACATCGCTCCGCCCACAGCCAGCAACCCCAGAGAAGACAGCTACACTGAGCCCTGCCGCATCTTCACCATCCCCCCAGACGTCCCACTTACTGAGGATGAACGGTCAGTCCTCAGCAAGGGGCTCACCTTTGTCCCTCTCCACCCATACATCAACGAATACCAGTCACATTTGGACATCGAGCAGTTTTTCCGCCGCCTTCACCTCCACACTTGTTTCTTTAACCGGGAGCCTAACCCTCCCTCCACTGACCCCTTCACCCGCCTCCAACACAAGTCCTCCTCCTGGATACCACCCCCAGGCCTCCTACCATCCCTTGACCTCGTTATCTCCAACTGTTGTCGAGACATCAACCGCCTCAACTTCTCCACCCCCTCACTCACTCCAACCTCTCCCCCGCAGAACGGGCAGCCCTCCGCTCCCTCCGCTCCAACCCCAACCTCACCATCAAACCCGCAGACAAGGGAGGCACAGTGGTAGTATGGCACACTGACCTCTACATCGCTGAGGCCAAACACCAATTCTCTGACACCTCTTCCTATCGCCCCCTTCATCATGACCCCATCCCTGAGCACCAAACCATCATCTCCAACACCATCCATGACCTCATCACCTCAGGGGACTTCCCACCCACAGCCTCCAACCTCATTGTTCCCCAACCCCGCACGGCCCATTTCTATCTCCATCCCAAAATCCACAAACCTGCCTGCCCTGGTCGACCCATTGTCTCAGCCTGTTCCTGCCCCACCGAACTCATCTCCACCTATCTGGACTCCATTTTCTCCCCTTTGGTCCAGGAACTCCCTACCTACATCCATGACACCACACACCCTCCACCTCCTCCAGGACTTCTAATTCCCTGGCCCCCAACATCTCATTTTCACCATGGACGTCCAGTCCCTATACACCTGCATTCGTCATGCAGATGGCCTCAAGGCCCTCCGCTTCTTCCTGTACCGCAGGCCCGACCAATCCCCCTCCACCGACACCCTCATCCATCTAGCCGAACTCGTCCTCACCCTCAACAACTTCTCTTTCGATTCCTCCCACTTCCTACAGACAAAGGGAGAGGCCATGGGCCCAAGCTATGCTTGCCTCTTTGTAGGTTACGTGGAACAGTCCCTCTTCCGCACCTACACAGGCCCCAAACCCCCGTTACATTGATGACTGTATCGGCGCCGCCTCTTGCTCCCCAGAGGAGCTCGAACAGTTCATCCTCTTCATCAACAACTTCCACCCCAACCTCAAGTTCACCTGGGCCATCTCCAACACATCCCTCACATTCCTGGGCCTCTTAGTCTCCATCTCAGGTAACCAGCTAGAAACTGATGTCCATTTCAAGCCCACTGACTCCCACAGCCACCTAGAATACACTTCCCACCCACCCTCCTGCAAAATTTCCATCCCCTATTCCCAATTCCTCCGCCTCCGCTGCATCTGCTCCCACAATGAGGCATTCCACTCCCGCACATCCCAGATGTCCACGTTCTTCCAGGACCGCAACTTTTCCCCCGCAGTGGTCGAGAACGCCCTTGACCGTGTCTCCCGTATTTCCTGCAATACATCCCTCACACCCCGCCCCCGCCACAACCGCTCGGTTCGCAACAAACAACAGCACCTCCCAGTCGCGAACCATTTTAACTCCCCCTCCCATTCCTCAGACGACATGTCCATCATGGGCCTCCTGCAGTGCCACAATGATGCCACCCAAAGGTTGCAAGAACAGCAACTTATATTCCGCTTGGGAACCCTGCAGCCCAATGGTATCAATGTGAACTTCACAAACTTCAAAATCTCCCCTTCCCCCACTGCATCCCACAACCAGCCCAGTTCTTCCCCTCCCCCCACTGCATCACAAAACCAGCCCAGCTCGACCCCTCCCCCCACTGCATCGCAAAACCAACCCAGCCTGTGTCCGCTTCCCTAACCTGTTCTTCCTCTCACTCATCCCTTCCTCCCACCTCAAGCCGCACCTCCATTTCTTACCTACCACCTCATCCCTCCTCCTTGAGCTGTCCGTCTTCGCTGGACTGACCTATCCCCTCCCTACCTCCTCACCTATACTCTCCTCTCTACCTATCTTCTTTTCTCTCCATCTTTAGTCCGCCTTCCCCTCTCTCCCTATTTATTCCAGTTCCCTCTCCCCATTCCCCTCTCTGATGAAGTGTGTAGGCCCGAAACATCAGCTTTTGTGCTCCTGAGATGCTGCTTGGCCTGCTATGTTTATCCAGCTCCACACTTTGTTATCTTGGATTCTACAGCATCTGCAGTTCCCATTATCATTGTTTTGTCATTTTCTTCTTGCTTGTACCGAAACTCTTTTCTCATGCTTGTGCATACATGCTTAAACACGTGTGCTATTCATATCTCTTTTGTTCTGTGCTCAAAAAATTCTAGCAAGTTTCTCAATCATGACATAGGATCCACTCTTAGATTGCCACTGAGGTGTCTAATAGCAACTCACTCAGGCTCCATTGACAGTGCTGTGAAATTCATGATTTCTACCACCCTAGAAGGACAAGAGCAGCAGACACATGGGAATGTCACCATCTGCAAGTTCCATTTCAAGTCATTCACCGTTTTGTTTAGATAGTCATTTTTAATTTATTGTCTTTTGTCCTGTAATCTAAAAAGCTATTCTGTTCGTGTACTGAAGTTGCTATACTCCGCGCAGAAGTTTAATCTTAAATATTTAAAGTTCTTATTTGATTTACAAAATAAAAGTCAAATTATGTTTTGAACTTGGCAACACATAGCAGTTTTGCTGCTCATAGATGTTGGTCATTTATGACAATGGCATTGTGCCAAAGTGGCTTAACACTATAGCAGCAATTATGAAATCTTTTGCATGCAATTGGCTTCCAGTCAGTAATGATCAAGAAATTAGCCTCAGGATATAATAAAATGTGAAGCACTGGGTAAATAGTATTCTTCTCCCAAAAATACTGTTCCTGTGTATCATTTATTTGTATAGCTTCTCAACAATCAGAAAAAATGCTACGAAAAAGGTACAATTGATTATACTGCTAAATTTTCTTCTATGGATATTTTTATGGATCTTCGTTCATCTCACAAACAAACAAGGCATGAATACATCAAGCCAGAACCATAAACAATAAAGAAGTTGATCATATAAGTTTGCCACGGACAGCAGTTTGTAGTTGAAGCAGTCATTTGTCATAAGATAAATAACAAACTGTTTGTTATTCGTTATCGGAAGAGTGAAAAACGTATTTGGTTATCAACTTCCAGAAAATACATTAGAGAAATGAAAGAGCCTTTTAATGACACATCTGAATAATAAGACTGTTTTGTTTTACCAATGGCAGTAAATGAAAGTAGCCGCAATTTTCATAATTTGAAATATATTCAATGGTACTCACAAATGTACCACGCTCTCTTGTTATAGAGGGTGTCAGGCCTAAACAGTTCAATCTGGAGAGCAAAGGAAATTCTTAAAGTCTAGAATCTAAAATGCAGGTATTTCAAAGAAAATAATTTGTTAAATGTGAAGGAATAAATGGTTCACTTAATGTATTTGGATCTTTTCAAATCTTCTTTACTTGCATTTTTATCTTGAATATCTTAAATCACTTTCTGAGCTGAGTTCCAGCTCATGGAATTATGTGAAAAATATAGGACAGAAAACAGGTCATTAGATCCAACTAGCTATTGCAAATATTTATATTTCATTCAGCTTTTTCTCATCCTGCCTTGTGTGATGCTACCGGCACAGCTTCTTCTCATCTACTCTTGTCCCTCTTAGATGCTAATCTTGCTCCACCTTGAATGCAACTAAACTATTTGCTTCAATTTATGGTGGTAAATCTCACATTCTCACTACCTTTTGTGTAAGGGACTTGCTTTTGAACTAACTATTTGACATCTTGTTGACTATCTTGTATTGATGATCTATTAACTCTCTCAAAATGAAAGTCAGTGCCTCAGCAAGCTTAGGATGGCACAGCAAGTTGTTAGATTTTAGTTCTTCTCCATAGTGGAGCACATACTCTGGGTGGAATCATACTGCCATAGTACTCCACAGGACCATTTGAAATTTTGTAATCTGAACACTGACGTGCATGCTTTGTGGCTGCACTGTACCAGTGCAAACTCGTAAGACGCCATTTGGGGATGGGTGGACTGGAGAGGTTGGGAGTGGGGCACAGTGATAATGTTGCATGTGGTGAAGCATTCACTCCTTCAGAGTCAAATTTTTCCATACAACCACCATGTTGGCATGTTACAGAAATGTTCACGTACAATTGGGATTTTCATGGTTCAGAAACTGCAAGGAATGGGCTGCCTATAGGTCTTCCTTTCATATCTGGGGGTCTTGCTGTGGGATCTGAGGGACTGAGGCAAGGTTAAGCTTCCAAGTGATGGAAAGGCACAATCTATCAAACAAGCAGGCACTTACTGTACTTACCTCCTTCCTGCACTTTGAAAAAGAAATGTAAACAAAGACAGGCTTCATACTCCCATTCACCTGATCACATAAGGTGGATTATGGTAGCGACTTCATAATATTGGGATCAGCGAGCTTAATTGCCCTTAATTATATATTTTGGTCGGACAGCTCACCCGCTGTAAAATGGGGCTGAGGTTGCTGGTGCATGGATGGGAAGATGGTGGGATGGCACCTGCCCTATTTCATGTGCCCACCCTACCAAAAACACACCTAGTGACAACATTAATACCAAAACAATAAACAAATTATATTTATAATAAAATGCAATGCTTGTTAATACTTATTGTGGAAATTGTAAAGGGGGAAATAATAAATTGCTGCTAATTTGAATGATGTGTGACATCTTTAAAAATACATGCTCATTTTATCTCCTTGTGAACCATCGGAACTAGCTAAAATTTACCTCACTCTCAATACAGATCTCTGTCTGCTGAATTCAATTACAGTTTGAGCACTGTTGTATGACTGCCCCTCTTTATTGCACTTTGCAGGTTCCAATATTCATGAGTAATTCAAAAAGCTAAAAATGCATTCACCATGGTACTAACAAGGAAGAATCATGCTCACCCTTCACTGTATCCTTAACCTCTGGGGATTCAGCCCATTCATTCTTAGTTTAAACTATATCAACCTGCATATTTATTTCAGTGAGGAGTAGCACAGTGGAAGATAATCAAGAGAAGAATGACTATAAGGAGCAAACACTGGACAAAGGAAGGTATAATTTCTGAGCTTTGATAATCATCACAAAGCTAGTGAAGTCAAGGATGATTATAAGCATCAAATGATTTAGGATTTACTGATTGAAGAACATGTCCTTTTTAAATTTGTCTCAGTTCCTTCAATCTCACCTTCTGGATCACTTCCCTTCTCATCCATACCCTTTGCTTATTCATTCAAGAAATGTAGGCATCACCGGCCTGGCCAGAATTTATTGCCCATCCCTAATTGTCCTTGAGAACATGGTAGCAAGAAGTCTTCTTCAAGTGCTGTGATTCATATGGTATAGATACACCCAAAATCTTGTTAGAGAGGGAGTTCCACAATGTTGACCCAGTGATTGTGAAGGGAAGGACGATGTAGTTCCAAGTCATGATGGTGTGTAAATTAAAGAAGAAATATCAGGTGGTACTGTTCCTATATATCTGCTGCTATTGTCCCTCTAGTTTGTAGAGGTAACAGATTTGGAAGGCATTATTGAAGGAGTCTTATACATGGCATACACTGTTGCCACTGTGAGTCAATTTGAGGGAGTGACAGTTCAAGGTGCTGTTAATCTTATGCCACCAATCTGAACGGTGTCAAACTTCTTGATTGTGGTTTAAGCCACGTTCATCCAGGCAAATGGAGAATACTCTATTTGACTTATGTCTTGTAGACTGTGGCCAGGCATTAGGGAGTCAGGAGGTAAGTTATTTTCTGTTACTTCCATACTTTCCATAGTTACCAATGACTCCAGTTTTGTTAGGGCTTCCTGATGTCAAGCTCAGCAAAATGCTGCTTTGATGTTAAAGGCAGCAACTGTCACTTTCCCGTTCATCCAGGCAAATGGAGAATACTCTATTTGACTTATGTCTTGTAGACTGTGGCCAGGCATTAGGGAGTCAGGAGGTAAGTTATTTTCTATTACTTCCATACTTTCCATAGTTACCAATGACTCCAGTTTTGTTAGGGCTTCCTGATGTCAAGCTCAGCAAAATGTTGCTTTGATGTTAAAGGCAGCAACTGTCACTTTCCCTTTTAAATTCAATTCTTTCATCCATGTTTGGTCCAAGACTATAATGAAGTCAGGCATTCAATGTACATCCAATTTGGGCACCAGTGAATGGGTTATTAAGTGTCACTTGCTAGCACTGTAGACAATACCTTCCATCACTTTCCTAATGACTGAGGATAGACTGTCAGGATTGTAATTAGACCATAAGACCATAAGACCATAAGACATAGGGGTGGAAGTAAGGCCATTCGACCCATCGAGTCCAATCCACCATTTAAATCATGGCTGATGGGCATTTCAACTCTACTTCCGTGCACTCTCCCTGTAGCCCTTGATTCCTTGTGAGATCAAGAATTAATCGATCTCTGCCTTGAAGGCATCTAACGTCCCGGCCTCTACTGCACTCCTTGGCAATGAATTCCACAGGGCCACCACTTTCTGGCTGAAGAAGCGTCTGCTCATTTCCGTTTTAAATTTACACCCTCTAATTCTAAGGCTGTGCCCTCAGGTCCTAGTCTCCCCGCCTAATGGAAACAGCTTCCCAGCATCCACCCTTTCTAAGCCATCCATTATCTTGTAAGTTTCTATTAGATCTCCCCTCAACCTTCTGAACTCTAATGAATACAATCCCAGGATCCTTAGCCGTTCATCGTACATTAAACCTATCATTCCAGGGATCATCCAAGTGAATCTCCACTGGACACGCTCCAGTGCCAGTATGTCCTTCCTGAAGTGTGGGGCCCAAAACTGGACACAGTATTCTAAACGGGGCCTAACTAGAGCTTTATAAAATCTCAGAAGCACATCACTGCTTTTATATTCCAACCCTCTTGAGATAAACGACATTACATTTGCTTACTTAATCACAGACTCTACCTGCAAGTTAACTTTTAGAGAATCCTGGACCAACACTCCCAGATCCCTTTGTACTTCTGCTTTACGAATTTTCTCACCGTTTAGAAAATAGTCCATGCCTGCATTCTTTTTTCTGAAGTGCAAGACCTCGCATTTGCTCACGTTGAATTTCATCAGCCATTTCCTGGACCACTCTTCTAAACTGTCTAAATCTTTCTGCAGCCTCCCCATCACCTCAGTACTATCTGCCTGTCCACCTATCTTTGTATCAACGGCAAACTTCGCCAGAATGCCCCCAGTCCCTTTATCCAGGTCACTAATATATAAAGTGAACAGCTGCGGCCTCAACACTGAACCCTGTGGGACACCATTTGTCACCGGTTGCCATTCGGAAAAAGAGCCTTTTATCTAACTGTCTGCCTTCGGTCAGACAGCCAATCCTCAATCCAAGCCAGCAGCTCACCGTGAACACCATGGGCCCTCACCTTGCTCAGCATCCTTCCATGAGGCACCTTATCAAAGGCCTTTTGGAAGTCTAGATACATAACATCCACTGGGTTTCCCTGGTCTAACATACTTGTTGCCTGTTCAAAGAATTCTAACAGATTTGTCAGGCATGACCTCCCCTTACTAAATCCATGCCGACTTGTTCTAATCTGACCCTGCACTTCTGGGAATTTAGAAATCTCATCCTTAACAATGGATTCTAGAATTTTACCAACAACCAAAGTGAAGCTAATCGGCCTATAATTTTCCATCTTTTGTCTTGATCCTTTCTTAAACAAGGGGCTTACAACAGCAATTTTCCAATCATCTGGGACTTCCCCAGACTCCAGTGACTTTTGAAAGATCACAACCAAAGCCTCGGCTATTTCCTCAGCCACCTCCCTCAAAACTCTAGGATGTAGCCCATCGGGGCCAAGAGATTTATCAATTTTTAGACCTTTTCGCTTTTCTAGCACTTTCTCTTTTGTAATGCCTACCATACTCAACTCTGCCCCCGACTCTCCCTAATTGTTGGCATACTACTCATGTCTTCCACTGTGAAGACTGATGCAAAGTACTTATTAAGTTCTTCAGCTATTTCCTTATCTCCTATCACTAGTCTTCCAGCATCGATTTAGAGCGGCCCAATATCTACTTTTGCCTCTCATTTGTTTCTTACGTATTGAAAGAAACTTTTACTATCATTTCTAATATTACTAGCTAGCCTACCTCCATATTTGATCCTCTCCTTCCATATTTCTCGCTTTGTTATCCCGTGTTTGTTTTTGTAGCCTTCCCAATCTTCTGATTTCCCAGTGCACTTGGCCACTTTATCGGCTGTCTCTTTTTCTTTGATATATTTCCTGACTTCCTTTGTCAGCCATGGCTGTCTAATCCCACCCCGGATAATCTTTCTTTTCTTTGGGATGAACCTCTGTACTATGTCTTCAGTTACACCCAGAAACTCCTGCCATCGTTGCTCTAATGTCTTCCCCGGTAGGCTCTGCTTCCTGTCGATTTTCGTCAATTCCTCTCTCATGCCCCTGTAATTACCTTTATTTAACTGTAACACCATTACATCCGATTTTGCCTTCTCTCTTTCAAAATGCAGACTGAACTCTACCATATTATGATCGCTGCCAAGTGTTCCCTTACTTTAAGATCTTTTATAAAGTCTGGCTCATTACATAGCACTAAGTCCAGAATAGCCTGCTCCCTTGTGGGCTCCATCACAAGCTGTTCCAAAAAGCCATCCTGCAAACATTCCATGAATTCCCTTTCTATGGATCCACCGGCAACATTAGTCACCCAGTCCACCTGCATATTGAAGTCCCCCATGATCACCGTGACCTTGCCTTTCTGATATGCCCTATCTATTTCCCAGTGCATCTTGCACCCCTGGTACTGATCACTGTTAGGAGGTCTGTATATAACTTGCATTATGGTTTTTTTTTGCCTGTGTGGTTCCTCAATTCCACCCACACAGACTCCACATCCTCTGACCCTATGACATTCAGTGCCATAGATTTAATTTCATTCTCAACTAACAAGGCAACCCCGCCCCCTCTGCCCACCTCCCTGTCTTTTCGATAAGTTGTGAATTCTTGGATGTTTAACTGCCAGTCCTGAACTCCGTGCAGTCATGTCTCTGTGATGCCTACCACATCATAATCATTCAAGATGATTTGTGCTGTTAATTCATCTACTTTGTTGCAAATACTACAAGCATTTAGGTAAAGTGCCTTAATGCTAACTTTCTTATTCTTATTAGAGATATTGGAAATCCTAAGATGTCTTAAACTATCCTTCCTTTTTGCTGTATTCCTAGTCTGCCTTGAGCTTAAACCCACCTCCACACATGCTATCCTGTTGCTTATCTTTCCATTTAACTCCATACTCCCTGTCACTTTTCCTTTCCCTTCCCCCCGACTCAGAAGTTTAAAGTCCTACTGACCACCCTATTTATCCTTTTCGCTAGAACACTGGTTCCAGATCGGTTCAGGTGGATGCCGTCCCGATGGTACAGATTCCCCTGGTTCCAAAACTGATGCTAACGCCCCATGAAATGGAATCCCTCTTTCCCACACCAATCCCTTTGCCACATATTTTCTTCCCTAACTTTCTTTCCCCTATGCCAGTTGGGATGTGGCTCAGGCAGTAATCCGGAGATTATGACCCTTCAGGACCTATACTTCAATTGGTCAAGTTGAAATAGTCCTGCTTATTGTAGATAGGAAATACCAGAGCAATTTTCCATATTGCCAGGTAAATGCCAGTGTTGTCACAGTAATGGAACAGCTTGGCCTGGGGTGAGGCTTCAGAATCATTTCTCAAATCTTTTCTGACCCTGTAGACTTTGCAGCATCTGTGCCTTCAGCCATTTCTTGTTATCATGTGGACTGAATCAAATTGGCTGAAGTCTGCCACCAATGATGCTACAAACCGCTGAAGGAAGCCAAAACACATCATCCTTTTAGCACCTCTAGCTGAAGATTGTTAAAAATGCTCCAGCCTTGTCTCCTGCAATGATGTGCTGGACCCCCGCATGATTAGGCATGGGATACTTGTGAAGCCGCCTACTCCGGTGAGTTGTTTAATTGTCCCCACCATTCACAACTGAATTCACTACCATAGGAAATTTTAACTGGGGTGAATTACACATTATAAAATAGAATGTGACATCATGTAATGCACAGGAATGAAACCAGAGAAACATAACAGGACCACAGCCACCACAAAGAGAAATAAAACTTTCGTTAGGTGTACTGGGATCTATATCACGGAGCTACCTGATTATATGTCTTATCTGTTGAGACATCGGGGAAGCTTTGCTTCTCTAGAGACATTAAAGGAGTGTGTGGAAACTTCACAGGAGTCTCCTATGTTTCCGAATTGAGTCACCCAAAATTGGTGTTGCCTGTTAATGCGCTGGAACAGTGGAGTGTAGCCTGTTGGCTAGAAGAAACTACTCAGAACAATGGGTACTGGCTTTGCGACATCCATGACAGGCTCTATTACAGCGATTAGTCCAGCTAACATGCTGAATTGCAAGCAAATAGATCGAAGGCCCAATAAATGAAGACCATTGGAGTTAATCTTCAAGTCTTTGTTTCTCTGGGAAGCAGTACTTAACATTTAGACCATTTTGACAGAGTACCATGTACTGGCACATAGAGAGATCACAGTGAGCGAAAACGCTCAAGAGCTATAACCTCTATCGTATCTCTCCTGCAATCAAATTGCCATGAAAGGAAAGTCACCTCATTCCCATAAGCCTCTTATACTACAAAAGCAGTCAACTACTTCTCATGATATTGGACACGAACCTAGAAGAAGCATTAAAATATGGGAAGGAGAGGTACATTTATACATCTAGAAGAAATATAGTACGAGGAAAAAAGTAGGATACCTAATGTATATTTAAACTTCTGTACAAAGAGAATATCCATTTATTACGAGATCTGCTGTCTTTAGATCACAAAATCCTACGTGGCCATTTAGTGTTGCAGATTTCCAGGAGGAATACTGCATAAGCAAGTTGGAATTGATCCATGGGTGAGGTTAAAGGTAATGACAAAAAAGACAGAACCAGGCGAGGACATTTCAGTAATAAGTCAATTCTAGAAATTTCCTTGCTAAAGTCACTGATAAATATTTAATGTTAATTCTCACGTTGATCCCTAAAATCTTTTTTGAACAGAAAATTGTACACAGCCTGGGAGTCTATAACCAGGGGTGACAGTGTAAGGATATTGGATGGGCCATTCAGACTGAGATGAGGAGAAACGTAGAGAAACCCAGACAGTGGTGAGCTTGTAGAATTCTGTGCCACAGACGGAGGTTGAGGCCAAAACACTGTAAGTTTCAAGAGGAGTTAGATATAGTTCTTAGGGCCAAAGAAATCAAATGGCATGAAGAAAAAGCAGGAAAAAGATATGGAGTTGAATGATCTGCCATGATTATACCGATGGTGGGCAAAGCAGGCTCAAAAGGCTGAATGGCTGACACCTGCTCCTATTTTCAGCTTTTCTAATGATTATAACAAGGTCCACCAGGTGGACATCATAGAATATGAGTTCCCTGATTAGGGGTGTTAATGTGGTCCAATAAGGGATCCCTGGCCGACAGCTATAAACAGGAGCGACAGAGGTTCTATTTATTCTGAAAGCTGGCTCTGAGTGAGCTGGATCAATGTCAAGGACTCTCCGCATGTAAACAAAGAGTGACTTGGTGACTGGATACTGGCCTCTATGGAGTTATTTCAGAGGTGATGAGAGAAAAGCATGCTCCTTGCTTGCAACAGTCGTCTTTAAGTTGGGGTAAATATTTCTGGATTTGTGCCGCTATTTAAGAAGTTTGATTTGTTTGATTTTGCCACTGAAGACTACACCCACTAAGTGGAAAGAATGTGTTATTTTGTCTGGGCAAATGACATTGAGGCAGAGGAAAAGCAATGAGCAATCCTCCTGACAGTTTGTGGACCCACAGCTTTTTCAGTTATTAGCAACCTGATTTTCCCTGAAGTACCAGACAGTGAAACATTTCAAGAGTTGACAAATTTAGTTAAGGAACATTATGACCCCAAGCCTCCTCTAATTCTATGCTTTTACCGAGCAACCATGGGAGTCAATAGTGGGATTTTTCACGAGTTTAAGACAACTGGCAGAGGCATGTGACCTTGGTTTAACCCTTAATGAGTTGCCGAGAGACTGGTTCGTATGTGGAATTAATGATACAATCATGCAAAGTGCCTAACCAGTTGAAGCCCAACTGGACTTCAAACTGACATTACAATAGGCTTTCTCATTGGAAAATGCTAAACGTGGCGCATATATGAGTCGCAGGGTATTCCAACGGAAGTGGACACCCACACCAGTCTGATTCAGCTTGGAGGACACCATCTGAGGGAAGCCAATCACATAGCTCACTTAGGACATATCTAGGTAGGTCACAGTAAAACCCCAAAACAAAGCCAAGCCACTGCCAAGAGCTTAAAATTTCCTTCAGGATCTGGGCCAGCATGCCGGCAAACAAATGCCAAGAAGGCAACAGCGTAAGATGCTCCTGTCTGAGCTCCTGTTCTTTTTCCTCTTTTTTCCTTTTTCCCTTTTTTTTTGCTTCTTTTCTCCCCTCAGCACTGGAGCTGGCAGCTAGTCCAGAGCAGCAAGCCCTCATTCCCTAGAACACTGTGAGCAGCAAGCCCTGCAGCCGCACGTGGGCTGTGAGTTCCAGAGCAATGTAGGGAAGTGCACCACAGCAGCACATGGGGAAGCAGCCACGGAGCATTATATAGGCAGAGAATGCAAGCTGGCGGCACAAGTGGGAACAGGCAGCTCGAGGCGGGGCTGGAGGGGCTGTGTCACCAGAGAGACAGGGGGACCAAGACTCAGGGCAATGCAGGGGCCGACGTATGAATCCTGGTGCAGTGTAACTTACACGGTGGCTGCTGCTGACTGCAGGCGAGGAGCAGACTGGAGGCTGGAGTGATGCCGGACAATAGCTAGACTTCCTCCTGGTGCCACATGCTGAGCTGCTGTTATCAGACTGTAATTTAAAACCTTTTCACTATATTGTAACTACCTTTGTAAGTAATATTTATGCTTTCCTTTAATCCTCTTTGTGTAAGACCACTATACTTTATTTTCTCTCTGTAAGATTTGTACCTAGGGGCTTGTACCTAAGATGGTGCCATTAAAAGGCAGCCATTGTAAAAACTTTTCACTGTACTACTATACTTTGTATTGTAGTACAAGTGACAATAAAGGATATTCTATTCTATTGTAGTTGTTGCCAGTATGCAAATACAGTCCCATTAGGCCTGCCTTGAATAACAGAACACATAAATCGGTATCCAGGAGATTGCACATACTTGAAAATTCACCTATACGTGGTTTGGACCAGTTAAATTGTTTGGCAATATTCAAAGCAAAACTAATCAAAATAAATGTTTGGTTGAATGGTCATTCAGTTCAGATGGAGGTCAATACCAGTGCGGCCTTTTCAGTGATTGCAGAACTAGTCTTTAAGAAAATTCACTCTGGACTCTAATCATTAAGTTGCCCCAGTCCTTGGCTACACTGAGAACCTAAACCAGGAAACCTTTACAGATTAAGGGTACAACTTTGGTTCTGGTTTCTTATGAGAAACAGCTGGTTCAGTTACCGCTGATTTTTTGTAAAAGGTTCAGGTTCAAGATTGATGGGGTGAAATTGATTGAGAAAGATTCACCTTGATTGGCTTAACATTTTTCAATTAGAAAATGGCTGTCTGAGTGAAGTCATAATTAAATACCTGAAAGATTTCTAGAAAGATCTAGAGACTATCAAAGGAGTGAAGGCCATCTTGCATGTTGACCAAGAAGCAATGCCACAATACTGCAGGACCCCCTGCAATGCCATTTGCCTTGCGGGCAAAAGTAGACACACGTCAGAAGACTGGAAAGTGAAGGAATCATCAAACCAGTGCAGTTTGTGGAATGGACAGCACCAGTTGAAGAGATTGTGAGGTTCGATGGGTCAGTTTGTCTTTGTGGGGATTTCAAATAAACGGTAAACTGTTTTTCGTGAATGGATAAATACCCATTCCCTTACATACAGGATGAGTTCACGAAGCCAGCAGAAGGGCTATCTTCATGAACATGAAGCTAGGACAAGCCAAACAGAGACACGCACGAGAATTCCTAGAAGCATGGCATTCCAACCAGAACTCCATCAACAAACACATTGATTTGGAGCCAATCTATGATCCTCTGAGAAAAAGAACAGGAAATGACATCACCAACGCAGGAAATGACATCACCAACCCAAGGAAACCTAACCAGATAAATAGAAAGCAGGACATAACACCAGCGCTTCGTCGGAGGCTCACTGATGATGTTACCTAGTATGGTGACGAAACGTCTGAAAACGAACCTTCCAGCTCAGCAAGCAAACTCACATCCAGAACCTCAACCTGAGCTACAAATCTTCTCAAAACTCGCTAACATGAAGCAATGCGTACTTGTAACTGTGATTAGATGAGGTTTCCTAGAAGTATGCTACAATTAATATCCATAAAGGTTTGTCCCAATTTATGATGTTCCTATTTGGAATATTGTCAGCTTGTCTTATTTTTCAGCGGATGACAGAGAATATTTTACAAGGGCTACCACAGGTTTCTACTTATTCAAGTGATGTGCTAACAACTGGGAAGATCAATAACTGAACTTGGACATAGTCCTTAGACATTTCTCCCAGGTGGCTGTCCTCCTTACATGGGAAAAATGTGTGTTTCAGGCACCCCCAAGTGAGCTACTTAGACTACAGAGTCAAGGAATCTGGGATACACCCATTGGAAAATAAAATGATGGTGATCAAAGGCGCTGTCAATATCAGAGCTTAGGTCTTCCCTTGGGTTGGTAAACTATTTTAAGAAGTTCATACATTGCCTGGCCTCTTTCCTGGAACCTTTGCGTCAATCCTTAAAAATGGCCCAGCCTTGGAAATGGTTGAGTAATCAAGCCGTAGCCTTCAGGGAAGTGATGAAACAGATATCATCCTCTAAGGTGTTGACACATTATGATCCCAAGTGAGATTTGGTCTTCACATGCAATAGTTCCCCATATGGCACTGGGGTAGTGTTGGCTCACAGATGGCCATATGGAGAGGAATGCCCAAAAGTGTATGCTTCCTGGACTATGGCTGATGCAGATTGTAAATATACCCAGGTAGAGAAGGAAGGTTTAGCAGTCACAGTTGGAGTCAGGAAGTTCCCCCAATACCTTCACAGACATAAATTTGTTATAATAACAGACTATAAATCCTTGCTAGGTCTACTTAAAGAGGACAAGGCTGTGTCACCCACAGCTGCAGGCTGAATTCAGTGATGGCTCTAATCCTATGTGTGTATAATTACAAGTTGGAACATTGTTCAGGACGCAAAGTAGCAAATGCGGATGCAGTGAGCCGCCACCTACTGTGAGATGCTCTACTGTACTATTGCCACTATAACAGTCCGTAATGGTTTCTAATTTTCTGGACGCACTCCCAGTCACAGCTGACAGTATCAGACTTTGGATGCAGAAAGGTTTGCACCTGGCAAAAACTGAAACAGCTGGTGGTGATGGGGTTAAGCAAAGGGCAGGCACAACCAAAACTGAAATCTTTTTGGACCCAAGAGACCAGATCACAAGAGAGGATGGCATATTATTATGGGGAGCAAGAGTCATTGTCGCAAGCAAAGGTTGCTGCCACATCTTGGCTGAACTCCACTGGGATTGTCCAGGGGTCTCCAAAATGAAGCTGTTGGCAAGAAGTTATGTCTGGTGGCCAGGAATGGATGCAGATATAACTGCATTGGTGGTGCAGTGCCCAGAACACCAATAACGGCAAAAATTACCACCGACAGCTCCATAAAATTGCTGGGAGTGGCAGGGAAATCCTGGGCTCAATTACACGTTGACGTTGCAAGTTCTTTCATAGGATCACTGTTCTTAGTCATTGTGGACACTCACTCAAAATGGCTGGACATGCATAAAGTTTATTCATCAAACACGGGGACAACAAAACAAAACTGATCATATCTACAGTTAACCTGCAGAGAATTTGAGTATTTCCTAACACTGAATGGCATTTGAAATATAAGGCCAGCTCTATACCATCCATCATCCAATGGTCTGGAAGAAACAGCAGCCCAAACTCTGATTCAAGCTTAAAGAAACAGCCTACAGCTTCACTGGATAGCAAACTGTTCATATTTGACTGGAGAGTAGACTCTGCGCTAGGTTAAATCGGATTTTCCTGGACCTGGTGAAGAGGGTGAAATGGCATCAGTGATGCCAATGCCAGATGCAGGATTCCACTAAGCAAGAGACAGTTTACTTTATGGGATGAATTTTGGTGTAGGAACCATGAGAATGGCCTTGCATGGGTAAGAGGTATGATCAATGCGATGACAGGTCCAATGATGTATGAAGTTCTTGTAGGTGTGATGGTCTTGAACAAGCACGTGGACCATATGAAAGCTGCAAACTAGCAAACAGTATGGGAGCAAGATGTGCCTGGTTCCTTCACTGCCTTTCCAACTGCTCCAGAATGCATGGGTTCTCTCGCTCCATCAAGCTTTCAAGATATCACAGAATCTGAACACAGCAGAAATCACCGCCTGGATGCCTTTCCCGCTTGAAGAGGAAAATGTTTTTCTTCCGAGATGCTCCAGCCACAAAATGCATGCTACTGTGTGTTACACGTCGCGCATACTGGAGGCAGAGTGGGAGGAACCTGACCCGGACCCGAGAAGAGCTGCAAAGAAGTCCACCAATGACTTTGGATTCAGATGGGGAGAGATCCATTGATTGTAACAATGTTAGTCAGGTAAGTCTCATAGAATATGAGTTCCCTCTGTGGGGTTGTTAATCTGGTCCAATCATGGAATCCTGGCTGACAGATATGAACAGGAGTGTCAGAGGTTCTGTTTAGTCAGAGAGCTGGCTCTGAGAAAGTTGGATCAGTGTTAACAACACATGTAAATAAAGGGTGACTTAATCATGGGATAGCGGTCTCTGGAATTATTTAACCCTGACTTCTCGTAATGGTTCTACAGGGCTGAATATTGCCTGTTACCTGGTCTGCAGTTGGATACATCCCCTGGATACATATAAGACTGGCCTGAACAGGCAACTGAGCTAAACCCTGGAACAGTAGGCAGGCTATATCCATGACTGATGCAAACTGGGCCCACTGGACTGAGGGATAAACCCCACCTGCTTTCTGACATGGCTGCTTCATTGAATAAATGTGCAATGTTTTTACCACATAGGCAGCTTGTATTGCTGTAGGCTTCAGATTCAGATAGGTGCTATATTGCAAGTTATGCCTTCCCTCATTCTAATCAGGCCCATATTAACAACTTTGAGAAGCAACCTGTCTGTGTGTTTATGCAAAACAGGATAATGGTATTATTGATAGCCTTCAGATTCTGGCTGAAGCATCAACCCACTAACACGTATGTCTTGGCAAAGCAAGGCAAGATCCGCATGCTGTGAACATACAGGTAGGCACAGCATAAGTGAGCTAAAAGAAAGCAAAAGCCCTGTGGCTCAACCTGATTCAATCTGGAAACAGGGTCTCTGACCTTGTGCACAAAGTTTCCTTGTAGCAGCCTTTAAATGTTGGCTGCCGATGTGCCCTACAATGTAGGCACTTTCTAAGCATCCTGCTAGTGAATTGGAGGGGTGCCTTGAGGATCTTGAGTTGGCAAACATCAGATGCCAATGTCTGTGAATGAGAGGTGCATGTAGTCAGCGACCATACATTGTGCCCAGAGATGCTGATGTGTTGTGACGAAGTGGAGACTCTTCATTGCCAGCAGCGAGTGAAAGTCACCAAGTACCAGCCTAACTTTCATGTCAAGAATTTCTGGGGTCTAGTTTGTTCACAGTGGGCAGTATGATAAAAAGCTGCATATTAATGAGGCAAGATGTGCAATTAATAAGATCACCAACAAGCAATAAACCTCTTTAATAGGCAAGTTGTCACTGTCTGGCAAACATCCTGCCTCATAGCTGAAATCTGAGTTCAAAGACATGACGGTTGGTCCAAATGTTGAGCGATGCCTTGCTGGACATATTGTGTGACTTCACTACCTTTCTTGCCAAAGATCATGCTGTTCAGGTCACCATAAGATTCCACCACTCACAATCTATAATGGTATTGAAATGCCCCTTTTAAAAATGCCAAACAGTTTGTTCAAAGACAACTTCAGTAATGACGTATATCCCATTGCAGCCCTCATCAATTTCCATCTCTGCAATTTATTGATGAGTCATTATTCACTGGCTATGTTAGACATATGTCATTTATTGCATTCTACAATTTAGTGAATAAAGCATCATGATAAAACTAAATGGCCCAGGAGGATGCTGCCTTGTTGTCATGCTGAACTGAATGATATCTTCAGTCTTCTGAAAATGTTGTAAGTGAATGTAATATGAATACACATACAGATGTTGCACTTGGTGACATTACACATTGCTCTGGCTGCTTGATTATAAAAGTAACATAAAAAGTGGTACCTTTTACAGCCCTGAATAAAGTTGTCCAGGAAGCTAATTTTGTTTGCATGTTGTAACTCAAATACACAATTCTACATAATGCCCTTGCTTATGATTGAACCACTTCAATGTGATTGAGATAAACTCTGCAATTGGGATAATATATTGTGGTTTGCATAATCTCTGAATTTGTTTCACTCTTTTGGTATTCTGAGCTGCTTCTGCACTTCTATTAAAATAGAAAATGACAGAACTTCTCACTGGGAAAAGGCCTGCTCTTCTAAAAACTCTTCAGTGATAACTTTTCAAAAAAAAATTCTGAAATAACTGGATATTTAAGTAACGTAATTACTTGCCTGACAGCTCTACAGGGTTTCCTGCTCATCTGAAAATCTGCCTAATTCAAAGCTGGAAGAAGATGGTATCACTCAATGCCACTTTTCGGAACTTTATCCTCTGCTTATATCAGAATCCACACCCACCTCCACCTCCTTTGCTCTTAACAGAACAAAAAAATTGTTCCAAGTGTTCTATTCAAACATAAGCAAACGGGGCGGTTGTTTTAAGTACTATGTTGAGGAAATGTGAAAACAATAGGGCAGCAGCAATGAGGATCATCAACTACCTAGAGAAAATTTTGGAGAAGGCAGAAGGTCTGGATCAATTAAAAAATGTGATAGAGTGAAAAATATAAGAAAGGATGTGGTTCTGGGTAACGTATTAGAGCAAAACTATAACAGGAAAGTGGCAGAAAAATAGTAATAAACAGATATAACCGAAGTAGCTAAAATAAAAGAAAAAAATCAAAACTTGATCTGCTCAAATTTGTTTAGAGATATGCAAATCATGATGTGATCAATTTGGATAAATGGGAGGCAGTGACGTGCTTGATTAAACAGTGGAGCCACTGCAGCAAAACGTTCCAAGTGCTGTACAATATTTTTGAGGAATCTTCCCATGAGAAATAAAAGGGCTGCATTAGGTCATGGTTCCTTGGATGAATAGTAAGATTAACCTGAAAATAAGTGCTAACAGAGCATATGACAAAGCAATGCTAATGACAAAAAACACTCTCAGGAGAAATAACATACTCTAAAAAGAGAAATTTAGAAACCTAACAAAAATTATTGAATACAATGTATTGCCACATATGAAGGCAGATAGCAAAGAATTGCATAAATGTTTTAGGAAAATGAAAATCATTAAGGAGGGGAGCGGCTGTGTGATTGAAATGAGAATGTTGAGTTTATAACTGTGATAAAAGAATTTAGACACTTGCAATGATAAATATGTTCCTTCAGTATTTACAGAGAGTGGAGAAAACCTTCACAGTCCGTGGTTGAGGGAGTAAATAAATTAATTGATAAGGAATAGAAGAATTGATAAAGAGCACAGGGCACTGTGCTAAATATCCCCAACATGTTGGAATTGTGAGGGATGTTAGAGAGACAGTCAGGGAAGGACTAATCTTGACCTCCCTAACTTCATTATCATTGATCTTGGGAAATTCTACAGTAATTCTATTGATGACGTGCCATTTTTTTCGTGGAAGGTCAGCAGAAAGTCTTTTATTCTTGCATTCTGAGTTTCTGTTGAAATTAAAGCAGCTGATCAAGAGAAATTCTTGAAAATCTAAGGCAAAGATTATACCTCTGACCAAAAATGAGGCCTGTTGTAATACTTCCTCCAGGCTAATCCTGGAGGAAATAGATAGTTACACGTAATAGGTATATTTATAATGTGAAATAACACAGAGGAGGCAGGTATCCTATTACCAATTCACCTTTTATTTATACGTATGTAGTACATGAACTTTGACTGTGTTGCTTAGAGCCAATCCCTAAAATGAAGACAATCTTGGAGGTCCTGTTCATATCTGTCAGCCAGGGATCCCTGATTGACCCGGGTTAACAACCCCAATCAGGGATCTCATACTCAATGAGATCCACCTGGCCCATGTTCCAATCACTACATCCCTCCCTGAGTAAGTCTGAGGTGTAGGCCTGTTCTTTTTCTTTTTGATTCTCCTGGGATATTTGCGCACCAGATCCTGTTCCTTTGACTCTGACTCAGGCATGGGCAGCATGTACTGGACTGTAGCCCATCTCTTGTACCTGGGGTGTCTCAAAAGAAATTCCTCCTTTTCTTTGGGCAGTAACAGTATAAAGGCTGTTGAACAGCTGCATCCATTTAGGACTTTGAGGTTTCTTCATGCTAGATGGTGTTTCTGACAGCCTTTCTGGCTGTTCTGAGGGGCCAATATGCTGTGATCTTGCCACATTTGCAAGTTATTGGCTTTCATGTGATTGCAGAGCTATCCTATAACAAGATTTGCTCTGACACTCCTGTTTATATTTGTCAAACCTAAACAGTGACCTCACATATGATGAGTTCCACCTGGCCCTCATTCCAGTCAATACAGAATGCATTGAAAAAAAAGACTATTTCTAAGAGTTTTTTTAACCTTTTGCACTCTCGGGAATTCCCTTATGGTCTTCTGTAGTCATAACCATAATCTGGTTTGCTCTCAGACTGACTCCCATTCTCTGTGGAGGATCCATGCACTTTGAAAAATCCTACCAGTTTTTAACAAAGCTTCCAGCAGTTGGCCAGGACATTCCCTATCTTTTGGCTGTAAAGGTGCACTTCTTGACCTCATCTTTCATCTGAGTGTCACCTTTGCTGTCATGAGGAGGGATCCTATGGGTGTTCAGTTTCCTATCATTCTCCCTTCTCTATCATTTCAAGTTAGTTGGGACTGCGTAGGGGACGGTTTGTCTTCTGTACAAGAGGTTTGTAGATCAACAAATGGGGGTGCCTGCTCTGGAACACCCTGTCTTTATAGGTGTGTTCTTAGTGGCGAGGGTTTGGAATTTATAAACCCTTCAGTGGGAATGATCTCATCGAGATTTTCATAAATGGCTTCTGTTTTAAATGCTTTACTGACTGGTCAAAGGCAAATTGCTTCAATCTTCCAAATTCCAGGTTAATCTCTCAGGGCTATTTTTGAGGCTACCCAATTTTTCTAAGTATGCCTCCTGCATTAGCTGCTATGGCATTCAATATAGCCATTTTTACTGCACTTAATCAGTGGCACTTTCCTCGGGCAAGACAGCATAAACTCCATGCACTTTCACCAATACTTTACTCAGCAGTAATAAGGGCCAATGGCATATTGGCCACTTTTATTGCTGTAACACTGCTTGGAAGAGACAAATATTCTACCTCAAACTTAGGGATTAAATGAACAAACCAAGTTGCTGCTATCCTTAAGTCTGATCCAGTTGTGTCTTCATGGGCCAAAGTGAGGTTCCTGCTCCTCAGCTCAAGCTGTCTTTGTTCCAATTTCTTCTCCTGCAGTTCTTCCTGAAACTCTCTTTAGTCTTCTCTCCTTGCTCTTTCCCCTCCTTCCCAGCTGTCTCTTTCTGATTTATTTTTCTTTCCCCATTGCTCCAATTTTAATTTTTCTGAGAATGCCCAAGAATCAAATGCAGACATATTGACCCTATAGCGATGCAAACCCAAGGAAGTCTTTTGTAGATTTTTTCCTTTAAAATTGGCTTCAAAGTAACAATTTACCCATCCAAATTCTTTTGTTTCATCTGTGGATTCAAGTCAAGGCAAGGGCCAGAACTTGTTACGAAAGACTTCGGGCAAAGTTCCCCAATTTGTTATGGTTCCAAATAGGATACACCAAACTATTACACTGCTAGATGAGGAAGGGTAAACTGGATCCACTTTTTTATTCAGTCGGTTAGCTACAAAAGATTAATTTAGAGATGATTCCATCTCTTGAGGATATCTTTCTCCTGGACGCAAATCAATTATTTTAAAAAGAATCAATTTCCCTAGGCTTTCTTGAAGTAACCATAAGCTAGTTTACTGATGATAAAAAAGTGAAAAGAATTAGTAATGCAACATACATAAACACAGATTAGAAATGAGAGGTAGGTTCAAAAAGACAAAAGTTAATAAACAGACATGCGGATCAGTTTCTGAATTGTTTGCAATGTTGATAGTTGAAAGCTGCGACCACAGCAGTTAAGGTTAAAGGACATTTGTAGTTGAACAGTTGATTTCACAATCCTTAGTTTTACAGATTGGTTAAGATTTCGTGGTTCTGATTACTTTTGACCATAACTGAATTCCAGCATTTATGGTGATAAAGAGTGCTTTTCTTGCCCTATTTCATTTTTAAGCTGGTTTGCTGCACTTGAAAACTGAGGTGGTCTCTACCTCAAACACAGGTCTAACTGGAAGATATTTCTTCAACTGTGACCTTTGCAACATGCCAACACTCAAATTGAGGTTGGTACGCACAAAAACATTCAGTCTCATTCTCTAGTAGTGTTGAAACTGATCTTTTAATCCCTCCATTGGTTTCTCTCTCTCTCTACCCAATCAACCACTTAATATACATCTAAAGCCATACAGCTTTTACAAATCACATATGGGAATTAGAAGTTAAAAATGCCCATAGTACTTTGCAGTTTTGCTTGTACTCAGATAGGCTTTTGTCAATAAGAAGTTTTTTTTAATATCAAATGAACGGCATGTCGATCAAACTACTCCTAAATACTGGTGGATAAGCAGTTACAGCTCCTCATTATCTATGGTCATGCACAAGTGAATCCATATTGATTGTAAAGAGGATGTTCAGGTTAAATAACAGTGAGTAGATGAAAATTATTCAGTACCTGAATATTTGTTTGATGGGGTTGTGATGCAGATCTGTTGTTGCCTGTGGGTTAATCACCAACCCAAATCCTCTAACAATAACCATTTGTGTTAAAATGCCACTGCCAAGGGTTACAGCTGAAAATGACCTGTACATTAACATGTAGATACCTGCTGTTTGCATCACTGGCTTGCTGATGCCTTTTTATTGATGCATGTCACGGAATTGACTATTATGCTGTTAACTGTTAGCACTTCAAACTCAGTATGTGTGTAACTGATGTTACCCAAGTTAGCAGGAAAGCCAGTAACGCAGTACAAGTACAGATTGTTTGGCCATTACTCCACACCCTTGAGGAAGTGGGCTTAATTGCTACTGTTTCTGAGCAACACAGTAGTCACACCTTGCTTTGTACTAGAAATAACTTCCAACAGGTTTAACTTACTCTTGGTATACTGACTGTATTAATAAGAATTGATTTATTTCTTCCATTAACAAACTACATACGATGGGCAAGTTTGTCCAATATATAGTTCTGAAGATTGGATTCGTCTCAAGATGTAAAACTGAACAGTCAATCAGGACACTTCTAGAATAAAGTGCTCATTCAGATTTTAATCATCAGAATGAATGAACAAATATTTATATAGCAAACTTTATGGTCCTCTGCCTTCAAAACCACTTTACTGCAGCGTAGTACATTTGAAGTATAGTCCCTATTGGTAAGTCACCACAAACAGCAATGAGCGAACTAATCAAGTTATCAATTAGTGGAGATCTTGTTTGAGAAACAAACACCATAACACTTCAAGAACTCCCATTATCTTCTTTAAATGGTGTAGTGAGATATTTCATGTGCATACAATCATAGAATCCCTACAGTGTGAAAGGTGGCTTTTTGGCCCTCCAAAGAGCCAATCCTAGCGAAGTCTTCTACTAATACTTAGAAAGATCCTTTAACACTAGAATGTAATGCAGGATATCCCTCAATTATGTAACCATAAGGATGAAAGTGCCATTCAAATGATTTACTTCAGATCTGATTCCATCAGTGGAAAGTGTTCTATTGTTGGAACAGTTGAGTTGGCATAGAGTCAATATTTCCCCAATACTGTTGAACATGTAGCCTTGTAAAACAAAATCCCTTCTGCTCACAACCTGGATGGCAAACTCTAAATGACTACTATATTGTAATTATTTAACAGATCACAGATAGAAAAATTTACAAACCAAGCTAATAAATTCCAACTTAATGAAGAGGTCAGGTATAAAAACCATTAAATAAAAATCAGTACGTCTTCTATGATTTTACTGATGAGTAATCCAGGAGATGGAGTAAAGTGCTTGGTGCATATTACAGTTCCATTGCAATCTAAATGCAACAGCATAGCAGAAATAGCATACTACAGTATTGGCTTGAGGTAAAAGAATATTGGTTTCAGTTGTCAGCATGAAAACAAAACTTGCTTCACATTAACTGCTTATGTCACCTTTCATGACTTCAGGATGTCTCAAAGCACTTCACAACTAGCTAAGCATTTATTAAGTTAAAGTAAAACATGGTAAATGTTGCAATTTGAAATAAAAGCAAAATAGGCTTGAAAAAATTAGGAGGTCTGGCAGCAACTGTGAAGAGAGGTGAAGAATAACATTTCAAGGATTATATGACTCTTCTTTGGAATTGAAGGGGGCTCATATGAAGAGAGACGAAGAATAACATTTCAAGGATTATATGGCTCTTCTTTGGAATTGAAGGGGGCTCATAAATAAAACCTTTATGCTATTGACAAAGGAAGAAGGGGAGTAAGTGAAACACATGGTGACAGTGGTCACAGCAGAAGACAAAGGGAATGTTAATAATAACAACAGAGTGATTTAGAGAAGACAGATGTCTCTGTGAGCTACAAATAGTAAAATATAGGTCAAGTCTGTTGAGAGCAAACCCATGCAAATACAACAGTGGGGCTGGGGAGATTGCAATCAAAATGGAGGACAGAAGACGTGCTCTGAAGGCTGTAAAGTGCCTAAGCAGAAAATGAAGCTCTTTTCAGCTTCACCAGAATTTTGTAGCAGGCTTTGGAAAGAAACATTAGCATGACAGCAAAATAGTGTTTTATAGTTCAAAGTATGTGCAAGGTGAGGTCATTGTTATGGACAAAGCACAGGAATGCCACAAAGTGGTCACCCAGTCTGCATCTGGTCTCACCAATGTAAGGGAGACAACATTGCGAACAGCTAACACGGTAGACTAGTTTGACAGAAGTGCAGGTAAATTACTGCTTCATTAGCAAAATTTATCTGAAGCCTCGGACACTAAGAGGAAAAGAAGTATTGGGACAAATGTTACATCTTCTGCCATTTCATGGGAGGATGTCATGGGGTAGAGTGAGGAGGTTTTAGTGATGACAGAGGAGAAGGCAATGGCATAATGAAATTGTAGTAATCCAGAGACCCAGGTAATGTTCTGGAGATCTGAATTCAATCCCATCAAAGTTGATGAATTTGAATTCAAGAATCTTGAATTAGGAAGCTAATGATGACCTGTTGTTACTAAAACCCACCTGGTTCACTAGCGTGCTTTCAGGAATGAAAAACTGCTGTCCTTACCTGATCTATCTAAATGTGAAACCAGACTGACAATAATGTAGTCGACTCTGCAGTTGAGGCTGTATTAGGCTCTAGCTAGACCGCATTTGGAATACTGTGAGCAGTTTTGGGCCTCGTATGTAAGGAAGGAGGTTTACAAGAATGATCCCAAGGAGGAAGAGTTTATGAGGAGCAATTGAAGACACTGGGCCTATAACTAATGATCTTAAAAAGATGAAGGCAGATCTCATTGAAAGTTACAGAATACTGAGAGACCTTGATAGAGTGGATGTGGAGAAGATATTTTCACTAGTATGAGGGACTAATATCTGAGGGCACAGACTTAGAGTTAAAGGATGATCCTTAGGAACTGAGGTGAGGAGGAATTTCTTCAGCCAGGGTAGTTAATCTGCGCAATTTATTACCGCGGAAGGCTGAGGAAGCCAACTGTTTGAGTGCATTTAAAATAGAGATGGATAGGTTCTTGATTTGTAAGGAGATCAAGGATTATGGGGACATAAACAGAAGTTGCTAGAAAAGCTCAGCAGGTCTGGCAGCATCTGCGAAGAGAAGTCAAAGTTAACATTTTGGGTCTGCATGATCCTTCCTCAGAACTGATGGTAGCTAGGAAATGTCGGTTTATATGCAGAAGATAGGGTGGGGGAGGGGCAAAGGAGTAAATGATAAGTTGGGATAGAGCCCTCCCTTGTCCACCTTCTGCAGGGACTCTTCTCTCCGGGACATGCTGGTGCACTCTTCCTTCCTTCCTTCCTTCCTAACACCTCCCTACAGCCCAATGGCACCTTCCCTGCAACCACTGAAGGTGTAACACTGCTCGTTTACCTCCTCAGTATCCAAGGGCCCAAACTTACCTTCCAGGTGAAGCAGCACTTTGCCTGCACTTCACACAATCTAGTCTTCTGCATTTGTTGCTCATAGTATTGTCTCCTCTACATTGTAGAAACAAAGTGTAGACTGGGTGACTGCTTTGCAGAACATCGACATTCTGCTCACAAAAAAAGACCCTGAGCTTCCACTTTAACACACTACCCTGTTCCCTGGCCAACATGTGTGTCCCAGGCTTGCTGCAGCATTCCAGTAAAGCTCAGCACCGGTTGGAAGAATAACACTTCATTTTCTGCTTGGGGACCCTGCACATCTCTGGACTCAATATCGAATCCAATAATTTTAGGGCCTGAACTTTCCCATGTCCTAGCCCCCTGCCCCACACAATAGGCCTTGTTATCACATTGTCTGCCATGATACACTACCTATTGTAGACAATAGGCTCCATTAATAGCTATTCTCTCTCCTAGCCAGATTGTTATCCATTCCATTGTCTTTTCAACTGTTCTTCTCCCTCTTTGTGCTCTATCCTCATCTATTATTGACTCCTTAGCCTCTGCCCCCCCCCCCCCCAACCCATCTTATCTTCTGCACATAAACCAATATTTTCCTAGCTACCATCAGTTCTGAGGAAGGGTCACCGGACATAAAATGTTAACTGATTTCTCTTCACAGATACTGCTAGATCTGCTGAGCTTTTCCAGAAAATTTTGTTTTTGTTTCCAATTTACAGTATCTGCAGTTCTTTCGGTTTTTGAGGGTTATGGGGAGATGGCAGGAAAATGGGTTTGTGAAAACTATTAGCTATGGTTGAATGGAAGAGCAGACTTGATAGGCTAAATGGACTAATTCTACACTTACAATCACATGGACTCAAAATGAACTTAGCAAACCACTCAGTTGTATCAACTACTAGAGGGTATCAAGCAAAGAATTGAACCAGATTGACCACCAGGCATTGACTAAGGCACAGTAATTGACGACTGCAAACTCAGACCTGTCAATCTTGCAAAGTCCTCCGTGCTAGCATCTGGGAATGGTGCCAAAATTTGGCAAGATGTCCTTCAGACTGGTCCAGAAATAATCTGATACAGTCATACTCACAGGACTATACATTGTACACAATACCCCAGAAAGCACAATTACCATCCAACAATAGGTCAGACACAGCAGAGGCAGCAGTACAATGGTATTCAGTCAGGACAGAGTTGCCATGAGAGTGCTTAATATTAGCTCTCATGGAGCTAATGAAGTCTTATGGCATCAGGTCAAACATGGCAAGGAAATCTCCTGTGTATGTACTATGTACTGTACCTCTCTTGACTTGCTGTAACCTGTTTGGTACAGGTAGATCCACAATGCTCAGCATTCCTCCATGGAGTTCCTTCAGTGTACAAGGCCAAAATCATGGAACTCTCTTCCTAACAGCATTGTGGATCTACCTGTACCAACTGGTTGCAGCAATTCAAGAAAGCAGCTCACCATCTTCTTCTCAAGGGCAATTTGAAATGGACAATAAATGATGTCTTGGCCAGTGATGTCCACTTCCCATGAATGAATTTAAAAAATTGGATCGGATTGTCTCAGAGGGAACAGTCCATGCAGAATACTGATAATAGAAGATGCATTTAGTTGTAGTATCCTGATGGTGGTGATGCCAATGGCAGAGAAGCATTCTTACATCCTGATCACTTACTGTAAACTATCAACAGCTTTTCTCCACCAGCACTCTACATCCCACCACCTCTAGATAAACTGCACCCCAACTATAGCATAAATGCTACCCCCTTCACACTTCACTTCATAGCTGATGAAGAGTCATCTAGGCTCAAAACGTTAGCTTGACTCTTTCCATGGATACTGCCTGACGCGTTGTCATCTCCAACGTTTGTTGTTTTCAGTACAGATTCCAGCTTCTGTAGTAATTTGTTCCAGCGTTTATGAAGTTTAGTTTTTGTTGTAATGTAGGAAACAAGGCAGCCAATTGTGCATGTCAATATGCCAAAAACAACAACGCAATAATTTACAAATAATCTGTTTCAGTAATGTTGATTGAGAATTCATCACTGGTCATGACACTGTGAAGAATATTCTTGTTCTTCCTCAAATTGCGCCATAGGTTTATAAACATCCAAAAATCATTTAACATCCTACTAAAAGACGCTATCTCTCTCAAAGTCTTACAACATCCACACCATACTTAAGTGTCAATCTCTACTTTTTCTCAAAATTTCCTTGTGTGATACTCAGACTCACATTTCTCAATCTCAAAGGCAAGAGTACAATGTCTGAGCCACATAAATAACAAGAGGTGCACAGTCTTAAAACAAATGTTCAGTGCTGCTGGAATGGGAGCTGTGTGGATACAACAATGCCTGTGCCCAAAGATTCATTGTGAAGAAGTAAAATGCCACTGGTAATGAGAAATTTGAATGGGTGAAAAGGAGAATGGCGAATGGGGTTAAATATTAGTTATATACCATACTGCCTTGGATCAAGGTCAAGGCTTGTTTTGGGGCTTTTAAGAGATCACCAAGAACTGTTCAAGGGTTACAGAACAATCAATATTAAACAGTGTGAGAGAGGGGCAAATGAATATAGGCCACATGTTAAGCAGTGTGGTATTAAGTTGTGCTACTTAGAAGTACCTGGATCTCACACTTTGTTTACTTCAAAAATGAAATGTACTCATCTTTAGCCAGATCATAACATAAATCGGCAATCTTATTTGGGATTATAATAAATAGGAATGATGGCCTTTTTAGAACTGGACGCCAAGGTAAATTACCTGCTCCCTGACCCTAACACCTCATAGTGCAATGCCGTTAGAAGTGGTGCTGATAACGATTTTGGTGAGTTACATTGAAATCATAGGGAGCAGAGAGCAGCAGGTATGAAAAGCTCTGTTGTCAGATGCTTGTTGAAAGCTCACAGATTTGATACATCGAACATGTTTCTCTCTTCACAGATATTTATTGAGTAGTTTCATTATTTTGTGTTTTTGCTCCAGATTTCCAATTCCTTTCTTTGAGGTGAAGCTAAACTAGCAACTCAAACTCAGCGATAATAAAATGTGAGGCTGGATGAACACAGCAGGCCAAGCAGCATCCCAGGAGCACAAAAGCTAACGTTTCGGGCCTAGACCCTTCATCAGAGCCTGATGAAGGGTCTAGGCCCGAAACGTCAGCTTTTGTGCTCCTGGGATGCTGCTTGGCCTGCTGTGTTCATCCAGCCTCACATTTTATTATCTTGGAATCTCCAGCATCTGCAGTTCCCATTAACTCAAACTCAGCGATGTTTTAACTCGAAAAATATGTACCATCTGAAGAAGCTGTAGAAGACAGCGCAGGGACAAAACAGCCCTGAGAAGAAAGAAGCTGCAGCACTTTCCTTAAGCAAATGGTAAACTGAAATTGGGCAAGGACCCAATTGGCATATTTTCCAACGGTGTGGGGTTTGTGGAGAAATAAGCTAAGCTGAAGAATTCAAAAATCTATTCAGTATAGTCATACTCAGGTGATAACAGCAGTCTTGTTTCCAGGTAAAAAGCTTTAACTTTCTTAACAGCTACTCTTCCCAACGTTCTAATGTGGGACTTAGATGTCTAATTATAGATCAAGGTTGCTGCTTGGGTTTCACTGCCTTTGCTGCAACCACCATTGTACAAAGTAAAATTGGAGTGTGACTTTTTATGCAGAGCAGTGGTGGCTGGAGTTGTTCAGAAATTACCTATGGGCAGAGTTGATATGTACTTGAATAATTGCTTGCCGATACTAATATATGTTCACTCATGATTATCAAAGTCCAAATGGGCTAAAGGTAGAGAACAGTTACAAGAACAAAGTTTGGGCATTTGTCCAAAATGAGTAGTGATCAGAGTGTTGGTTAATAAAGTTCATCACCAGAGGTAAAAGTAATGCCACAACAGATGTTAGACTAGCCAAAACTTTACTTAAAGTTGGGAAAATGGGATATTTAGTATATCTTTATTAACTGAGACTCAAAATGCAGGTAAGTAGATAATAAGTTAGCACAGACCGTTCACACTGAAGCTGAGGGTGAAGGGTTCTGGAGTACTATTATATCAAATATGGAGCTCTATGGAGACACCCTGCAGACAAGGAATAGTCGGTCTCGTCAATAGTGATACTACCCAGATATTGTAAGGAGGTAATACAATGTGAGGCTGGATGAACACAGCAGGCCAAGCAGCATCTCAGGAGCACAAAAGCTGACGTTTCGGGCCTAGACCCTTCATCAGAGAGGGGGATGGGGAGAGGGAACTGGAATAAATAGGGAGAGAGGGGGAGGCGGACCGAAGATGGAGAGTAAAGAAGATAGGTGGAGAGAGTGTAGGTGGGGAGGTAGGGAGGGGATAGGTCAGTCCAGGGAAGACGGACAGGTCAAGGAGGTGGGATGAGGTTAGTAGGTAGCTGGGGGTGCGGCTTGGGGGGGGGGGAGGAAGGGATGGGTGAGAGGAAGAACCGGTTAGGGAGGCAGAGACAGGTTGGACTGGTTTTGGGATGCAGTGGGTGGGGGGGAAGAGCTGGGTTGGTTGTGTGGATCCCACCTCCTTGACCTGTCCGTCTTCCCTGGACTGACCTATCCCCTCCCTACCTCCCCACCTACACTCTCTCCACCTATCTTCTTTACTCTCCATCTTCGGTCCGCCTCCCCCTCTCTCCCTATTTATTCCAGTTCCTTCTCCCCATCCCCCTCTCTGATGAAGGGTCTAGGCCCAAAACGTCAGCTTTTGTGCTCCTGAGATGCTGCTTGGCCTGCTGTGTTCATCCAGCCTCACATTGTATTATCTTGGAATTCTCCAGCATCTGCAGTTCCCATTATCTCTGATACTATTGTAAGGAGGTATTGTATATACATAAAATTTCTGTGGCAAGACATTTAGGAAAATGGAAAACTCACGTGTCAATAAACAGGCATTTTCCTGGCTAAGACTTTATGAGGCCGTAGTGCAGTATTGTAAAACATGTCATATAGAACATAGAACAGTACAGCACAGAACAGGCCCTTCAGCCCACGATGTTGTGTCGACCGTTGATCCTCATGTATTCACCCTCAAATTTCTGTGACCATATGCATGTCCAGCAGTCTCTTAAATGACCCCAATGACCTTGCTTCCACAACTGCTGCTGGCAACGCATAAAAAAAAAGCTCTCACAACTCTCTGTGTAAAGAACCCACCTCTGACATCTCCTCTATACTTTCCTCCAACCAGCTTAAAACTATGACCCCTCGTGTTAGCCTTTTCTGCCCTGGGAAATAGTCTCTGGCTATCAACTCTATCTATGCCTCTCATTATCTTGTATACCTCAATTAGGTCCCCTCTCCTCCTCCTTTTCTCCAATGAAAAAAGTCCGAGCTCAGTCAACCTAGCTTCATAAGATAAGCTCTCCAGTCCAGGCAGCATCCTGGTAAACCTCCTCTGAACCCTCTCCAAAGCATCCACATCTTTCCTATGATAGGGCGACCAGAACTGGACGCAGTATTCCAAGTGCGGTCTAACCAAAGTTTTTTTTTTATAGATCTGCAACATGATCTCACGACTCTTAAACTCAATTCCCCTGTTAATGCAAGCCAAAACACCATATGCTTTCTTAACAACCCTGTCCACTTGGGTGGCCATTTTAAGGGATCTATGTATCTGCACACCAAGATCCCTCTGTTCCTCCACATTGCCAAGAATCCTATCCTTAATCCTGTACTCAGCTTTCAAATTCGACCTTCCAAAATGCATCACCTCGCATTTATCCAGGTTGAACTCCATCTGCCACCTCTCAGCCCATCTCTGCATCCTGTCAATGTCCCGCTGCAGCCTACAACAGCCCTCTATACTGTCAACGACACCTCCAACCTTCGTGTCGTCTGCAAACTTGCTGACCCATCCTTCAATCCCCTCATCCAAGTCATTAATAAAAATTACAAACAGTAGAGGCCCAAGGACAGAGCCCTGTGGAACACCACTCACCACTGACTTCCAGGCAGAATATTTTCCTTCTACTACCACTCGCTGTCTTCTGTTGGCCAGCCAATTCTGTATCCAGTCAGCTAAGCTCCCCTGTATCCTATTCCTCCTGACCTTCTGAATGAGCCTACCATGGGGAACCTTATCAAATGCCTTGCTGACGTCCATATACACCGCATCCACAGCTTGACCCTCATCAACTTTTCTAGTCACATCCTCAAAGATCTCGATAAGGTTTGTGAGGCATGACCTGCCCCTCACAAAGCCATGTTGACTGCATTTAGTCAAGCCATGCTTTTCCAGATGGTCATAAATCCTATCCCTCAGAATCCTTTCTAACACCTTGCAGACGACAGACGTGAGACTTACTGGTCTGTAATTGCTGGGGATTTCTCTATTTCCTTTCTTGAAGAGAGGAATTACATTTGCCTCTCTCCAGTTCTCAGGTACGACTCCAGTGGAGAGCGAGGATGCAAAGATCTTCGCGAGTGGCGAAACAATTGAATTTCTCGCTTCCCAAAGCAGCCGAGGACAAATCTGGTTCGGGCCTGGCGACTTGTCAATCTTAATGTTTGACAAAACTTTCAGCACATCAGCTTCCTCTATCTCTATCCATTCCAGCATGCACACCTGCTCTTCAAAGGTTTCATTCACTACAAAGTTTGTTTCTTTCGTAAAGACAGAAGCAAAAAACTCATTTAGGGCTTCCCCTACCTCCTCAGACTCCACACACAAGTTCCCTATGCTATCCCTGATTGGCCCTACACTTTATTTGACCATTCTCTTATTCCTCACGTAAGTGTAAAATGCCTTTGTGTTCTCCCTAATCCGTTCTGCCAGCCTTTCTCGTGCCCCCTCCTGGCTCTCCTCAGACCATTTTTGAGCTCTTTCCTCACCTGCCTGTAATACTCTAGAGCTGAGCTTGACCCTAGCTTCCTCCACCTTATGTAAGCTACCTTCTTCCTTTTGATGAGAAGCTCCACCGCTCTCGTCATCCAAGGTTCCTTTATCTTACCCCTTCTTGCCTGTCTCAGAGGGACATATTTATTCATCACTTGCAACAACTGTTCCTTAAACAGTCTCCACGTGTCTACAGTGCCTTTACCATGGAACAATTGCTTCCAGTCCATGCTTCCTAACTCATTTCTAATCGCATCATAGTTTCCTCTTCCCCAATTAAATATCCTCCCATTTTGCCTAATCCTCTCCTTCTCCATAGCTATGTAGAATGTGAGGCAGTTACGGTCACTATCACCAAAATGCTCTCCCACCACAAGATCTGATACCTGCCCCTGCCAGATTGTAGGAAATCTCAACCTATAATTTAACTGGTGTCTTTATACCCAAACCAGTTTTTGACAAACCATTTTGTCGAATGTTGGTCCATCACGTAGGACCAAAAACAAAAACAGAAGCAGGACACCAGTATATCCTGAGATAACAAAGTGTAGAGCTGGATGAACACAGCAGGCCAAGCAGCACCAGAGGAGCAGGAAAGCTGACCTTTCAGGCCTAGACCCTTCTTCAGAAAAAAATCTGAAACTAGTATATCCTTACAGTTATGGCTTTGACAACCATATTTCCAAGAAAAATATAGCTAAAATATTAGTGAAAAAATTAATTTAGTTTTTTTACTCCATATGGCCTACTATTGAAAAGCAATCTGATCAACATTCTAAATTCATGTCTAAAGATTTCCAGGACATCAGAAGCAGTTTGGGGATTAAAAACAAATGATACCAATGACATAACATTTGCAAATACATGGAGTTTTGAAAAGCTACCATCAGACTCTTAAAACCACAATTAAAGCCTATTGACACAATAACCACAGATTGGTCAAAGGTTAAGGTTTCTGACTACCTGCTGGCAGCGATACCCCAAATGAATATATTAGATTTAGTCCATTCAAACTGATCTATGGCCATGAAATAATAGGTCCATTACAATTTATTAAGGACAAGTCCTTAAGACAAAAGACAAATCCTTGAGGTTGGATTACATGTCCATGTAATGCAGCGACTTACAAGAGAATGTAAAGTTGTTTAGGAGCATTTACAACTACACAGGCAAAAATGGGCAGACAAACATATTGTGGGTTTAAGGTAGATAGGTTGATTGATTTCTGATTATCAGTGTATTATATGGGATTATGAGGATAGATAAGTAAAAGGCATCAAAGTATTCAATCAGCCATGATTGTATTGAATGGTGGGACAGGCTTACTTCCACTCTGTAGGGATTCTATGATTCTGTAAACCTTTCTGTCAGGGAGTAGCATTCTGTCATTGATTTGTGTAGTCGTTTAAATTCAGTTGAAACTGCAGACTACAGATAAATGAACACATCATAATTACTGCCAGAATGTGGGGCATTGAACTGCTCTAAAAAGAAGGAATTTAACCTTTGTTCATTGATGTCCAATGGCCTTACCACTGCTGAAATGCCACAATCAACATCCTGGGGGGTTACCATTGACCAGAGACTGAAATGGGCTTGCCATTTTTTGTTCTGTTCACTCGTGGCATGTGGCAGATCAGCATTTATTGCTGATCCCTGGATGCCCTAGAGTAGGTGGTGGCGAACGGCCTTCCTGAACTACTGTGGTCTATGCACTATAGATAGATTCAAAATGCCCATAAGGAGTGAATTCTAGGATTTTAACCCAGTGACAGTGAATGAGGGGCTATACATTTCAAAATAAGACCATAAGACTATAACATAGGAGGGGATTTGGCCATTCAGCCCTCCAAGCCTGCTCTGCTATTTGTTCATGGCTGATATGTTTCTAAATGCCATTTTCCTGCTTCACCCCTTATTCATTGATCATCTAATCATAAAGAACAATCTATCTTGGTTTCAATGACACTCAATGACTTGGCTGCTCAAGACTTCTCTGTCAATCAGTTCCGCAGATTCACTCCTCTCTGGCTTAAGAAATGTCTTCTCATCTCAGTTCTAAAGGGTCATCCCTTCACTCTGAGGTTATGCCCTCAGGTTCTAATCTCTCCGACCAGAGGTAGTATTTTCTCCCTGTCCAGTCTATCCATGTCTCTCAATATTCTGTAAGTTTCAATTAGATCCCCCGTCATCCATCTAAACTCCATCAAGTACAGCCTCAGAGGTCTCAACTGCTCCTCATATCACAAGCATAGATGGCAAGTGGTTTGGAAGAGAAACTGCAGCTGGTGGTGTTCTCATTTACCTTGTCGTTTGAAATGGAAGTGGTCATGTGTTTGAAGGTGTTCTACGCATCTTGGGTGAATTTCTGCAGTACATCTTGTAGATAGTGGAAATTGCTGCTAATGAGCATTGGTGGTGGAAGAGGAAATGAATGCTTGTGAATGTGGTACCAATCAAGCAAACCTCTTTGTACAAATGGTGTCAAGCTTGTTGAGTTATGTTGGTGCTGCACTTATCCAGGTAAGTGGAGAGAATTCCAACAGACTCCTGACTTGTGCCTTGAACAGACTTTCATGAGTCAGGAGGTGAGTTGCTCCCTGCAGTATTTCTCCTCTCTGACCTGTTGTTGTAGCCCTATATTTTTATGGCTCATCCAGTTCAGATTTTGCTCAATGGTAACCATCAGAATATTGACAGCAGGGGATCAGTGATAGTTATGCCATTGAATGTCAACTAACAGTCATTAGGTCACCTGTTATTGGAGATGGCTGTTGCCTGGGGTTTGTGTAGCACAAATGTTACTTGCCACTTGTCAGCCCAAGCCTGGTATTATCCAATTCTTGCTCCATTTGAAAACGACTGCTTCAGTAAATGAGGAGTCACAGATGTTGTTGAACATTGCACAATCATAGGGGAACATCCCCACTTCTGACCTTATGATCTAGGGAAGGTCATTGATGAAGCAGCCAAATATGGTTGGGCCTAAGACACTACCCTCAGAAATTCCTGCAGAGCTGTCCTGGAGCTAAGACTGCTGACCTCCAACAACCACAACCATTTTCCTATGTGCCAACTATGACTCCAGCCAGTGGAAAGCTTGCTCCCTGATTCCCATTTATTCCAGTTTAGTAGGGCTCCTTGGTCAAATGCAACCTTGATGTTAAGGTCAGTCACTCTTGCTGGCCCTCTGGAATTCAATCTTTTCTCCTTGTTTGAACAAAGACTTTAATGAGGCCAGGAGCTAAATCCTGAACCGGGCATCCGTGAGCAGGTTATTGGTGAGCAGGTGATTGCTGAGCAGGTTTTGCTTGATCACACTGTTAATGACAGTTTCCATACTGTTTTGATGACTGACAGAAAACCAATGGGGTGGTAATTGGTTCGATCAGGTTTGTTCTGTTGTTTGTGTGCAGGACATACCTGGGTAATTTTTCACATTGTCGGGTGGAAGCCAGTGTTATAGCTGTACTGGGACAGCTTGGCTAAAGTTCCAGCTAGCTCTAGAGTATATCTTCAAGACTACTGCCGGAATGTTGTCAGAATCCATAACCTTTTGCACATCCAGTGACTTCAACCTTTTCTTGACATCACATGGAGTAAATCAATTTGGCTGAAGGCTGGCATCTGTGATGCTGAGGACCACTGGAAGAGGCCAAGATGGATTATCCACTTGGCACTTATGGCTGATGATTGTTGCAAATCCTTCAGCATTATATTTTCTACTGATATCCTGGGCTCTTCCATCATAGAAGATAGGGATATTTGTGGAGCCTTCTCCTCTAGTGAGTTGCTTAATGTCCACCACCGTAAATGACTGGATGTGGCAGGACTGCAGAGCTTAGATTTGGTTCATTGGTTGTGTGATCACTGAGGTCTGCCTATCACTTGCTGTTTATGCTGTTTGGCATGTAAGTAGTCCCGTTTGGTAGTTTCACATGTTGACACCTCACTTTTTTGTTATGCCTGCTACTGCTCCTGGCATGCCCTCCTTCAACCTCCACTGAACCAGGTTTGATATCCTGGCTTGATGGTAAGAGACATTTAGAGAACATGCCAGGCCATGAAGTTTCAGATTGTATTGAAGTATAATTCTGTTATTGTTAATGGCCCACAGTGCCTCATGAATGGCCAGTCTGGAGTTGCCAGATCTGTTGGAATTGTGTCCGATTTAGCACATTGATAGTGCCGTACAACAAGATGGACAGAATTCTAATTATGAAGGCTAGACTTCATCTCCATGAGGACTGTGCAGTGGTCAGTTTTACTAATTGTGTCATGGACAGATGCACTTGCAGTAGACAGATTGGTAAGGATGAAGTCACATATATCTTTCCCTCTTGTTGGTTCCCTCACCACTTGTTGCAGACCCAGTCCAGCAGCAATGCCCTTTAGGGCTGAACCAGATTGATCAGTAGTGCTGCTGCTGAGACACTCTTAGTGGTGGACATTGAAATTCCCCACCCAGTGTACATTTTGTGTCCTTGTCACCCTCAGGGTTTCCTTCAAATATTGTTTGAAGTGAAGGAATACTGATTCATCAGCCAAGGGAGGACAGAACGTGGTAATCAGTAGCAAGTTACCTTTATTACATTTAAACAGATGTTGTGAGATTTCACGAGGTCCAGATGAATGCTCAGTATTGCCATGGCAACTTGCTCCTGCTTGTACGCCTTTGTGCTGCTACGTCTGCTGGGTTTGTCCTACTGTTCGGACAGGACAGTGGTGAGGTGACCCTTGACTTCCAGGATTATTTGAGAAATACTGATTTCTTCAAATGCTTGCATGCAAACTCGAAATGTGGAAGCCAAGTTTAAACCTAGCTGGGCTCTTCAATTTGTAAACTGTGCAGCTGGAACAGGTAGTATTTATGCAGCCAAAACGATCAACTTCCTGTTGAAATCACTCAGGCCTGGAACAGCCTGGCCTGATGCTAACTGCCATATTGCTTCAGAATGAACCATTGCTTACATCTCCTGTGAACCTATTTTTTTAGAAGAATGCTACATAGACTTGGTAGCACCCAGCTCAGCAGAAGACCACAGGTATAGCGTGACAAGGACAGCACTTGACAGTAGAAGGTTTAAAACCATGTTCTGCAACATCTAATATGGAAAGTAGTCACCTCATTGGACCTTCCTGCATCTGTGCATTGCAGTCAGGCAAAAATATCTTAGAGTAAGCCATGAAGAGGGGGATGAAAGGGGCAACTTGGAACCCCAGCAGCTCTGTCTGCCTTCTGCACCTTCTTCAACTATGTTCTCAGAGAGGCCACCTTCATGAAAGAACACCAGAAGCCCCAAATTGACACCTGCAGATCCTGAAACATCAGCCAATTCTCAAAGATGCAAGAACATTTCGTCCCAGCCTTATTGAACAGGAATTACCAGTCCTTTCAGACAAATTGTTCAAACACAATGGTAGGGATCTGTCAATAGGGTGCAATAAATCCTCTGAAGCCTATGTCCGAAGTGAATAGCTAATGTCGATTTTAGACTGTTTACGTAAAAATTTAGAAATTGAAGAGTTCTGCGAATACGTTGATGGAGTTTGATCGAATTTAACTAAAGTACAAAGTAGTGGCTCATGAATATAACTTTTCCATGATAAAGTGTTAAAGTTGTGATCAGACTTCCCCTGACTCTTGTCCTCTTTGTCTATTTCCCCATGTAATACATCTGAGTTAAAAACTGTTACCGCAAGCTGGTCAAGGTTAGTCTGGGTATGTTAACCCATCTTTCACTTTACGATAGGACATATCCAAGGATGGTGGTGAGGGTGTCTGGGGCATTGTGTGCAAGTAATGATTCTATGACAAAGACAGTGTCAAGCTCTTGCTTGACTAGTCTATGAGACATCACTGTGAATGTTGGCACTAGCTCCCAGATGTTCGTAAGGAGAACTCTGAAGAGTAAGAGGGCCATTATCTCTGTTACCACATAGCCTGCCATTACATACCACCAGTTGTTAGTTACTAATAGTCCCCATTTACAACTATTCACCCTCCCAGCCAGATTGTTATCAACTACTTTGCCTAGTCAACTGTTCTTCTCTCTCTTTAGACTCTATCCTATCCCCACCCCTCCCTATTTTCTGCATATAAACTGACGTTTCCCCAGCCACCGTCACTTCTAAGGAAGGGTCACCAGACCTGAAACATTGACTCTTAATTCCTGATATTATATTGAATTCAAATTCCACCATTTGCCATGGTGGGATTCTAACCCTGTTCCCCAGAACTTTGGCTGAGTTAATTTAAATACTGGACTACAAGATAGCATCAGAGCCAAAGAATCCTGCAGTGACTAATTAACCTTCTGACTTCAAAAACCTGTGCACAATCTGCAAGATACAAGTCAGGAGTGTGAGGAAACACTGTTCCCTTGCCTGGATGAGTGCAGCTCCAACAACATTCAAGAGGCCCAACATCATCTAGGACACAACAGCCTGTTTGTTTAGCATGACATTCACAAACATCCACTTCCTCCAAAATGCTGAGTAACAGAAGAGTGTCCCATCAACATGATGCATTGTCCAAATTTACCAAGGCTCATAGGAAATGTTGTAAGTCGGAGTTGGGGTAGACCATTTAGCCCTTTGGGCCTGCTCTGCCATTCATTCTGTTAAAGGCCAACCAGTGAACTTAATAGGCCAGTTTCCCATATATCCTTCGATCCCTTTGGTCCCAAGAGGTCTTTCTTGAAAGCACAATGTTTTGGCCTCATTAATTTTTTGTGGCAGTGAATTGCACAGGTTCACCATTCTCTAGGTTAAAAAATTTCTCCTCATCCCAGTCATAAATGGGTGACAGTGCACCTTTAAATGGTGGCCCCTGGTTCTGGTTTCCATTGTTATTTGCAACAATTTTGCCTGCATCTATCTTTTCCGGGCCTGTTAGAATGTTATAGGCTCCTATAAAATGCCTCCTCATTCTTCTGAACTCCAGCAAATATAATCCCAATCAATCCAACTTATCTTAAAATATCAGTTGCAGAAATCAATCTGGTAAGCTAACAAAGTCTGAAGCTGGATGAACACAGCAGGCCAAGCAGCATCTCAGGAGCACAAAAGCTGATGTTTTGGGCCTAGACCCTTCATCAGAGAGGGGGATGGGGAGAGGGAGCTGGAATAAATAGGGAGAGAGGGGGAGGCGGACCGAAGATGGAGAGAAAAGAAGATAGGTGGAGAGGAGAGTATAGGTGGGGAGGTAGGGAGGAGATAGTCCAGGGAAGACAGACAGGTCAAGGAGGAGGGATGAGGCTACTAGGTAGGAAATGGAGTTGGCGCTTGAGGTGGGAGGAAGGGATAGGTGAGAGGAAGAACAGGTTAGGGAGGTGGGGACAGGTTGGGCTGGTTTTGTGGTGCAGTGGGGGGAGGGGATGAGCTGGGCTGGTTTTGGGATGCAGTGGGGGAGGGGGAGATTTTGAAGCTTGTGAAGTCCACATTGATACCATTGGGCTGCAGGGTTCCCAAGCGGAATATGAGTTGCTGTTCCTGCAACCTTCGGGTGGCATCATTGTGGCACTGCAGGAGGCCCATGATGGACATGTCATCTGAGGAATGGGAGGGGAGTTAAAATGGTACGCGACTGGGAGGTGCAGTTGTTTACTGCGAACCGAGCGGAGGTGTTCTGCAAAGCGATGCCCAAGCCTCCGCTTGGTTTCCCCAATGTAGAGAAAGGCACACCGGGTGCGTGGATACATAATACCACATTGGCAGATGTGCAGGTGAACATCTCCATCTTCGGTCCGCCTCGCCCTCTCTCCGTTTTTATTCCAGAACCCTCTCCCCAACTGATGAAGGGTCTAGGCCCGAAACGTCAGCTTTTGTGCTCCTGAGATGCTGCTTGGCCTGCTGTGTTCAGCCAGTTTCACACTTTGTTATCTTGGATTCTCCAGCATCTGCAGTTCCTATTATTTCTGATTCAATCTGGTAAACCTTTGCTTTAAGAGCTCCACAGCAAGATAAGGAGACCAAAACTCCACATTATTCCAGTTGTGGTTCCTCCAAGGTCCTGTACATTTGCAGCAAGGCATCCTACGAAGGTCAACATGCCATCTACCTTGTTAAATGCCTGATGCACCTGCATGCTTACTTTCAGCAAGTATACGAGGACAGCCAGGTCTCAATGCATATTCCCCTCATTCAACTTATAACCATTCACATAATAATCCACCTGCTACTTTTGCTTCTCAATTATATAACTTTGCATTTTCCACATTATATCACAATTGCCATGCATTTGCCTACTCACTCAGCAATCACACTGAAACAGCCTCCTCATAGTTCACCTTCGTACCATCTGTAAATTTGTCAATATTAGATGCAGTTCCTTCATCTACATCATTAACATATATATTGTGAACAGCTACGGTCCTACCACTCACCCCTATGGTATCTCATTTGTCACTGTCCGCCATTCCCAAAAAATCTGTTTATTCCTTCTTTTTGTTTCCTGTCTGCCAACCAGTTTTCTATCCAACTCAATACACTACATCTAATCTCATGGGTGTTAATGTTACATACTAATCTCTTATGTGGAACTTTGTCAAGACTCCTGGAAGTCCAAATAAAACACATTCCCTGGCTCCCCCTTATCAATTCTATGAGTTACATCTTTTGAAGAATTCCAGTAGATCTGTTAAGGATGATTTCCCTTCGTACATCCATGCTGACTGTCCAATTCTGCCACTGTTATCCTTTCAAATTAGTTTCATAAGAACAATGCAGGTGCACCTACACTAAATGAACTGCAGAAGTTGAAGAAGGTAGAACCTTCTCAAGGGTAACTAGTGATGGGCAATAAATGCTGACTCAGCCAGTGATACCCATGTCCCCTAAATATTATGTATGATCACCTAACAGCTGAAAGTTAAGGCTTCGAATTCCATTTGGTTGCAGAACATCTTGTAAAGTGTTTCTTATGCAATCAATAGTATCTTATATGGGGGGAACCCTGCAATGCTTGCAAAGCTGTGTGCTCAGTCAATCTGTTCCTGTCTGGCAAGGTAGTATTCAACCCTCTTTGAATAGAGCGTGTCATGACCTTCCTTGTACAATAGTGAAAGGCTACATGTCAGATACTGCAAATATCTCTGGATGCAACCTTACTAAAGCACAGCTACATCACAAATCGTTCCTTATTCTGGTCAGATAGATTGCTCCCTGAGAGCCATTGTGTGACTTTCTTCCTATTCCTTATTTTTCTTTTTCAGAAGTTTGTCTTTCTGTGCATATTTCCTAGTCAGTACAATTATTCAAATATGAATGTCTACAATTGCACCCATGTCTGTGAGCATATGTATGCAGGAACCTTAAGGTCAGGATCAAGTTCTTCAGCATATGTTACTATTCCCTGTGTTTAGCAACTCTGAAGAATTCCAGACAATATCAAGTAATACCAACAGACAGGAGAAATAAATCAATAACAAACCTCTAAGTAGATGATGGCCATTTTAATTAGGGCTAGTGCTGATTGGGAATGGTGAATGGGCAGTAGTAGGGGGAGATGGGGGGGGGGGGGGGGAATGTATGGGTCCCCAATGCCACTGAATGTACATTCAGCTCCTCATGATTAAAATATTGCTGAAAAATATCATGATCTGCTTACCTTGCATCTTTCCCATGGATGCCCAATGTGCATGCTTGAACACTACCAATAATGTCATCCAATGAGACTTGACCTAGTAATATGATTGAACTTCATTTTCAGCCTCTAAGGCTGCTTTGGACTCCAAATAATGGGCACTCTGTAAATGAATGTTTAAACTACTTCATGATCCCCTACAACCTTGACTGATATTACAGACAGAATTATGGGTACACGCGTAGGAAGATTTTCATTGAAAGACAGATATGATATTTAAAATTTCCTCTTCAGCCATTTGGACTGTATTTTGTTATTCAAAAATTCAACAATAAATTTAAATTTGTGGTAAACAAATATATGCAGTGAACAATAATTAGTGTATGCCATTTAGACCAAAATAAATTCTACAAATATTTGCATCTCCAGATTTTTAAATCACCCGATTAATATATTGATGAGACTTCTCTAAAATGAAATCTGATGATGTAGCATTAATTATCTCAATTTCAGTTTTGTTTTATAATTTCACAAGTGTTTGAAGGTAAAACCATATCATATCCCTTTCACTGAACATTAGCACTAAGAAAACAGAATTATTACGATCTTGAACATTCATCCTGTATTTAGCAGATTTTTTCTTGTGTCCATTACACAACTAAATCCATATTATGCAGTACCAGGATTCCTGTGGTACTAAATCTGTTATATATCCATTTGCATCAAAACTGAGTAACACACTTTGTAAGTACAGGACTCTGGTGTTAACATGCTTTAACTATAGAATTGCTCAGTCTCAAATTTTTTGCACTTCAATAACCCACTTAAAGTTGTTGCACAGAGATATCTGGTGGATTGAGCTTCACTGCCTCTTCATCTTTTGAACTAATGTATTCTTGATCACCGTTTAATGAAACTATATACCACATGGAGTTTCCACATTAGATAAGCAATGTGAGTCTCTCATCAAGCAAGTAGCTGTGGCTGTTAGTAATCTTTCAGATTCAGAGTTTGAGACTAGCAGGCTTCCTGATTTAAATAAACCCTTTTTAGCTATAAAAAATTGACATGACATGATCGCTAAAAAAAATTTAAATTTTTATGTTGTTAAGTATTGTAGTTGCTGCGGAAAAGTAAAACATGCATTGAAAATATAAAACATTAACTGGTCACTGAGGGGATCCAATTTACAGCCTGTGGAGACAACTCACATGGCTCACTGACACTGGCATTATCAGGTTTGTGGAGGGCACTCACCACAGCTAAATACCATAAGGCAACAGAGATTTTCTACTGATGCAAATAAAGATATTTATTCCTCAACCACAGTTTAATCTACAGTCAACTCTGTTTACCACTTATTTGTATCTATGGATAGTCTATACTCAGAAACAGAGCAAAACACTTACTTTATCGAAGAATGTAATTAACCCTCTAAAGACTGGAACATTAATATGAATGTAAAGAAATGTAGAGAATTGCTACAGTTTTGTTTATTCAGAAATGTTGTGAAATTTTCCATCAGAACAGAAAACAAAATTTGATTGCTGTTACATTAGAATGTTGAATTGGCTAGGACCTCAGATTTCAACAGTGATTAAAAGCCACACTCCACTCTCCTTAAGTTATGCATTTCACTACCTTGGTTGAGTATTTTGGAAGACGCAGGGATAAAGGACTGTGTTACGCTTCATGTATGTCACCTTCTGAATCAACCATGATTCAACTGTATATGTGTTGTAAGGGTTCAACCATCTGTTTTTTTAGTTAAGCTAGGGATACATCAAAATAAGTTGTGAGAGAAGGGGAAGGCATAGTGAAGGTTAGATGGGCTTCAGATCGGTATGACAGGTCGGCACAACATTGAAGGCCGAAGGGCCTGTACTGTGCTGTAATGTTCTATGTTCTATGTTCTAAATAAGAAATTACAGATGTAATATAACCACAAATAACAATAGTTAAGTATTTGCACAATGGCTTCTGAACAATCTGCCCAAAGCAGAAGAATCCCAGGATCAGATAGGAAAAGAAATGTGGCAAAATCCTATTAGGGACAGATTGATGAGATTTGAGACAAATTCAGAAAAGAGGTCCAATGAGACCTATCTCAACGCTGCGTGCATCTCATGCCATCTTTTATGCTTTTTGATAAGTGGCAAGGTGAGTTTCTCACTAGGCAGCAGCAAATTGCCAATTGAGACAGTTGTTGTGAGTTAAATGCTCTATTAATGTCATAGCTCCTCTTATTAATATTCAGCCTATCTAAACAAATGTACCAAATGAGAATGTCAACACGGAAATCAGAGCGGGCAACTGGTGATTTCAGCTTGCTGCTTATTCTGCAGGATCTCCATATTGTTTGGGACCAAATGGCAACTCAGGGCAACATCCACAGAAATCAGCTGTAAGAATCCCTTGACCACAAACACTGGTGTCAAACATTGGCCAAACTCTCAAAATCATCATGGCACCTCTGTGAAACACTTGAAGACCATTCATGAAGGACAGACTTGCATTTGGGGCAGTGGCGATTAGCATTGAAAGTCTTTGGTGTTCTAAGCAAAACCAAAGGCTGTTGGTATTGCATTTTACTACAGAATTCTTCTGCTGTTTTGTGCAGATATAAAGCTACTTGTCATGCTTGTCAGTAGGAATCTGAGACGTGGTATTATCCTGATGTATGGCACACTGGGATGTCAGGTTGATCACAGGCTTCTTCAACCAAGTGTTGATGTTTGTAACTGGGTGACGTTTTAATGCTAGCGGAGGGGTTTGACAGTCAGGGTGTCCTAGTACCCTCAGTCATAAGCAAAATTCTCACTCAGTCCAGGGATTCGGTCACAATCGTCTGCCTCAGTTGGTCAGATCAAAGGATCGATCAAACTGCAGTCTAGAAATGGGCAATGGTCATTCCTGTGGCATCATCACAAGTGGTAGTTAGGCAAATCATGGTTCAACAGTTTGGGAAGCGCAAACCAAGTAATCAGGTATCTAACGCATTATGTCTAGGGACTGCTTGCTGAATATAATCGAAGATTTGAGGAGAATACAGTCCTAGGAGTGGTCTGCTGATCATTAAGAGGGGCGCCTGAGGGGGAGCAAGCAATCACTGTCAAAAGAGTTAGGGGAGTCGTAGGATCAGGGATGATAGTGGAGGCGAAGTTGACAGTGTCTGCTGCGACATGTATACTCTGTCATCACTTGCCATTGTCTGAATGTGCAATAAAACTGAACATTGGTTTGGACAATACCTTAGGTTGATGGAGTCAGTCTCACTTGGATAAGTAAAAACATGGGATCTATGTGTACTGATATCAGGACACTGAAGAGGCACATCTGTGAAGCATGTATTTGCAACTCCAGTGACATTTCATTTGTCAACACTTCTTCACGCACATGCGGTTGATGTAGAATGAATATGTGTTGGTGTCAAATGTTGGTCAAAGGAAGATGGCACCATGCCATTGGTGATGGCTAAATTAACATAGACATCTCAGAGATGCAAGAGGTGACAACATTAAAAGGAAGTGAATGCTGTACCTCTTCTTTTGGGCAATTTGCAAGGATGCTGTGCTGCATAGAGATACCGTGGTACAGTGCAGGACTGTTAGCCTTTGGCTCTAGCTGAAAAACCAAAGCCCTCCTCCCACCCCAAGGCCTCCTACCCTCCCTCGACGTCTTCATCTCCAACTGCCGTCGAGACATCAATCGCTTCAACCTCTCCACCCCTCTCACCCACCCCAACCTCTCCCCCACAGAACGTGCAGCCTCCACTCCCTCCGCTCCAATCCAATCTCACCATAAAACCCGCAGACAAGGGAGGTGCAGTTGTAGTATGGCGCACTGACCTCTACATTGCTGAGGCCAGACGCCAACTCTCCGACACCATCTCCTACCTGGATCATGACTCGACCCCTGAGCAACAAACCATCAACTCCCAAACCATCCACAACCTCATCGCCTCAGTGACCTCCCACCCACAGCTCCCAACCTAATTGTTCCCCAATCCCACACCAGTCGCTGTTATCTCCTTCCCAAAACCCATAAACTTGCCTGCCCTGGTCGACCCATTGTCTCCACCTGCTCCTGCCTCACCGAACTCATCTCCACCTATCTGGACTCCATTTTCTCCCCCTTGGTCCAGGAATTCCCTACCTATGTCCGTGACACCACCCACGCCCTCCACCTCCTCCAGAACTTCCAATTCCCCGGTTCCCAACACCTCATTTTCACTATGGACGTCCAGTCCCTATATACCTGCATTCCCCATGCAGATGGCCTAAAGGCACTCCGCTTCTTCCTGTCCCACAGGCCTGGCCAGTCCCCCTCCAGTGACACCCTCATCCGCTTAGCCGAACTCATCCTCACCCTCAACAACTTCTCTTTCAATTCTCTCAGTTCCTACAGAGGAAAGGGGTGGCCATGGGCACCCACATGGGCCCAAGCTATGCCTGCCTCTTTGTAGATTACATGGAACAATCCATCTTCCGCACTACACTGGCCCTAAATCCTACCTCTTCCTCTGTTACCGACTATCGGTGCTGCTTCATGCTCCCATGAGGAGCTTGAACACTTCATCCACTTCACCAACACCTTCCGCCTCAACCTTCAGTTCACCTGGACTATCTCTAACACCTTTGTGGATCTCTCTGTCTCCATCACGGACAACCACCTAGAAATCGATATCCATTCCAAGCCCACCGACTTCCACAGCTATCTGGAATATTTCTCCTCCCACCCACCTTCCTGCAAAAATGCCTTCCCCTATTCCCAATTACTTTGCATCCGCCGCATCTGCTCCCAGGATGAGGCATTCCACTCCTGTAAATCTCTGATGTCCTTGTTTCTCAAGGACCACAACATTGCCCCCGCAGTGGTCGAGAATGCCCTCAACCTTGACTCCGCATTTCCCGCAACTCATCCCTCACATCCCATCTCTGCAATAACAACCAAAAGAGAATCCCCCTCATTCTCACATACCACCCCACCAATCTCCGGATCCAACGCATCATCCACCAACACTTCTGCCATCTGCAATCCAACCCCACCACCAAAGACATTTTTCCTTCCCCACCCTTGTCTGCTTTCCGGAGGGACCAGTCTCTCCGTGACTCCCTTGTCCGCTCCAAACTCCCTCCAGCCCCACCACACCTGGCACTTTTCCCTGCAACTGCAGGAAGTGCTCCACCTGCCCCCACACCTCCTCCCTCACCACTATCACAGGCCCCAAGAAGACTTTCCCCATCAAGTAGAGGTTCACCTGCACATCTGCTAATGTGGTATACCGCATCCGCTGTACCCATTGTGGCCTCCTCTACATCAGGGAAACCAAGTGGAGGCTTTGCAGAACACCTATACTCGGTTCACAATAAACAGCTGCACCTCCCAGTCGCGAACCATTTCAACTCCGCCCCCCATTCCTCAGACGACATGTCCATCCTGGGCCTCCTGCAGTGTCATAATGATGCCACCCGAAGGTTGCAGGAACAGCAACTCATATACCTCTTGGGAACTCTGCAGTCCAATGGTATCAATGTGGATGTCACAAGCTTCAAAATCTCCCCTCCCACCACCACATCCCAAAACCAGTCCAACTTGTCCCCACCTCCCTAACCTGTTCTTCCTCTCACCTATCCCCTCCTCCCACTTCAAGCCGCACCCCCATTTCCTACCTACCAACCTCATCCCACCCCCTTGACTTGTCCATCCTCCCTGAACTGACCTATCTCCTCCCTACCTCCCCACCTACACTCACCTTTACTGGCTCCATCCCCGCCTCTTTAACCTGTCTGTCTCCTCTGCACCTATCTTCTCCTCTATCCATCTTCGATCCACCTCCCCCTCTCTCCCTGTTTATTTCAGAGCCCGCTTCCCCTCCCCCATTTCTGATGAAGGGTCTAGGCCCAAAACGTCAGCTTTCCTGCTCCTAAGATGCTGCTTGGCCTGCTGTGTTCATCCAGTTCCACACCTTGTTATCTTGGCTTCTCCAGCATTTGCAGTTCCTATTATCTCTGATAGCCTTTCAAAGCTGTCATCTAATGTGTCCCACAGTACAAGTCTATGTTTCATGAATGGCCTTCAAGTGTATCACAAAGGTGCCATGATGATTATTAGAGTTTGGCGAATGTCTGATGCCAATGTGCACGGTCAAGGGGTTTATACAACTGGCGAATACTGCTGCATCATAAGTCATGTATGATGATAGACTCTAATGAATACAGTGGAATATGGATTTATGGGGACATGTCTGGGATTGGCAGGGTTCTGAGTGCAGCAGTTATTCCTTTTTGGATGCCATTCCTGCTCAGTCAGTTGGTGTAGCACTTTCACCAAATTAGTATCCGTGCTGCGACCGGGGCCATGGTCAAACAGACAATAGGACTGCTGTGTGCAGTCCCATATTTTGGAGCAAGCTGGGAGGAAGGTCGACAGTATCGTCTGGATAGAGTGTGCTCACATCCTGGCATGCACAATTGAAGCAGACAATCAGGTTGTGAAATACGCTGAAGAGCTGGGGAATGGGAGCAGTCATCTAGGGAGAAGGATAATGACATTAAGCTGAGAAAATTTGCTCTGTAGATGTCAGACTCAACTGCAATGGGTCCTACAAAGCAGGCAGTGTCCAATTGAAACTCAATTCCCTAGCTTGATGCAGAAGACCATCAGGATTAAGATGTCAGGGAAGTCTACGGATGATTTACAAGAATGATCCCAGGGATGAAGGGCTTGTATGAGGTGCATTGAGGACTCTGGGTCTGTACTTGATGGAGTTCAGAAGTATGAGAAGGGATCTCATTAAAAGTACGGACGTGTGAAAGGAAAGCAAAGTGATCCAAGAATAATTTAAATATGCTTCTGATTTTTTGTGGGTAATGAGACCTCTGTCCAATCCATTAGGGCTTGCTACTGTCAAACTGAACTAATTCACATTTGTACTCATGTAAATTCCACTCTGACTTTTCATCTCGCTTAAAAGCACTCCCCTTCTCTTCACTTTCTTGCAGTAAAGTTTGCCTATGATCAGGAACCCAGCAACTTAAAGGATAGCTGTTCTTCATTTCTGTGCATTGATTGTCAAATGTAATCTTGTGCATTCTAACAGTTACAATACTGCAAAATAATTGCTGAACTACCAATTGAAGATATATGCTAGCTGTGATTGCAGTAATTGCTTTTATTTGCAGACTCTCTGGAAGATTCCCAACAAAGAATTGCAAAAGCAACATCAACAAAATGTAATTGCTACAAAGTAACGTGTTTACTCCTGTCAGGGGACCATCTAGTGTTCATTTAACTATATGCATTCACCAACCACATATTATTTTGACAGGATTAACAGGGGGAATTGCTCTTTAAAAAGCCATTGCATGATGATAGCATATTTTTGCCAAACATGAGGTTGCACAGAATGCTGGATGAATTTTGATCCTGCATAAAAATACCTAGTTTTAAGCAGTCTATTCACCCATGGCATACATCCATGATAGATGACACTTCATCAGTCTTCTGGTCCAAAGGCAGTGACACTACACAAGGCCCCATGTATTATAAGAACCCATTTTGATCCCACGTATGCTATTTATCGAATTGTTGATGCTTAATTGTGTAAAACATTGAAGTAGTGCTGGGTGTAGACAATGATCTTTAGAAGTAGCCCATACAGACTGACATTGGTGGAGGAATTCAGGATGGGTTTATTTTTACCCTATTGCCAGATTGGATTGAAAAAAAGGAAGAAATTTACATTAAAAAATACTACTCAAGATTTTCAAATGTCTCCTAATGGTCAAAGCTGGAATAAGCATATGGGCACATTGTTTGCCTCTCAGTGAAGGACACCAATAGTCCACGTAAATTATGTATCCTATACAACTAATTTTATAATTTGTACCGAACTTTTTTAAATACAAAATTGCCAATTGACTGCTTCGAGATCATATAACTAATTTAAACAAATCAGGACAACCATTGTTTTGTGTTATTGTTTAATCCTATGATGTTATCAGTTCAATACTTCATTATTCACAACCTGGACTTTTTTTTCTTTGCAAAACTAGACCAGAGATTTATCCACAATCACTAATTTTGTAAGTTTTTACTTTTATATTTTATTTCTGCTTTGCTTTTAAAAGACCTGTATTAAACCTGTGATGGTTTCTCAAAAAAAAATTAGTTTTAAATCAATGTCTAGAAAGTAAGTGTCATTGTGCTTTAAGTCAAGCAATTAACCAATTATCTAATCAGTACTAATAAGTGGAATTGGTTGGATTCCCCTAGGCATGTTGGCCAAAACTGACCACGTTCAAGTTGTTTTTGTTATGTCTTAACTATTATGCTACCTGAAATTCCCTGTTGCAGAAAGTAAAATTGTTTTCCATTTGATTAGACCTGAACTACAAGTCGGGACAATAAGTGACCTTAGGCATGCCATGGACAACTATAGCGAGGAGTCAGGAGATGGAGGTGAATGGTACAACTTAATGAGACTTGAAATCGTCATCAAAAAGACTGCACAAATAGCCTAAGATCTATAGACTTTGTAAACCTTGCTATTCCTGTGAGAAGATTTTATAAAGACTCATGAATGTCGGAATCTTCTGCTGGGCAATTCCGGTTAAGATCTCGAAAGGCTGAAATAAACATATGTTAAATTTATAGAGGCATAAAGAGTGCTGCAGCTGGATTGGTCTAGTTAACTAACCACTGGAAACTACTGAAGAAGGGGCATTGACAGAGTGACTGACTGGAAAGTCCATCCCACTGTAAGTCTATTCATAGACTTGTTGATGCATGTAGTGTATGTTGTCAAAAAACAAACCGGGGAATTGTTGGTAATAGTTCAATTTGGGGTTGCTGTTGGTGCTCGAACAAAGTTATCCTCCTTACTTTCTTCTCATATAATGTATGTGAAATTTTTTTACTTATCTCCTTCTTTATTTTGCTTTCTTGCATATACAAATATTCAAATTAGCAGCAGGCCATTTAGACCTGAAGTCTGTTCTACTATTCCGTAAGAATGTAGAACATAGGACAGTATAGCGCAGGACAGGCCCTTCGGCCCATGATATTGTGCCGACCTGTTATCCTACTAAGTAGGTGGGCAGATCATGGCTGATATGATTACTCCAAATTCCCGGGTACCCTGATAACATTTCATGATCTTGATTATCCAGAATTTAACTATGGCTGCTTAGAAACATTCAAAGACTCTGCTTCCACCACCTTTTGGGGAAGAGAGTACCAAAGATTCATGATAGTCTGTGAGAAAACAAAGGCTTCACCTCTGTATTGAATAGGTAACAAAAAGTTATATATTCTCCTACAGGAGGAAATATCCTATTCATAGCCACCCTGTCAAGACCCTCATGATTATCCTTCAATCAAGTTGCCCCTTTCTGTTCCAAATCCCACTGGATTCAAGGTAAACCTGTTCAACTTTTCTTCATAAAACAACCAGGACATTCCAGGAATTAGTCATCCTTGTCTGAAATGCAGTCAATGTGTTTACATCCTTCTGTGATACAAACTGTGGGATTTATTGTTTTATTTTATTTGGTGTAATTTTGTATTTCTGGTTTTTAAGTTAGTAACTGGTAGCTTTTTCTGTGCATTTGAAATTAATAATTAACTCGTAAGTATTTCTGTAACCATCTGAGTTATTTAAAAAAACAGGTTTTGAAGGGGGCCGAAGAGTGAATGCATTTTTTGCATTAATAGGCTATATGTTCAATTTGAATTGATTGAGACCCAGCAAGGTAAATAACGGGGCTTCCAAGGTTTGTTACTGAATTCTGGAATTTCTGCTTTTTAAGCTGAAGGGAAATGCCCATAATTGAGAGAGACACGTTTCTCATTTCATTTTGAGTTTGACGTTAAGTCCTAGGAATAGTATGACTGCATGAAGCCTTGCTTCTGAGAAGGGAATGATAGTGGTAGTGAATTAAATTATCATGGACTGAAGAGTTCATGTTAGTCCCATCTAGGAGTGTTTGAATAAAAACAAACTGAAGTGGTCATAGAGTCAAAGAGCTGTACCGCATGGAAATTGATCCTTTGTTCCAATTTGTCCATGCCAACCAGATATCCTAAATTAATCTAGTTCCATTTGCAAGCATTTGGCCCATATCCCTCCCTAATCACATACCCACCTAGATGCGGTTTAAATGTTGTAATTGTACCAGCCTTAACCACTTCCTCTTGCAACTCATTCCATACATGCACCCGCTGCATGAAAGAGTTGCCTCTTAGGTCCTTTTAAAATCTCCTCCCTCTCACCTTAAGCCTCTGCCCTCTAGTTTTGGACTCCACTATCCTAGGGGAAAGGCCTTGGATATTCACCCTAGCTATGTCCTTCATGATTTTATAAACTTCTATAAGGTCAATCATCAGCCTCCGAAGGCTCTAGGGAAAATAGTCCCAGCCTTTTCAACCTCTTCTTATAGCTCAAACCCTCCAAACGTGGCAACATCCTCGTACATTTTTATTGAACCCTTTCAACTTTCACAACATCATTGCTATAGCAGGGAGACCAGAATTGAATGCAATATCCCAAAAAGTGGCTGAATCAATGTTCTGTACAGTTGCAACATGATCTCCCAACTCCGACACTGACCAGTGAAGCAAGCATACCAAGTGCTATCTTTACCATCCTGTCTATCTGTGACTCAACTTTCAAGGGATTATGAGCCTGCACTCCAAGAACTCTTTTTTTCAGCAACTCTCCCCAGGGCCTTACCATTAAGTGTATAAGTCCCGCCCTGATTTACTGTTCCAAAATGCAGCACCTCGCATTTATCTAAATTAAAGTCCATTTGCCACTCCTCAGCCCAACGCCCATCTGATCAATTGACTTAAAGCCGAGTACAAGGAAGCTCAGTGTGTGGTAGCTCAAGGAAGAAGTAATGTCTTTAATAAACTTTCCTATCATAGATGTTAAGCTAACTGGTCATGGATTTTTTTGTGTTCTGTTTCTCCCCATTTTGAATAAATGAGTTACACTAGGGTATTTTCCAAGCTAATGTAATCATCTCCATATCTGAAGTATGGTTCAGGTGTAGACTATTCCAATCATACAGCCCCACCTTTTCCCCATCCTGGTGCAAGTACCCAATAAACCAGAACCTATTTGTCTCACACCAGGCTTTGTGCCACACACTCATTTGAACTTGACTTTGACTACACTAATTTGCACATTATTGCTCATGTGATAATCCAATGATTATTACCTCTAATGTCCTATTTCATTACTTGATGCCTAGCTCCTCATATTAAACATGCAGAATGTGTTTCCTTGTCTGCTTTTATTATTGGCATCTAGATGAATCATAACGAGATCCTGCCCCTCCCACTATAATTCCTTTCCAGCCATGAGCAGATTACCTGGCAATGGACAGGAGACATAGCCCTTTGGACTCTTGCTCTTTACTTCAGAGCGCAGTGACAAGCCCCCTTACTTCATACAGAACCCCCAGCGTGGAAACAGGCCATTTGACCCAACAGGTTCACACCAACCCTCCAAAGAGCATCCCAGCCAGTTCCATCCCCCTACTTTATCCCTGTAACCCTGCATTTCCCATGGCTAATGCACCTAATCTACACATCCCTGAACACTACGTGTGATTTAGCATGGCCAATCCAATTAGCTTGCACACCTTTGGGCTGTTTATCGCTATACTGTCTTACTTCTTACTTTCTTGCCCATTGGAATGGTTTCTTCTACCATAGTTCCATGGTCAGTTAACTTATCCACTTGGCAACCACCACTCTAATCCAAACAAGCTGCAAGAAGCTTCAATGCATGAGGGTCCTGTCTTCCTGCTCTGTGCATTCTCTTGCCTGCCTCCCCTGTAATCACACACACTAGACCCTGACCACAAACTGAATTGGAAAACATGATATTGTTACTGTCTTATGCAGCAATAAAGCATCCAGGTAACTTTCCCCTACCCTACTGTGTCATTGTATCTGCAGGTTGACCTCTAGTCAATCTCTGAGCCAAAGTTCCCACAGCTATAGACATTTACTACAAACGTATTTGCTCTGGTTTGCACCAGTGCCCAGGACCCTCTAAATTGCATAATTGCAACACATTACCTGTCCTTCTATGTTTACTTTGTCTTAACTAATTATCTAACTATGTTCTTAATTAATTGCTGAATTAAATTAATGTCTCTTCACTTATTATATTTAATTACTTAACTTAAACCATAATAATGCAATAACCCTTACTGGTAAAAGTAAAATAAATAATGGAATTATTACTTTTCAGTTCCCTCTGTTACTATGTCTTAATTAATTATAAGAACTGAAAATTTTAATTTTTCTTTCCGAAAACAGCAATCTACACAGTACCTGACAGTATTTAGTCAGCAACAAATCAACTTACAACTTCCCTGCTCATCACTGTTTGATTTTTCTTTTCCAAACCAGAGCCCTTCTGAGGTTGCATTAGACAGATTCAATCTCCTAACTTGCTACTGTCTTTAAGGTATGTGCTGGGCTCTGGGGCTTGATCTCAATTTATTCTCTCCCTGGTTCTGCTGAGTCCATTCCATATCTGCTTCCTTTCTTGATACTGCCTTTCTTTCTTATCTTCAATTTTAATCAAATTGATGCATTAGTATATTTGGGATTGAGTCACTCATTCTTGTTACATCCAGGGTATTACCCTGAACTGATGTGAGACACCGCAGGGACTCATGTCTTACACGATTTTACCAGACAAAGAAATACTTTTATAGTTAATAAACATAAATTCAAAAATTCCAATGTTTGTCTTTAATTTGGAAAAAAATACAGTCAGTCCAAATGGAACAACTGAAGACTTTAATCAGTGTTCTGTACTTACCCTAACTTCTTTACATTTATTTTCTCGATCATGAATCAATTTCCAATGCTCTTCTTCCACATGTGTCTTCCTTTTAACAGCGATATCGAGGTCTTCTTTTAATTTAGAAATGAAGTTTTCAGCGTTGCTTTGCTTGAACTCTGCTGTATCTAGCATTGGTCTTAAAAGAACAGAAACACAAGTAAGAATTAAAACCATATTTCCTAGAATGGGTTACAGCACAGAAAGTAGTGATTTTGCCAAGATGTAGGACCTCAGTAGTTCTACAACCAGTAGGTCACAGTGAAGAACTCTAGTTCCACCATACTGAGTCAAGATTGATAGCAGACAATAAAGTAATAAGAGAAAGAGGCTCAATTAACCATAGGCAAGGCCAGAAGATGAGTGTAAGAGACAAGATAAAGGATTTATGTCAAACAAAAGTGCCAAATTGTTGATAACAGAGTGTGAGGCTGGATGAACACAGCAGGCCAAGCAGCATCTCAGGAGCACAAAAGCTGACGTTTCAGGCCGAGACCCTTCTTCAGAGAAAGCTCTCTCTGATGAAGGGTCTAGGCCCGAAACGTCAGCTTTTGTGCTCCTGAGATGCTGCTTGGCCTGCTGTGTTCATCCAACTTCACATTTTATTATCTTGGATTCTCCAGCATCTGCAGTTCGCATTATCTCTGCCAAATTGTTGATACTGTTTGGCCTCCTCCTAATCATCAGACAATGTGATGGAAATACTCATAACATAGTTCCATTGAGTATCACTTATTTACCAACAGCCAAATCAATAATGATGTGCTTGATTCTAGCAATAATAGCCACCTTCTGATATTTTCATAACCATTGTTTAGGCTTGGATGCAAGAGCGGAAATCTAGAGGAGAGGTAATAGTAGCTGCTGACAATATCAAGTCAGCATCTAACTGGTAAGGCCACAAAGGAGCTCAAGCAATACTGAAGTCATTGGGGGTCAATTGAAAAATTATTGTCTGATCGGACACAAAAGAAAATTATCTTAACTGTTGGATCTCAATTATTGCAGACAACGATGATGTTCTTAAAATAATTAAAGGTATTTCTTTCATTGTTTCAGCAATAACCTTTCTTCCAATTTAATGTTGTGAATTTGCTATTTACTAATGATCTTAAATTGTTAAGTGCAAATCATAACTCCTCTGGTAATGGCGCAGCTAAAACCAGCTTACAACAGTACCTGGAAAACATTCAGGCTTAGGCTAACAAAGAGAAGCCAACTTACATTCTACTTTGTGCAAGTAAATGACTATCTCTGTCAAGGCAACTCCCAACCATCTCTTCTTGTCATTCACTGGGATCTGTATCAATATTCTGGGACTTAGCATTGTCCAGAAGCTTATACATAAAGCCATATCAATGCAGTGGCAATAAGACCATGACTGAGGTTCTGATGAGCGATTGTACAAGGATCACATCTAAAATGTGACGGACTACTTGTCTGACGGATACAGATGCAATGATACCTGAAATGTTTTACATAATTCAGAACAAAACAATCTGCTGCTTGATCTCCTTTGCACTTGATATATATCCTTTCCAACACAATCATACTTGAAAAAGCAAGGTTGAAACCGATAGAAAAGGAACTGCTTTAAAAACTTTCCTGACAGATTCAGAGAAATCCCCACATGCTTTTAATCCCACACAATAGAAACTTAAATGTGGATGGGACGATGGTTGAGGTGCCGACACAACATCAATTTTTAAGTCATTACAGAGATAGTAGGAACTGCCGATGCTGGAGAATCTGAGATAACACGATGTGAAGCTGGATGAACACAGCAGGCCAAGCAGCATCACAGGAGCAAGAAAATTTTCTGAAGACGTCAAACTTTCCTGCTCCTCTGATGCTGCTTGGCCTGCTGTGTTCATCCAGCTTCACACCGTGTTATTTATCAATTTTTAAGTGTTGACACTCTGCATACAAGCAAACACACCTCCCATTGTTTGAGAAACTTTCCACAAAGCTTCCACAATGCACACAACTTCAAAAAATGAATCAGTGACAAATATTAGCTGTTTTACAGAAAATTGTTCTGCAAACAAATTATCTACGGAATAAAACATTTTTGAATGAACACTGATCATTAAATGTGGCAGTTTAATTTAAATTGAATGTATTGATGAAAAATTAAGAATAATTTTCTATTCCTGCAATTTATTTGGGAGATTAAGAATAAGCACAAGTTTCCTTTTTTTGGATTTTGACAGAATGAACAGAAAACACTAACTACAATTATGAAATAATCAATCAGAACTTGATAATTTCTTACCGCAAATCCAGAATGCTATTTTTGTATTTTTCAATCTCATTCAATAAGCTAGTTTTTAAGCTTTGCTTCTGAAGAAATGTTTCCCGTATAGCCTCATTTTGCTTGAGGGTATCGTTAAGCTGATTGAAGTTGTCCAAATATTCTTTCTGCAATAAAGAAACAAAAATTATCAGCATTAAAATATTGGCATAATAAGCAACACAACATCCTTGCCTGACAGATGAAGATTTTTTTTATGATCCAATACTTAGAAATGAGACGTAGCACAATCTACCTTTATATATGAAGTGCTGGAATGTTCTGATATTTTAAGGGAAGAACTAGGCTCTTCTTCATTGCTGAAAACAAAAGTGCAAGTGAGCTTGGCAGGGCCAGCACAAAAGTACTAAATGCCCAAGTGAACTTTCAGCCTTGAGCCCAACCTCTCACCAAAACTAACTTTTGAAAATGATTATTGTGCATTAGTGTGAATAAAAATTCTGTATTCATAAGTACAAATATACTTTCCATGACAAAGGAAACTAGTGCAGGTTCATAGCTCCTTGAAAGTAGAGTACTACGTAGACAGGATGAAAAACGCATTTGGCACGTATCGGAGTTGGGAGGTCTTGCTGAGGCTGTACAGGGCATTGGTTGGGCCATTTTTGGAATACTGCGTTCAATTCTAGTCTCCCTGCTACAGGAAGAATTTGTGAAACTTGACAGGATTCAGAAAAGATTAACAAGGAAGTTGAGTGGGTTTATAGGGTTTGAGCTATAGGGAGAAGCTGAATAGGCTTGGAACTATTTTCCCTGAAACATCAGAGGCTGAGGGGTAACATTATAGAAGTTTACAAAATAATGAGGAGCACAGGTAGGGTGAATAACCAAGACTTTTTCCTCAGGATTGCATAGCCCAAAACTACAGGGCATAGGTTTAAGGTGATTGGGCAAAGATTAAAACTTAGTAGACCTGCAGTTCACCCCACAATGAAAATCAAATACTGATATCATGATCAATGATTTGTGTACAGTCTTGTATTGTTTGCTGTTTCCATCTCTCATCTGTTGGAAGCATGTGTTAATTAGATCCTGTCTGGCTACAGTCTAACACAGTTGAACTCTCTGGTGCACAAGGAGAGTTCCTTTATCTCTAAGGTCTTTGTCCTTCTCCTTAGAAGGCAGCACTGTTGCCCCAGTTTCTTGGCATTTCTCACATCACCTCGCAGCCTGTTCAAATGGGAGATTGAACATGGAGATAAGAGCCCATGGGATCCAACTAAGTTTGGTAAATTGGATACAGAATTGGCTGACTCGCAAAAAGCAGAGGGAGACGTTTGAAGGGTGTTTTTATGACTGGAAGGCTATGTCCAAAGGGATTCCACATGGATTGGTGTTGGGACCATGGCTGTTTGTGGTATATTTATATAAATGATTTAGAATAGAATGTAGAATGTTGATCAGTAAGTTTGCAGATGAGAGAAAAATTGGTGGAAAGGAAAAGTGTGGAGGAAAGCTACAGATTATAAGAGGATAGAGATGGATTGGTTAGATGGGCTGATCAGTGGCAAATGGAATTCAATCTAATAGGTGTGAGGTGATGCACTTAGGCAGAACAAACAAGGCATGATGAACCACAAAACTCTGGGAAGCACCAAGCCCTGAGGTGTGCATGTCCACTAATTTTTAAGGTCAGAAGTCACACAACACCACATTATAGTGTAACAGGTTTATTTGAAATCACAAACTTTCATAGCACTGCTCCTCTTTGCCTATGTTCGTTCCTCCACTTCACCTGACGAAGGAGTAGCTTTTGACTTCTGTGATTTCTGACTTTATCCACCCCAGTGCAACACCAGCTCTGAAGGTAGCAGAGCAGGTAGATCACATGGTTAAGAATACATATGGAATACTTTAAAGGTGAGGCAAGGAGTTGAAGAACAGGGAGCTGTGAAAAACATTAGTTCAGCCTTAGTTACAATACTGTGTGCATTTCTAGAATCCACATTATAGGAGGGATATGATTGCCTAGGGAGTATGCAGAGGTGATTTATCCACTTGTTGCCTGAGCTGGAAAGTTTAAGTTAAGGACAGAGATTGAATAAACTGGGATTGTTTTCCTTAGAGGAGATTGAGGGGCACCAAGATTGAGATATAATTTAATATGAGGGGCATAGACGCTGTAGACTGGACGATTTACCATGTGGGGAGATCAATGCCAGGGTCTATAGATTTCAGGTGACGAGCAGGATATCCAGAGAGGATGCAAAGATTTTATTTTCACCCAGAGGGTGTAGGCATCTGGAACTCAGTGCTGTCTGTCAGGATGGTAAAGGCAGAAACCCTCATAACAGAATAAGTATTTAAATATACACTTGTGCTGCCAAGGCATATAAGGCAATGGATCAATGCTGGAAAATGGGATTAAAATAGTTAATAGCTTGACTGTTGCAGACTCAATGGGCCAAAGGGTCTTTTCTGTGCTGCAAACTCCAGAACACTGCACCCTTGGAGGTATCACAAGTGGAGGAATGCTTTTGGCCAGCATTTCCCTCTTTTTCAGTCATTGCTGCCAAATTTTTCATCATTGAGATTTCAATGTTGGATTTGTAAGCACCAATAACATGGTGTAATTTGACTTGGACCAGAATTTGTAGCTTAATTACATTCACTGTGCACGTATTGCAAATGAGCAAAAGAAGTTAAGAGTCAGTGATTTCACTTCATGGTCTTAGGGACTATGGATTTTTGTGACACACTTTTCATTCATTAGACTAAATGATTGAGACAGAGCAAATAATTAATGTAAACCACATGAGTGTTAAAAATGTTTAATATTTTGGTCTTTCTAAATCTAAGAGGCCAGTCTTTGGAGTCAAAAGGTCTTTCTATCTCAGAGGTGGCGGAGGTGGTGACTTCATGAAACTAATGGCTGCAGAAGTGTAAAATATGAATTATTCTATTTCTGTAGAAGTTGACCAGTGTTGGGGCTCTTGCTGTTTGAGGTATATTTAAACAAACGATTTAGAACTGAATGTAGAATGTTAATCAGTAAGTTTGTGGATAATATTTGTTGCAAAACTTTGAAAAAAGATGAATGAATACGTCTTTCAGAAAATTTATATTTATGTTGATTGCATGATATATTTTGAATGATCACTTATACATGTAAATATGTGATTAAATGGCTATCAATGCATTGCCAATAAAAATCTTGGTATGTGATACTAGAAAATCCATCAATGAGCATTTCTCACAGTATTAGGCCTGCCTTATTCACTGACATTATTTGGGAGAGTTTACAATTCAGGAAAAATAGTGTCAACAAGTTAAAATCTAACCTGAACTATATTTTTCTAAATCTTCACTACATGCTGACATTAGAGAAGAAAGATCAGATTCCATTGTGTAGGCTTTCATTGTCTGCACTAAAATTTGTGTAACATGACATATAAGGAGAATGAGACAAGGAAGTCAGAAAGAATTTAACCAGCCTGATCTTGGTTATTCTCAAAACTGTCTCAGTACGGATGAAAAGGAAAATCTGAAAGTGTGATAAATTAAGAATTAAAACACAAAGAAGTTTGAAATATATTATCAGTAGCATCTGTAAATAGAGGAAATGTTAACTTGTGAATAGGCAATTTCATCAGAACTAAAGAATTGAAAAATAACCAAACTTCTCAGCGGCGTTGAAAAGGATGAGAAACCAGGCATACTTTTAAAGCAGGATGGATGACTTGCAAGCTAAAGATCAGAACATAGCAGCATTCTCCTCAGCCTCATGCCACTTGACAGGGCATATTCAATGGAGGCAGTGATCCAATTTAAACATGCTTATCCAAGGAGATGGTGGCAGAGTAGGCAATGCCTACTTTTTTCATTTCTTTCTCTTTTTTGCTTTTTAGTTCTTTTTACTTACCTTCTAGAGAGACTTTAGTCATGGTGGTAAGGGGAGAGTGAGCCCTTGTAGGGAAGGCCTGGCATGGAGCGTCTGCAGGCCAATGGCTTTGGAAAAGACTGTAGTGTTTGACTTGTAACTTTTTTTTATTTTTCTACTTTATACTAAGAACTATAGTGAGTAACGTTTTAACTTTTTTCTTTATTTTTCTATCTTTACACCTAAGATATTGTACCTAACAATACTGGGAATGACGACATTGTACACTTTTCATTGTACTCTTTTACCCTTTTGTGCCTGAGCGCATGTGACAAGAAAAACCTAAATCTAAATCAAAATTCCAAAGAGATGAGGTCCCCAACACTGGGTTTATAGGCAAAGAATCAACTTTCTCAACGTATATGGGTAGTAATGTTCAGAGTTAGTGGCATTAAAAGTGCAGCATTGCTACCCATCCTCTCCTTATTGAGCTCCAAAACTTCCGTGTGATTTTTTTTTTCCTCACCCACACCAGAACAGACATTGGTTGGTATTTTAAACTGGTGGTACTCTGTGAAATTACAGGGAACTGTAACATGTCTGGAACACACTGAGGTCCAAAACACCATCATGTAAAAACTCTCCAATTGGCCAGAGAGCACAGAAACAAGGTTTTAATGTTGTAGTTCAGTTGAACAACAATGGACAAACTAGTTGTGGATCTCAACGTGTTCCAGACATGTTTCAGTTCCCTGTCATTTCACAGGGTATCACCAGTTTAAAATACCAACTAATGTCTGTTCTGGTCCTATTATGTATCAAGCAAGCTGGGCATCTTTCTGCAACTGAGTCTTCCTTCTACCCAATTATAATGAGATTAAACAAACCGGTATCACAACACTGCATCAGAAAAGGAAGGGAATTGTGAGCAATTTGGGAGAAATTAGTGAATGGGTACTAATTCCTTAAGAAAATTGCTTTTCACTACTTTTATTAGTAGAACTGAATTTGTGAATCATCAAGCAGCTCTCCAGGACTGTAGGCAAAATCTAGTTTGACACTGAGACAGTACTACATTGTCAGAGACTCTAGCTTTCAGATGAAATATTAAACAGACCAGCCCATATGTCTGCACTTAAAAGAGCCTGTTGGACTGGATTTTCTAATTGCCAGACAGTCATTTTTCCAATGTAGATAAGAGCTGCTCATGAAGACCCTGTAGAATCACAGAAGTCCGGAGGAATTGTCCAGGAAATTTAATCTTTCACTGGGAAATTCCTCTACACTTGGAACTCTCTAAAAGTCTCTTTTTAATTCTAAGAAAGCAGAGAGTTCTGATGATATTAAGTAAATATTTAGTCAAGAGAACTTAGATTATTCAATACATAGTTGAATAGTTACTCCTAACTGACCTGAAACATACCTCACCCATCCCTAGCTCCAGCACTATACTTATGCCCCAGGCTCTAAACTGGCAACCCTTGGACCTGCACTCCCTTCCTCTAGTCCACACCCAACGCCCCATGCATCCCCCATTCCCCTGCTGTCAGATGGGCCAGACCCTGCCTTCCTCCACTCTGCATCAACTATCACTTTCCCCCACTCTGCCACTGAAACCCCTTCCCCTGACTCCACATGTGATCTTTTCCTTCCCACCACACTGCACCTGACCTTTCCTGCTTCTCATGTTCCCACTCCACATCTAAACCCACTTAGCCCACTGTCGGATACAACTTCCAATTCCCCACAATTCCTCAACCCAGTTGGCACTGTACTTACCTAGCACCCTAAACCCTAAAAAATTGCCATTTTATTCCAAAATGCCCTACCCCAGACACAACTGACACCTAATTAAGAGGAAACAGAGCTTACCTGGCATCCCACCCTACCAGCATTTTGACATTACACTTCATTTGAAAGGGAGCTGTCAACTGGCTGTCTCTGTTTGGACCCAACATGCCATGATACAGCACCTGAATGCTGTGAAGAGATTGTGGTTTGCCTTCCCCTGTCTGTTCTGCACTGTGAAAGAACTATCAGAATGGAAGTACTGTTCCGCATTTCTGAATGAGCCTTGATCAGAATCTTCAGTATTGAGCCAACAGCTACTTTTCAACAATTCTTCAAAATATACACTGGATAGTTAGCTCACCGTTGTTTGTGGAACATTGCCTTCTACAAAATAGCTGTTGCTTTTACTAGGACAACAACAGTGACTGCAGTTCCAATACAATTTACTGGCAATTAATTAAATGTTTTGGGATATTCTGAGACAGTAAAAAGCACTAAATAAATGTATGTTCCTTATATTTGCTTCTGAATTTGTGCTCAGTATTAACCACTAAACAATTTTAGTTTTTCATTTTGCACTGCTGCCACTAGTAGAAACAAAATATTAGAAAGGAAAAAAAAAGCTGCACAAAGTTAGACATTAAATATCTCAGAGGGGTTTCAGAGCTGTGATCTAGCTTTTAATATTAAATCAGGGATTTCAGTTTCTAAAGCTACAATCTTATGGAGTGGGAGATGATCTGATTCTGGCCATGTTGTAAAATCAGTCCAGACGTCAATTATTTGCTACTTAATAAGTAATCAGGAGTCAGTTCTGAGGAAGGGTCACTTGACCCGAAACGTTAACCCTGATTTCTCTCCACAGATGCTGCCCGACCTGCTGAGCTTTTCCAGCAATTTCTGTTTTTGTTGTTGAATAAAGATATTTGCTGTTGGTCTTTATTGGATAATGTTACAGTGAGTCAGTGCATTGAGTACAGGAATTAGAAGGTCATGATGTTGACAGGATGTAGACAGGATGGTGAAGAACACATCTGGCATGCTTGTACAGGACATTGGTTAGGCCACTTTTGGAATACTGCGTTCAATTCTGATCTTCCTGCTATAGGAAGGATGTTGCGAAACTTAAAAGTTTTCAGAGAAGATTTACAAGGATGTTACCAGGGTTGGAGGGTTTCTGCTTTTGGGAGAGGCTGAATAGGCTTGGGTTATTTTCCCCGGAGAATCAGAGGCTAAGGGGTTACTTTATAGAAGTTTATAAAATCATGGGGGGCATAGATTGGGTGAATAGCCAAGATCTTTTCTCCAGGGTAGCAGAGTCCAAAGCTAGAGGGCATAGGGTTAAAGTGAGAGGGAAAAGATTTAAAAGGGACTTAAAGGGCAACTTCTTCACATAGAGGGTGGTGCATATATGGAATGAGCTGCCGGAGGAAGTGGTGGAGAACAGTATAATTACAACATTTATAAGGCATCGAGCTGGATTCAGAATAGGAAGTGTTGAGAGGGATATGTGCCAATGCTGGCAAATGGGACTAGATCACTTTAGGTATTTGGTCTGCATGGACAAGTTGGACCGAAGGGTCTGTTTCCAAGTTCTACAGCTCTATGACTCTTTAATTCTGATAATGGTTGAACTGTTCAGGAATGGTTGGGGGTGAGAAAGTTGATTTCAATGAAGCGAAGCCTCATAATGTGGTCCCTTTCGTTCTACCAATTTAGTGTGGTGGACGGGTTCTCCTCCCTTCATTCTCCATCTCTTCCTGCACCATTTCTCAAGATGGCTTTGGATCTTAGGTGGAAATGGCCAGCTTTCAGAGTTGCAGGATTACAGATGACTCTAAATACCATTGCAAACCTAAACAACAGCTCAAGTGTATTACTCTAGATTATCTCACACAAACATTGGGAGAATCATTCTCATCCTGGTTTGAAGCTACCTCATTTTTGAAACAAAGGCTGCAAAGGTACTGCTGTTGACTCACTGTAAACTAGGAATGGAAACGCCCTCCATTCCCCACTCCCACCACCAGCACCACAAGAGGCTTTCTGGGTTGGGCTTTCTGAAGATCCACTGCTTTTTCCATTCTTTAATGGGAAGTGAGTGCCACAGGCCTGGCCAGCATTTGTTGCTCATACACAATTGCCCTTGAAAAGGAGTTGAGTCATTTCCTTGAATCACTATAGCCTTGCTGTCATAGAGACATCAATTTTCATCTGCATTCTCCCACTAATTGTCCAGCTTACTTTGCAGAACAAATGACACAGCAAATTCTATCCCCTTATCCTTTTTGTATTAATTCAGTAGAAGTGGGCACCACCGGCTCGGCCAGCATTTATTATCAATGCCTAATTGCCCAGGAAAAGGTGATGGTGATCTGCATTCTCAAATATCTGCAGTCCTTAGGATGTAGGAAACAAAATAGATAAAAGTAGCCACGGTCCTATTGGATGATATAGCTGTTCTGTCCTTAAAGACAGAGAGAGAGAGGGGGGGAGAGGGGTGGGGGGGGGGGGGACAGCAGTTGGTAGTTTAACTTAGGGTCACCATGACTCAGGCAAGGGAGAAACTGAAAATGAGAGTCCTTTGTGGTAACCTTAGCCAATGTGGGAATTAAATCCATGTTAATGCCATTATTTGCAACACAAACCAGCCATCCAGCCAGCCCACTGAGCTAACCAATACACTAAGAGAGTATAGGGACATCCACAGTGCTATTGGAAATGGAATTCCAGGATTCTGACCCAGTTACAGTAAAGGAACAGCAAATAGTTGAAAATCATTATGCTGTGTAACTTGAAGGAAAACTTGCAATTGGTGGTGTTCCCAAACATCTTATGCCCTTCTCCTTCTAGGTGTTAGAAAGTATATGTTTGGTAGATATTATTGAAGGAGCCATGGTGAATTACTGCAGTGCAATTTGTGAATTGTACATTGATGCCTACATGCATCAGTGTGAGGGCAGTGATTGTTTCAAGTGGTGGATGTGGTGCCAATTAAATCAGCTGCTTGTCCTGGGTGGTGAGTCTCTTGCATGTTGTTGGAGCTGTACTTATCCAAGCAGGTACTGAATATTCCACCACACTCCTGACTTGTTTCTTGGAAATGGAGGGCAGCCTTTAAGGAAGTAGGAGTTAGCTACACATGACAGAATTTGAAGCCTCTGACCTGTGCTTGCAGCCACTTTATTTATATGACAAATCCACTTCAGTTTCTGAGTCATTGGTAAACCTCAGGATACTGATAGTGTGGGATTCAGGAATGGCAATGACATTAAACGTCAATGGAAGATGCTCAAATTCCTTCCTGTTAGAGATGGTCATTCCCTGGCACTTGTGTGGTGTGAATGTTACCCGTCACTGATCAGTCTGAGCGTCGACGTTGTCGACGGTCTTGCTGTATATGGTCACAGGACTGGTTTAGTATCGGATGTGTGATGAATTGTGTTGAACAGTGTTCATTCATTAGTGAACATTTCCACTTCTGATTAGGTGATAGAGGGATAAAGTCTGAAAGTGTGCACTGATACTCTAGCTACATGTGGTAATCTAATTTTTGGTCTGAGGTTACAAAAATCAGCAATTAATTCTCTGCCTATTTTGCTTTGTTCACTCTAAATTATGTGCAAATACTTCATCTTCAGTCCATAACTAGAAATTGCATTTTCCTCATAAGGCTGCAGTCACAAATGATATTACTGAATAGTCGTTTAAAAAAATGATGCTCTCGTGTTTGGTTGAAACAATTGTAAAGGATTTGACAAAGCTATATCTTGGACCGAACATCATTCATGTAATGATGCCATCTACTGAGCACTGTGGCAAGTGGCATGCATATGTAGGTCCATCAGATCAGGTTACCTGACCATCAGTCAACTGTTGGTTCATGTTGTTCTTTTCTTTTTCCTGATTTTCAGCTCTCAACTGACTGTTTTTCTTGAATTCACCTAGTTTTGCACTCAACTTCAAAAATGTCTGCAAGAAATTGTAGAAAAGCAAATTAGTTATTGATATTTGATTTAATATATTGTTTAGCAAACACTATTGCTTCTGTTGTAGTGAAAAAGTACATGTAATGCTTTGTTTCTACATATTTTATACAGCAATTTTTGGAAAATGAAATCTGTGTCTTTCATAAAACTACTTTTTCTAATGCTAAAGAGTGCAAAATATAATTCTATCCTTTTGGTCAGCAGGGCAGGATGAATATACACCATTGACCCTGATAAAAACTGCACTCTCAGTTTTTGTTGACATTTTTTATTTGAGATTTTCTTGTCCATACATTCAGCTGGAATCTAACAACAAGTAGACTGAGGATGTCTAGGTGCAAAGTCTAATTCCAACGAAGGCTTGCCCCCTTTCTCATTGTCAGGGTTGCAGGCAGGTGAGCTTGGGTTGGTGGGTGGGGAGGAAGGTGGTGATTAATGCAGAGAGTGACCTGCATGCAGTCTCAGATTTACGTGGAGCAGAGGACGTGTGGAGATGTCAAGAACGTGGGCACAGGAAAAAGGCAGGTGAACAGTGTTAGGGTTTGCACAGAGACTGTGTAATGTAAAGAGGAATGAGCAACGTCAGGGTATAGGTGAAGAAGAAGAGATGAACTATGAGCGCTAGATTGTTTTTACACTTTACATTATCTACTGAGAACTGCATCTCTGAACACATTGTACACATGCTAGTAACAACTCACTTCCTGACTCCCCAAAACCTGTCTATCATCTACAAGTCAATAGTGTGTTAGAATACTCTCCACTTGCTGGATGGGTGCAGCACCAATAACACTTAAGAAGCTTGACACCAATTAGGACAAAGCAGCCTGTTGATTGGCACTACATCCACAAACACCAATTCCACCACCACTGATGCTCAGTAGTAGCCGTGTGTACTGTCTACAAGTTGCACTGTAGAAATTCACTAAACATCCACAGACAGTACCTGCCAAACCCAGGACGACTTCCATCTAGAAAGACAAGGGCAGCAGATAAATGGGAACATCACCACCTGTAAGCAGGCTTTCACTTATCAAGAATTCCATAATACAACTCAGAAGTCAATGTGACGTTCAGAACCAACTCTCCTTCTATACACTAACTTGCTATAGCCCTGATTTTCATGGAAATGCGAAGCTGTGGCACTCAGCTCAAAGCACACTTCAAGAAAGACAGCACCGGTAAGCTACATTGTTTGTTGGCTGGTCCTTTCTAACCCAGCCACTTATGTGGTTTCATCTATTTGGTCTCCATACGAAATTGAATAGAAGCATGCATTTTATCAAAAACAATTTCTTTAAAGTTATGCCAATCCACACATATTCAGGAGGCCTTCTATGGCTGCAGTTGCTGAGAATTGAAATCCCACATAACCTCTGACATCATGATCTATTGATATTCTAGAATGTCTTTATGAATTGGAAGGTTGCAAATGTTACCCTTTAAGAAGGGAGCAAGAGAGAAAATGGGGAAGTACTGACCTGGTAACCTTATATCTGTAGTAGAGAAAATGCTAGAATCTATTACGATGGATGGGATAAACAGACACTTGGTTGATAATGATCTAATTGAGCATAGTCAGGGGAGATAATAACCTAGTGATAGTATTTCTAAACCTTGATCAATGGGACAATGGGTGAAGAAATGGTAGCTGGAGTTTAATTTAGATAAATGTGAGGTGTTGCATTTTAGAAAGGCCAACCAGGGCAGCACATATACAGTTAATGGTAGGGATCGGGGGAGTTTTGTCAAAATAGACACCTAGGAGTGCCAGTACATAGTTCCTTGAAAGTGGAGTCATGGGTAGACAGGGTAGTGAAGAACCATTTGGTACGCTTGTCTTCATTGGTCAGTGCATTGAGTACAGGAGTTGGGACTTCATGTTGCATCTGTATAGAATATTGGTGAGGCCACTTTTAGAACACTGCATACAATTCTAGCTGCCCTTCTATCAGAAGCATGTTGTTAAACGTGAGAGGGTGCAGAAAAGATAAACAAGGATGTTGATGGAACTGGAGAGTTTGACTTAGAGACAGAGGCTGAATAGGCTTGGTTTTATTCCCGTGGAGCATTAGACACTGAGGGGTGACCTTACAGAGGTTTATAAAATCATGAGGGGCATGAACAGGGTGAATAGGCATGAACAGATCTTTCCTAGACTGGGGAAGGGGCATCCAAAACTAGAGGGCACAGGTTTAAGGTGAGAGGGGCAAGATTTAAAAAGGACCTGAGGGCTAAACTTTTCATGCAGAGGGCTGTGCGTGCATGGAGCCAGCTGCCAGAGGAAGTGGTGGAGATGGATACAATTACAACATTTAAGATGGATGCTGGCAAATGGGACTAGGTCAGATTGGATTGTCTGGTCACAGCAGATGAGTTGGACCAAAGGGTCTGTTTCGATGCTGTATGACTCTATGACTTTATTATCCAGAGATCCAGGGCAATGTACTGGGGACCCAAATTCAAGTACCGGCAATTGGTGAGGTCTGAATTAAATAACACTCTTGATTTAAGGATCGAATGATGGTTACAAACTAATTATGAATTTTTGGAAAACACCTCCCGGTTCATTAATATTCTTTACGGAAGGAAAATGCCATCGTTATCTGGTCTGGCCTATGAGATCTGCAGCTGCCTCTGGACAGCTATCTGTGGGCAATAAATGCTGGCCTTTTCCTGTTCCTGTATTCCTATGCTGGCCAAAACCCACATCCCATGAATGAATAAAAACATGTCAGCCTGGATTTGGAATAGGAAATTGTGATTTATTGGAGATTTTTTAAAGTGGTCACCAACAAAAATTATAAAGGAGAGCCGGTGGATGTAGAATAACTTGTTTTTCAGAAGGCTTTTGATAAAGCTCCCCCATCCTAGGCAGGTTAGAAGGAATAAAATATATGGGATAGAAAACAATGTACTGACATGGATTAATGATTGACTACAGAAAAAAAAGCACAGAAAAACAATAAATGGGTCTTTATGTTGACAGGCTATAACTGGTGGAGTACTGTAAAGATCAGTTCTAGGGACACAGCTGTTCACAACAGGCAGGAATCAAAAGTAGTATTTCCAAAGTTGAAGATGATAGAGAGCTGAGTGGGAATATCTTCCTCAAAACTATTGCAACCAACAGTACATGAACTACAACTATTCAGGAAGATGGCTCTACAACATCTTCTCGAGGGCCAGTAGAGAAAGGTTAAATTCAGTGATGCCAGCACACATGAATTAATTGACTTTTCTAAAAAAATACTTCAAAATTACCACTTATTTATTCTATTGAGGTCACAGCTATCATGTGTGAAAGGCTGGTTTATAATTTAACCACAACAACTGATATTACTTTCTAAAGGCACCACCAAAATCTGACAGAAATAAATTAAGAAATTTAAGAAATAAGAAATTTAAAAATTGTTAAATAATTATAGTGTCTGGAGGGTTTTTGTTTGCATATTGTTATGTGGGCCAATCATTCCATAACACAAGGTGGGCTCATTTAAGTATTTTAGTGGTGTTCCAGTATTTAGAAATGTAAGACTACAGATACAGGAGTTAGCCATTCAGCCTACCTCTCCCTTCAATTTGAATATAGTTGATTGAATACTTCAATGTTTTTCGTCACTCCATTCCTATAATCCTGTATACCTTAGGCAATCAGAAATCTTTTAATTTCTATCTTACATAATCTCAAATACTGAACCTCCAAAGACATCTGGGGGAAAGGATTCCAATACTCTGAGTATATAAAGGGTACTTTCTGGATTTTATATATATTTGTGCATTTACTCAAGAAAACTTTTAAATTCACTAATATGCCAAAGAACATCAAAAATCAAAAGGATTAAGTCTCAAGATACGAGCAACAAATTTATTTTAACATATGAGCAAATGATCATAGCAGCTCAATCATAAGATGCAGGGCTTTCAACCATCAACTTTTTTGACATTTCAAGTTTACACATTGTAATGCTGGAGAAAATCTGAATTAAACCCCAAGTAACTAAAGGCGCAGCAACCAAGCAAGCCTCAGTACAGACCCCGTTAATCAGTCATTCTGAAAAACAATGTGCTTTGGAAAGGGAAGAGTTAGAGTCAGCCACTACTCTTGGACAAAAGCAGAAGATCTCTGAAGGTGCTATCATGAATCGGCTAGAGGAGGCCATGTTAAAATACAAGCACTGTAAAAGTGCATTCAGCTATAAATGTGGGGGTGGTGGGAATGTGTGAAGGTGCCTTCATCAAAGGGTTTGAATGTTCTGCAAGGGACACTAGGGAGCAGTGTAATTTGCACCAACAGAGTAGGCAAGGGGAAAGCTTTGGAGATGTGGACTGCAAAGAAATCTTAAGAGACAGGGAGACTACACCTGAAATTGGACTGATCCACACAATTTTCACACCCCTCTAGGGTGGAGGAGCAGCAAAGAAAGTGAAAAATTAGGCACTGAAAGGACTGCAAAAGCAACAGCAGAAACTGCAAGAGGACATGCTTCTGGTTAGGTGTGCTGGAGAAAGATGAAAGGGCAAGTGACAACAGTCTGCCAATGTGAAGGAGGGCTTATTCCTGGGAAAGGGTATACAATATATAGTTCAACTAACTGCAGATGTTCAAGCAATAACCTAAGTGCAGATTGAGGGTCTCCAGAAAGATTTACATTGCAACATGCTGCCAAGTTACAGGGTATACTGATATACATCAGGTTTATTCACATTCTATACCAATGGCTCTGAAGATCACTGTACCTCTCAATGTCTACATCTACAGTGCTTTCCAGGATTCCGCTGGGACGTGCTGATCCACTGATAGACTGGAGTGTGTCAGTGTATCAACTGTACACGAGGCCATCAAGGCTCTCCGGGTCCACCCAGCAGCATTTGTCAACAGGACCACATCCAATCCATCAATGCTCAGCTCTTTTGCAGCTATGGCAAACAAATCCAGACTGTTCAGGAATCCTGAAAAGCATACGACACTTAGGAAGTCAAACAGTCCCAGGCTTTTTTTGCATTCATTTGTGGGATGTGGTAGTCACTGGCTAGGATAAGATGATAAGGTGGCTAGGAAGGCCTTTTCTTTATTGGCTGAGGAATTTAATACAAGAGCAGGCAAGTTATGTTGGAACTGTATACTAATTAGTTAGATCATAACCTGAATATTGTGTGTAGATCTGAACATCTGATTCCAAAAAGGATGTAATCACATTGGAGAGGTACAGAGCAAATTTACATGGATATTACACAGGCTGGAAACATGCAGTCAAGAGAAAAAGATTGGATAGGCTCAGCTTCTTCTTCTTCAAACAGAGGAAGTGAGTGAGATTTGGTTGGAGTGTGCAAAATTGTAAGGAGCGAGGGTAAAGTGATTAGGGTTGCCTTAGAAACGAGGTTAGTGACTAGGTGTTACAGATTTCAAATGTTTGTTAGGAAGCTTAGAGAGAAGATATCAATTTTCTTTCTCAGCCAAAGCATGGTAGGGTTCTGGAACTCAGTGCCTGAAAGGTGGTACAGGAAGTAACCTTCAACTCAGTTGAAAGGTGTTTTGATATGCACCTCAAGCGCCATAACCTACAGGTCTACTGGCAAAATGCTGGAAAGTGGGTACGGGCTGGTAGCACAAGGGATCCAGGCACGATAAGTCCATGGCTTCCTGTGATATTAGTTCAGATCCTGCTCAATGCAGAGTCAAGAATCTTTCCTAATGAGGGGTGAAGAGTTATTTGATGACAGCACATCACCTGTTTTAATTTTTTCTGCTATACAGTGGGCTGTTTGCCTCCTGGAATAAAGAGTGGCAGGCATTATAGGTCAAGAAAGTGGGTGGCTCAGTTGTTTCTCTTACGGCAGGTGGAGAGGTGTCGCAAGTAAATGAGTAGATAGCCTAGAGGGCATGCAGGATTAGTGGTGTTTGAAGTTGGATGGGTGACAGCAAGTAGGAAAAGGGTGGAAGCAATAAGAGTAGTAGAGTATGAGCCTCAATGGAAAGTGTGCACAGCAGCAGAGACAGAATGGGCTTGAGGAAGTGAAGAGAGTATGATGGCACTTACACTGGAGTGGAAAAGGACATTGGCCGTCTTCCTACAAAGTTAGGCATTTCTCCAAATTACAGACACTGTTTTAATTCAGATGGCAACCCGGACACAGCTGGCATGGCATGGTCTGGTATTGTGGCCTTTTGTGCTGGCCCTGGGGGAAGAGGAAGTCCTAGGTTGGTACCACCTCTGTCCAGCAGGACCTCCCAGCAATTACTCAAAAATGGAATGTAAGTTGATGTGACTGCCATGTCTGTGGAAAATGTCAGGAACTGTACAGGCAAGCTTCAACTGGGTGTACCACCTCAAACACATTCTGAACTGCTATCAAAGGACTTCCTGAAGGCCACACCCCTTGACCTGACTGAGCCTGTTGACAACTATTCCAAACCTCCTAGCTTTGTGGATATGCTAAATGGCATAACAGAACAGTAGTAATACCAGCTTAGAATCTCTAGTTAAGGGACTAAAGAGCTAACAGGCAAGTAAGGCATGGAGCTGTAAAAAATCTCCAAAAAACTCAACACTACCCAGACTTAGGGTTCTCCTTTCAAAATGGCCATCCTCAGCCAGCTTTTATCACAATCAAAAAGGACTGCAAATGTCAACTCTGACAAATTATTTGACAGTGCTGGAATTCTTAGATTATTTAATAATCCTCTGTGATTGACTCTTAAAATAACGGGGCCTGATTGTCCATCTGCATTTGCTGGCAACTGAATCCACAAAGAAGTCGAGTATTTTTCATTCTTTGGGATATGGACATCAGTTGCAAGGCTAGCATTTGCTGTCTGTCCTTAATCCTTGGATTAAGTGGATTGCTTAGCCAAATTGGAAGGCTGATAAGAGTCACATATAGATAAAAATTCAATAAGGCTTTCAGATTCTCTTCCCTAAAGAACATTAATAAATCAATGGGCTTTTATAATAATTGATGATAGTTTTGTGGTCACCATTACAGATCAATGTTATAGAACATAGAACATAGAACAGTACAGCACAGAACAGGCCCTTCAGCCCACAATGTTGTACCGACCATTGATCCTCATGTATGCACCCTCAAATTTCTGTGACCATATACATGTCCAGCAGTCTCTTAAATGACCCCAATGACCTTGCTTCCACAACTGCTGCTGGCAACGCATTCCATGCTCTCACAACTCTCTGCGTAAAGAACCTGCCTCTGACATCCCCTCTATACTTTCCACCAACCAGCTTAAAACTATGACCCCTCGTGCTAGCCATTTCTGCCCTGGGAAATAGTCTCTGGCTATCAACTCTATCTATGCCTCTCACTATCTTGTATACCTCAATTAGGTCCCCTCTCCTCCTCCTTTTCTCCAATGAAAAGAGACCGAGCTCAGTCAACGTCTCTTCATAAGGTAAGCCCTCCAGTCCAGGCAGCATCCTGGTAAACCTCCTCTGAACCCTCTCCAAAGCATCCACATCTTTCCTGTAATAGGGCGCCCAGAACTGGACGCAGTATTCCAAGTCTAACTGTGGTTTAATAAGTTCACAGGTGTAATAGCCACAGCTGAAGTTTGCCTCTGATCTACTGTCTCTTAGGACACTAGCACAATTCAGACATTTTAACTAAGACATCAGGCTCCGTAACTTGATGTCCATGAATATGCATTCCCTTTCTCCTTGTTACATTTATAAAATATCTGATAAGCTACGGCATTTTATCTTTTGGTGGTGTCCTCAGAAAATGCCTAGATCTTTAGGTTAAGTCCAGGGGCTTTCACTTGGAGATGGCTCCTCAAAAATGTTGTTGAAATCTTTCACACTGAAGACAGCACTGAATGCAGGGAGGACTTCAGATCAGAAGAACAGTGGGTGGAGTCTGTTTGGGTGGAACTATGAAACGGGCAGTAGCTATTGATTAGAGTTATTTGTATGCCAACAAATCACAGTGGTATTGTAGAGCATGGTATAAGTCAGGAGATGAGAGAAATCTATTCCTTGTGAAATACAGTGTTTATGGATGGCACAATCTGCATTGACATTGGTGAAGACAAACGCTATGGAGAATGAGTTTTCGGTGTATCTTAGGGATGATTTGATAGAGCAACACATATTAGACCCAACTAGAGCACAGGCTACACCATGAAAAGGGGATATCTAACAAGCTTGTTTTAAAAGAAATTTTAGGGATGAGTGACCACAATATGGTAGAATTTTACATAACGTTTGAAAGAGAGGTAGTCCAACTCGAAACAAGGCTGTTAAATTTAAATAAGGAAAATTATGAAAGCATGAAGCACAAGTTGACTGAGCTTGATCAGGAAAATATTTTTAAAAGTTCATCTTACATTGGTAATGACAGTCTTTACGGAACAATGTATCCATAATCTCCTTGATTACCTACCCACTTCATATCTCCCTCTCCGAGCTCTGTCTCCACTTATCCACTCCACTCCAATATACAGTCACAGGACTAGAAATATTAACTCTGCTTTCTTCCCACAGATGCCACCAGACCTGTGAAGTTTTTCTAGCAATTTGTTTTTGTTTATAAAACTATTACATGGCTTACAGTTTCCATGCATTCCCAGGATGCAAAAACTCAAAATCAGCTAACAGCTGACAAAGCAAGTTAAAATTTGCAATAAGGTTAAAAGAAAAGGCTATAATGTGGCCAGAAATAGCAATAAACCTGATAATGAAGAAGTTTTTAGAAGACAGTAAAAGCAGGCCAGGAAACTGAAAAGGAATGAAGAATAGAATAAGAACACAATCTGGAAAAGAAAATTAAGTGGATGTTGAAGGCTTGATTGATTTGATTTGATTTATTGTCATGTATATCTTGGTACAGTGAAAAGCTTTGTGGGCCATACAGGCAGATCACAGTAAGCAAGGACATACAGATCATAGAGTGAAGAAAAAACTTGGGCAGGATAAAGCACACAGCTTACATCAACCAGGAGGTACATTTGACAAGAATAACACTAACAAAATCACCAGTATTTGAAGTTAGAGAGTCCATTCATCAGTCAAATGATGATGGGGAAGAAGCTGTTCATGAACCTGCTGGGGCATATGTTCAAGCTTCTGTATCTTCTGCCTGACGGAAGAAGTTGTAGGCGAGCACTACTGGGAAGGGATGAGTCTTTGATGATGTTGGCAACCTTTTTGCGGCAATGAGACACGTAAATGGAGTCTATGGTTGGGAGGTTGGCTTCCACAATAGTCTGGGCTGTGCACACCACCTTCTGCAGTTCCTTACAGTCTTGGGCAGTGCAGTTGCCATACCAGGGCATTATGCACATGGATGGTATGCTTTCAATGGTACATCTACACCCCTGACATTGCTCATGCCCTTATTGACATGCCAAATTTTGTGAGCCACCTGAGGAAGAAGAGGCATTGTTGTGCTTTCTGAATCATTGCATCTATGTGGAAAGTCCAGGACAGGTTATCAATTACTGTCACTCCTAAGAACTAGACATTCTCAACTCGCATTCCATTGATGTAGATGAGGGTGTGTTCTCCGCCTTTCTTTCTGAAGTCAATGATTAGTTCTTTGGTTTTGTTGATATTGAGAGAGTGGTTGTTATTATTGCGCTACATTACCAAACCCTTTATCTCATTCCCATATTCTGATTCATCATTGTTTGATATCTGTCATAGCATGGTGGTGTTGTCATCAAACTCGTAGATGGTGTTTGTTTGGAATGTGGCAACACAGTTGTGGGTGTACAGGGATTACAATAGGGGACTGAGAATGCATCCTTCGGGGTCTCCCGTGTTGAATGTTATCATGGAGGTCTGTCCTAGGGTCAGGAGGTTGAGGTTCCAGTTGCAAAGGGCAGAATTGAGACCTTAGTTTCCGAGTTGTAAGATCACTCTGGAGGGGATAATGGTGTTGAAGGCAGAGCTATTCTACAGGTACCTAAAAAGTAAACCATTGGCAAGGAATAATATGGGTCTAAATAGGAGTCAAGACAATTTAAAATGTGTCAGAGAAATGTCAGAAGCTAAATGATTGCTTTGGTGCCTTTTTTTTCTCAGGAAAATGTAAAAAAATCTCCCAGAATCAGAGATTCAAGTGACTTAGGAGCATGTGGAGTTGAAGGGAATTGATATTACTCAGAAGGTTATACTAGAAAAATTAATGGGGCCGAAAGCTGATAAATGCATTGAGACTGATACTGTAAATCTAGAGTTTCGAAGAAGGTGGGCAGAGATATAGCCAATGCACTGGAGTTTATCTTCCAAAATTTGATAGACACTGTAATGATTACCGCAGATTGGAAATTTGCAAATATCACTCCACTATTTAAGAAAGGAGAAAGGAAAAAAAGCAGGGATCTACAAGCCTGATAGCCTTACATCAATAGTAGAGAAACTACTAGAAGCTATTAGAAAGGCTATGATAAAAGGGCACTTGGAAAAAAAAGTGATGGGTAACTATGATGTGGAAGTGCCAGTATTGGGCTAGGGTGGAAAAGGTCAGAAGTCACACAACACCAGGTTATGGTACAACAAGTTTATTTGAAATCACAAGCTTTCAGAGCTCTGCTCCTTCATCAGGTCACATGATTGCCAAACCTGAATCTTTTTGAGCATTTTATCAACAAAATACCAAAACAGCAGTTAATGGGTGTAGTATATTTGAACTTTCAGAAGGCTTTGAGTAAAATTTCCCAAAGGAGATTGTTTAGCAAAATTAAAGCTCATTGTACACTAGGTTATGTACTAGTTTGGATAAATAATTGACTAACAGACAGAAAAAAAAGAGATGGAGTAAATGGGTCATCCTCATGTTGGCAGATTGTGACTAGAGTGGTACCACAAGGATCAGTACTTAGGCCCTAGCTGTTAACAACATATATCAATGACTTGGACATGGGAGCCAAATACAATGTTTCAAATTTTCAGCTAATACAAAGCTAAACAAGGATATGTGTTATGGGAAGATGTAAAATATTTTCAGCAGAATTTGGACAGTTTTATGATTGGGCAAGAACATGGCAGAGGAACCATAATGTAAAAATGTAAGATTATCTGCTTTGGCAGGAAGACCAGATGCGTGGGGTATTCTTTCATTGGTGAAAGGTTATAAAGTATAAATCTGTGAAGAATCTTGAGTGTCCTTGTCAATAAATTACTGAAACCTAATTTGTAAGTCTAGGATGCTATTAAGAAGGCTAATGAAATGGTTAGCCGTTATCACAAGTGGATTTGAATAAAAGGTAATCTAAACTAATCTAAAAAGAAACAGGACATCTTGTTTCAATTGTACAGGAATTGTACAGGAACTTACTTAAACTGCACCTGAGTGACATGTGCAGTTTGTTCTCCTCATCTCAGGAAAGATATTATCGTCTGAGAGTGAGAATTATTCCCAGGATGACATGAATATCCTATGAAGGCAGAGTGGACATATTGGACCTGTATTCTCTAGAGTTTCAAAGAGTGGGAGATTATCTCATTGAAACCTATGAAACACTTCAAGGAGCAGTCTGGGTAGATACGGGTCAGATGTTTCCCCTATTTAGGGAGTTTAGAACTATGGGGCACAATTTTAAAATAAGGGGGATACCATTTAGGACTAAGATGAGGAGAATCTATTTTACTCAGTGAATTGTGATTCTTTTCTACCTTAGTGGGTAGTGAAAGCTCAGCCATTGACTATGCTCAAAGTAGAGGTTGATAAATTTCTGATTACCAATGGGTTAAAAGATTATGGAAATAGTGTGGGTAAAAGGCACTGAAAGTTTCCATTAGCCATAATCATGCTGAATTGCAGACCAGATTCAACAGGCTGAATGGCCTACTCTTGTTCCTATGTTCTGACTCACGACTATCAGTCACAGCAAACTGAACATTGAATCAGATTGATGTACAGTCGATGAACCTCAAATATCTTTTAATAGATAAAAATCCATGAGGGAATCCTCTCCCCCACCTCTCAGAAAGTGTCGTATTTTTAAGCTGCTTCTTCTTTTCAAGATCTCCAAGCAATCTGTGAGTTATAATAGTATCCAGTTCCCCAAGTGTAATTATGTGAATGGAGGCATGCATATGAGAAAGCAAGAAGCAAAAAGTGGGTATTGAAGGGGTTTTCAAGGAGGAATATGGTGATAGGTGAGGAACATGGGTTAAGTCATGGTCAGGAATCTTGTGTCACCTGGTCTTCATCATCCTGTTCTTCACCATGACTGTCATAGTACATAAGAGAAAGGGATTATAGCACCTTGAGTACCATCAGAGTGACACAAGAAATTCTCATATAAACGCCTCCCAGTTCACAGTTGGGCATAATTAATTTTCATTTGTTGTAAAAGTGGTGTGACATAACAAATGAGACATTTAGATCCATGGATGAATGCTAGACACAAGGCCTGCAAACATTCATAAACATAGATCTAATTGTAATGATGTAAACAGATGTAGTTGCAGTGATATCAAAGTCAGTCAGCTTTGTAACAATGAATACATTCTTCATCTTATCTCAAAATAATATCAATATCTTACAAGTAACAATTTACAACACTGTCCAATAAATGTTTCCTCAAAAAATAAAAAAAAATCACAATATTTTGATGGCCCAGTTGGTGACACACTATGAGGCTTATTTCTAGATATCTTCCTAATCAACTGCTTGGGGATGTTATTTCATACCTCTGGACAAGGTGGTACTTGAACCTGGGTCTCCTGGTTCAGAGGTTGGGATACTACCACTCCACAATCAGAGCCTTAAGACTTAATTTTAAACCTTGACACATAATTCTGTACACCTTGCTATATTAAAACTAGTGTTAATAATAATTATACATTTTCATCACTGAACAACATTTATTCACTATATCTATCAAAAGCATAACAATTACATTTTAGAAGTGATAACAACATCCAATATTTATACACTTTATTTTTAATACTATAATTACCCTAGGTTGTCAAATAGTTCTGCCACTTCTAAGATTATTAAATGCATGAGACTGTATTATGACATATGACTTTTACCACACCTACCAAGACTGAAGATGACTAACAATATTAATATTGCCAAAATTTTGCTCTTGCCACTTTGGAGGATTAACAACATCTTTCACTGCTATCAAATAATTATTTTAAAATCATGCATTACGAACATTATATTACTTTTGTATATTAATGTAGGTATTCTATCCATAAAGATATTACTAGAACATTTCTTGACTCAAGAAAAACAAAAAAAAATCAATTCCTGCTTGGCAGTAGACCCTGCATTTCAGGGGTTCCCAAACTGTGCTTGATGTCATGAGCTTCCTCTCTCCCGAGGTAGCAACGACCTACATGGAATGTGCACTCTGGTAGATCAGATTCAGGCCTGAAGAATTACATTTCTTTCCTTAACTGAAGTTCAGTGGGCATTGCCTAATGAAATGAGCTGCAAGAGCCAATTGCAGTACCCAACAGTGCCTGAAAACTGGAAGGGGAGGAAGAAAAAATATTACTGTCAGTTTTCTGGTAATCCCCTGGCTACCCCATATCTCTTACATCATGCTGCTCTACTTAACCTTCAGCCCTCACACTTCTTACCATCTCCTCAGTTCTATGAACTCACCACGGCACTCACAACTCTACTCTTCCCCCATCCTCCACAGCTTCTCCCCTTCCTCTTTTCTTATACTTCTATTTCTATTGTCACAACTCTATAAATCCCAACTCTTGTCTCTCACATCACTATCCCTCCAACTCACTGCTGTTACAGCTTTCCGCCTCCTCCCCATAGCTCTCAAAGGTCATTTACCAGGTTAACCTAAGTGGCGACTGCTGAATCATGTTTTGCAGTGCTCTAAGCCTTTGTCCAAAACACTTACAAGTATAATTAGGAGATTTTGAAAGGAGCTGCTCAGCCAATTAAACCATTTCTCTTCTGTGTTTTCTGCTGACGTGCTCATTACTTAACCTATCAGCAGCAAATGCAATAGAAGAATAGTCTGTAACTGGAGGAGAAATTAAGTGTTTTCACTAACCCTGAGGCCCGGATCTCTGTCAGAGGGTCTGCTAGACAGGGAATGCGCACACTACCATAGGGAGGAGGGTGATACGAGTCAGGCCACTGGGGCTAAGCTGCCATGTTGAAGAAAGGGAATGAGAGACAGGATGCTAGGATAAGTTAAAGGCAAATTCTGTGGATATTGGAAATCTGAAACAAACAGAAAATGCTAGAGAAACTCAGCAGGTAGACAGAATTCAAAATTCTTCGAAAGAGTCATATCAGGCTCAAAATGACCACAAATTTCCAGTTACCTGCCACTTCAATAGATCTTTCTGTTCCTATGCAAACATTTCCATCTAGGATCAGTTGCAGTGTCCCAGCAAGGCTCAGTGTAAACTAGAAGAACGGCATCTGATTTTCCACTTGGGGACCTTACAACTTCAGGACTGAATACTGGCTTCACTAATTTTAGGACCTGAACACCACCTTCCTTGTCCTTTACCCAAGGTCCTGTCATCATATGAGCTGCTTCCAGCACAGCCAGCCCATGTGACATCATCTGGTTCCAACTGGTAGCTGTTCTTTTGTCCTGACTTACAATTATCCACCCCTTTGTCTGCTTGTCTTTCTCTCCTCTGGACTTCATCTCTACCTGTCACTTTACTGCCCTGTCTCTGCCCCTACTACCATTTCCTAGCAATCATCATTTCTGAACAAGGGTCTCTGGACCCAAAACATTAACTTTGCTTTCTCTCCACAGGTACTGTCAAACCTGCTGAGTTTTTCCAGCTATCTCTGTGTATGTGTCTTGCTGGTGTGAGAGAATAAAAGTCAAGCATGTACACTAGCAAAGTAAAATCAGCAGATGCTTAAGAGTTAGTTTTTATCTATCTTCCCAGAAACTGAGAAATGCCCACATCACCCACTTCTCTGATGGCCAGGACTTGGGGGCCTTGTCTTTTCTCTCTCTCGAGCTTCTTCATAACTAAGGTTTTATTAGTTAGCCATCAGATCAGCTTTCTTTCTTAATTACAGATTTATTAAATTCAAATTTCACCATCTGTCGGGGTGGGATTCAAACCCATGACCTCAGGCCATTAGCCTGACTTTCTGACTTATAACTCAGTGTCACTGTCACAACATTAACAACATCCCCCTGCTCTGATGCTTGGCACTTTTAATGATCATTCTTATTAATTACTCATTTAAATGATCAATTCATTGTTTTGCAATTTTTTTCCCCTGTAATGAATCTTTACTGTTGTGGCAGACCTGATCTTCTGTCTGAGTAGTGCGAGAAATATTGACATGTAGTTGGCAGCTTGCAAAAAGGTTGGATAACCCTGCACTACACATTCCAGTTCCCATAGTTGTCACAGTTCTACACAATCCCACAGCTCTCATAGCTCTTATCATTCCAGATACTCACATAATTTTACCACCCTCCCCACTGTCAACCACAACTGTCACAGTTCTACACTCCTTCCCTCACAACTCTCATAACCCTATCCCCATAGAGCTGTACCTGAACAACTCTCACAGGACTATTCCCACCCCTGTAATAGATATCACAGCTTTTCCACATCTTCACAGCTCTATGCTATACTATCACACCTCTATCCCAACAGCTACATCTCCAGCACCACCTTCCCAACACCACAACCAGAGCTCTCACACATCTCTCCACCTTCAGCTTTCACAAATCTGCACTCTCACCACACAGCTGTATACATCTCCCAGAGTACTTATGAATCCACCCCATCCTGCCTCAGGTCCCACACCTCCACTGCCACTTCTCCCAAGCCACGCCACAGCTCCCACACCTCTAACTCTTACAGTTTTCGTTCTAGGATTTCAGTGTCAAAATGGGGTCAAGGTGGGAAAAGGTATGAGAATTATTGCTCCAGATACATTTATTTTTCAGTAGGATCAATAGAATGCAACCATTTCAAAGTATTTGGTATTGAAATTGTTTTGATTTTCTTTCAGTACAAAACTTGTTTGTTTGTAGATATCTGAAGATTAGTTATCTGAAATCACTATGAATTCTGGCATCTTTAGAAGATCCAGGACTAGCAAACTTCAAAACCATTCAATTTTATGAAGTTATAAAATGGTTTAAATTATGAATTCAATGAGCTATTTTGCCCCTCCTCAGGGCAAATTATCTTAAAGTTCTCCAGGAAACTTACTTCATTTTGTGTTTTGTGTATGGCTTCAAGTTCTTTAAACTTGGCTTCAATATCTTCAACAATCTTCTCAGCTTGTGTAACCTTTTTTAGAACATTTTCTTTCTTTTTTTCAGCACTCTCTTTAATACGATGTAGTTCGTCAGCCTCTGCTTTAACCTTGGCCTATGTTTGGACAACAGTAATATAGTATAATTATATCTACAAATATCTGAGAAATAGATATTTGTTTTAAAAGACTGCTTTCAAAATTAATGCTTTATTCATAAATAAGTCAGTGTGAGTGAATTCACGGGTACATCACAGTAAATCAGTCAGATTTTAAGAATGCTCCCACTTCATTGGTATGTTGGGAAGTATGGTGGGGACAGCTTTTAAGTTGCAGCGTGACCCTCTCACGATCTTTCTGCCCATTCTTGCAAAGGGCAGGTGCAGGCAACCTGGACTTCCTTTGGTCTATTGAGACCAATGACCATGTAAGTAACCTTCTCTGCCTCTGCTGCTTTTTTACCCTTGGCAAGGGGAGGCCTATCGCAGGTGGGAAGCTTAGCAGCTGTCATTGCATTGGTTGGTGACAGGTAATCGGGTGGAAAGGAATGTGAACTCCTGTATCCATTGGAGGCATTCTGTCACTTACACACACTGACGCATGCATGCACAACTTTTCTGCCCCCTTTAACTCAGGCTCTCAGGCCTGGCCCCTGATGTGTGGCTGGGATCTGCCAGGCCTCATCAATTTCCCAGACTTGATGCACAGCTTTGTAACTTTCTCTCATTAATGGCTGCTTGAAGACCCAACAATAGCCAATGCTTTAACATAGAGCTGCTGTATTGGTTGGCAGCTTTCTTTTTCTGAGTGGGTCTCACTGTAAGATGGGTGCAGAAGTCTCACCAGCACTGGTCCCAGCAAAAAAAAATGGCCTCGGGGCCACCTACATTTTAGTAAGCGGGTTTCCAACTGACCTTTAGTCAGGGTAGGGAAAGGGAGCAGGGAATATGGTAACCTGTGATACTCTGTTTTGGAAAAAATACAGCAGAAATGCTGATAATACAGATTGTGTTATGATAGAAAGTGTTAACCAGCTCTAAGAAGTAGACTCACAAAGTTTATTCTTTATCCTGGCTGCAGCACAACTATATATGTTGATGCAAAAAGCAAGTTTAATAAATTCAGGAATTTTCTTATTATTAATGCTTTAAGAAATTAGCAGAAGATTTATAGGACACTTAAAAGCCACAGAATTCCATCCGGAACGGAGTTCAGACATTTTAGTTTCACACCTTCAATACTGTCAATAACAGTGTCTTATACAGATGGATACCTTAAGTCTATTACCTGAAGTTTTGTGCGCAGCATCATTGCATCTTTGATTCTTTTCTTTAATTTTTCAGTCTCAGCCTATTGGTGTAAATAAAAGCAGATTTAAAAATGGATTGTAACTGGTATTGCACAATTGCAGGGCCAAGGACAAAAATCACTCCATTGCTGCTGCTGGCCTGCACCCCAGTCCCCAACCTCAGTGTAGTGGGCCCTCCCCTACTCCTCACAAGCACAGCGGTCCTGCCACACTCCCTCCCACCCTCCACAACCAAACACAGCAGCACTGCTCTCCTCAGCTGAGCACAGCATATTAGAAACCCAAGCCCTGATTTATGAGTCCTGATATACTGCTATCTTAAATTCTTCCCTGGGTCTTGTACAAATGGAATGGACTTTCCATGGCTCACATTCTCAGGGCTACAAACACTGACTCCAACACTGTCACTGCATATATCTCTCACTAAAATTCACAGACCCCAACTCTCACTATTGCATACAGTATGCCCACTCAATGACTCTCACTGAACTCACCTTCCAAACTAATCCCACCTGACTTCTGCACTTCCTACTCACATACTCTGGACACCTCACCCACCCTTGCATCATCATGAGCACAACTACTGTCCACTTTCATCATGATCAATCCATCTCTTTGACTCAGGACAGAAAAGAAACTCTCACAACCAGGTTGAGATGGCCAAGACAGGCCACAGGGTCGTGCACAATAAGTTCCTCCCTCCATATGATGAAAAAATGCTGGAGTTAGCCAGAGAAGATTGCAATTGCTCATGTGGGGACACCGTGACCTTCATGGATAGCCAACTGAGTGAGTTTCACTGCACTATGTATGCAGCTTTCCTATTAAAACCAGTGCTAAATAACACTTATTCTGAACCAATTTTTGCTTTTTTTCCATAAATAATTCCGTCTCTTCTCTTATGCAATAACCTATAGCAAGCAGAAGGGAAGCACCATTAATGGTCACCTGTCTCCACCTCTGCAGAGGAAGTCAATCAACTCTGATAGGATGAACCAGCAACACTTTTGCCTGTATCTCCACCAGCTCAGAGACTTTCACCTCAGTAGGTAATCTTTCTAGGTTAGATGTGCTCCATTCTAGTGAGCACATCACTGACAAATTTCCACAGCTAGCTGAGGAAGAATCACCCTAGGCCACTGTCTCAGAGGAATGCTGGTAACAAGGCGCAGTTTCAGCACCAAGCAGAAAAACATTCCTGTGGTATCAGTCACTCGTGATTTTGTCAAAACGTACAGAGAGGCTTAGCAACAGCAGGTAGGTTTATCAGAGCTGTTCCTGAACCACCAAGGAGACCCAGGTCTAGCACGATCAAGTGTCTGTCAGATATGTGCACAGACCTGCACCAAATTCAGCTCACTTTTCCTCAGCAGATTTTTATTCTATTCTATAAGATTTTATCTGACCACTCCAGCCCAATCAAAGCTCTAGTACAGTGTAGTGCATGTTCCTCAAGTTAATATCCTAATCCTCAGAGAACTGTTCTTGATTCCCATTTTATTTGCATCCATGACATTTTCCCTCTGGTGGCTCTGGTTATAAAGGGCACAACTTGTCACAATGACCTAGTACACCCATTCTGTGCAAGACTGTGAGGCTCCGCTATTACAATAAAGGATCCAAAGGTCATCTTGAGGAGGTCTTTGGTCTTTTTCACAGTGGCCATGGTGGAAGAGTTTTACAGCATCGTTATAACTATTTTGTCTCAGTTTGAAGTTCATAAAGGTTTCATCAGCCACACTTGGACGACACAGCTATTGCCCCTCAGCAGCCAGCCTTTGATGGCCCAAGGACCTTGGAAGGTCACGAGAACCTGTGAGTTCTCTAGTATAAACACATCGGGGAAGATGCCAGGATATCTGGTTCACAACTGAAGAATTTGACATCCACGATCACAGATAAGCTACAAATTGACGAAGTGGAGTCTTTTCAATTGTTGAACTCTACAGATTGGTAATGAAGGCTCCCAAAGCAATGTAGTTAGAGTCTTGATTGTCCTGCATGTCTCTCCTTGACATAGGAGAAAGAAATAAGTTGGTATAATCTGGAGAGAACTTGAAACTGTGAAACCATTGTCAATTGTAAGAAAAACCATTTGATTTACTGATATCCTTTAGGGAAGGAAACTGCCATTCTTAATTGATCTGTCCTACAAGTGACTACAGACCAAAAGGAATATGGTTGATTCTTAACTGCCATGTGGGCAGTTAGGGATGGGCAATAAATGCTCACCTAGCCAGCAATGTCCATGTCCTGCAAATGAATAAAAAAAGTTCTTGCCCACTCACTTAACCTGTCTGTGACCTTCTGTGGATTCTTTGTGCAATCCTCACCGCTTGCTTTCCCACTTCTTTTGTGTTATCTGCAAAATTGGTGATAGTACATTCACTTGCCTCTTCCAAGTTATTAACATATATTGTAAATAATTATGGGCCCATTGATCTCTGTGGCACTCCACTGGGTACAGTTTGGCCCATTTATCTTCACTTAGTTAGCCATTCCTTTATTTGTGCTAATAACTATTCCCAACACCATGGCTCTTATCTTATTAAGTAATTATGTCTGGTACCTCATCTAATGCATTTTGGAAATCCAAATATATATCTTCTAGTTCCCCTTTATGTATCTTGCTTGATACCTCCACTAAGAATTCTGATAGATTTGTCAAGCATGATTTCCCCTTTCTGAAACCATGTTGACTCTGTTTGATCATATTGAACATTTTTAAATACTCTACTATTTCATCCTTTAGAACAGAATCTGGCGTTTTTCCAATAAAAGCTGTTAAGCTAGTTGGCCTTTTATCTTTTTCTTTTGTCTGCCTCCCTTTTTGAATAAAGGTGTTACATTGTCAGTTCTCCAATCTGCAGAGACTCCTTTGCCTCTTCTGAACAATTCAATGAACATATGGTTTCACTAAACAACCAATCTCTCAAAAAGCTCATGCACCTGACATCACACCAAGGCTAAAGTTCACACATGCTTTGCTCAAATACGTCTGAGACAGACAAAGGTCAGTTACAATCATTCTGGGTAGCGACTCAACTCAAAGCTTTTGTGACAATAGTATGGCTTTAAGAGGTGTATTTTATCTTTTCTTTATGAAGAGAGTTTGAATCAATGGTGTCAAGCAGTCTGGTTCAATTAAATAAAGTAAACACATTGAGAGACATTGGGTTTTTCTAAAGTTGGAACAATTGAAGATGCTTTAAAGGGTGGGATCACACTCCCACAAAACCAGGATTTTCCACTGGGGGTTTGGAAGCTCCTAAACATCTCTTCTTGCTACACTAAAATGCTTGAGTGCTCTCTCTCTCTCAGAGATTTCTCTCGATGTCTTTCCTCCTGGACTGGAGAACTAATGTGACAATCCATTTTGCTGAATTTGCCTTTGCTAAGGGTGTGTTTATGGGATGTTACTATATTGGAACTGTTGCTGGTTAGTAGTTAAGTTTTTTTTATTCTATTGAGTTTTCTAATAGAGTCATGTCATTTGAGCTTTCTTTTGTGTGAATTTTAACTACAGTGTAAGAATAAATTGTGTTTTTGCTTCCAGCCTAGTGGTTGACCAACTGAATTTCATCCAGAACACAACATCTTATATTTGCCTTTAAAAATAAGAATAACTTAGGGTCTAGGCTCTCTCCTTAATATTATATATTTTGAGGGGGTTTAGTCTGGTCCATAACACTTTGCAATCTCTACAAGCTGACAGTCAAGACTAAGGTGGCTCTTCACCATATTCATAAATTACAATATGCCAAGAACAGTGCCACTGTAAGTGGAAATCAAACTACCTTCAATCTCATCGACTCTGACAAAATAAGATTTGTCTCCCAGTCAACATTAATAAGACAAAAATCCTCCTCAAGCCCTGCCCCAGACAAGGACCTTAACACCCAGATAGTATTATTGATGGGAAAACCTTAGAATTCATTGAATTCTTTTCATATCTCAGCAACAACCTTACTGAAAATGTTACCAAATAGGGGATCCAGCTCAGAATCTTGTGCCAGCTCTGATGAAAGGTGATTTTTATATACAAATTTATTTTAGAAGTTGAATTTTGATAATGTGATAAAGTCATTGGATTAGCAATCTTGACCTGCACACTAATTTTTGATGGTATAGATTCAAATCCCAAAATGGCAGGGCACTTAGCTCTTCAGGCCTACTCTATTAAATAAGATCATGATTGTGACCTCAACTCCAACTTCTTGCTTATCTCCGGGAATCTTTGAGCGCCTTCTTAGTCAAGAAGCCCATTTTTGGATTAAGGTAGTAATGAGATCAGCAAGTGAATGGTCATGGCAGAATCCAATCTGAATGTCAGTCATCAAGTTATTGCTGAATAAGTGAGATTTGATAGCACTGTCGACTATCACTTCCATCACTTTGCTGATGATCAAGAACTTTCTGATAAGACATAACTGGTCATGTCAGATTTGTCCTTTTTTTGTGGAGAGGACATATCTGGGAAATTTTCTACATTTCTGTGTAGCTAATGATATTGTAGCTGTATTGGAACAGTTGGCTTGGGCACAACAAATTCTGGATTTCAAGTCTTCATTACTAATGCTAGAATGTCGTTAGGACATTAAGCCCTTCATTATCCTATACCTTCAGCCACTTCATGTTATAACATAAATGAAGTGAACTGAATTTGCTGAGGACTTGCAACTGTGATGCTGGGAACCTCAAGAGAAGGAAAAGATGGATCGTCTACTCGGTACATCTACCTGAGGATGGCTGCAAATGCTTTGTATATGTAAATGCCATAAACCCATACTGACACCCTATTCAAAACAGCATCAATGGCCTGCACTCTGTGAATGCCATTTTGAAATCAAAACAGCATCTGTAGTCTCAAACAATTGGTGCTAGGGGGCCAAATTTCGCAGCTTGTCTTCAATGTAAGACAGCTGTAATTGAAACAGAAAAATCAAACTGTGAACAACACCACAAAAATGTGGAAAAACACCAAGGGCTATACAAACTCAACACTTGTTGCCAAAAAGCTCTTCATCATAACAGATTCCTCAGAATCCAATTTCATAATGTATCGCATACCTGATATTAACGTGATGCACAAAGAAGTGTTTTAATAATGCCTTTAAAAAAAGTATATGCCTCCAGCTAAATAAGGGTTGGTCTGTTTCTCATAGTAAGGCTGAACTCACATGATCACCCAGATTGCCTTGGTAACTGTGGGTGGAATTTTCCTCTGCTGAAAAGTACCTGGGAACATGGCAGGGTGGTAGGGTAATCATGTGGACTGGTGTTGGAGAAATAGCCATTGCTTTCCCCATCATAGCAGAAATTATGCTCATTCAATCCCTACAGTGTGTGAACAGGCATTTGGCCCTACAGGTCCATACCGGCTCTACAAAGAGCATTCCACCCAAACACACCCCCATAACTTATATTTCGCCATGGCTAACATACCTAACCTACACATCCCTGGGTCCTATGGGACAATTTAGCATGGCAAATCCCTGTAGCTTGCACATCTTTGGACTGTGGGAAGAAACTGGAGCATCCAGAGGAAACCCATGCACAGATACAGGGAGAATGTGCAAACTCCACACAGACAGTCGCCCGAGGCTGGAATCAAACATGGGTTCCTGGCGCTGTGTGATAGCAGTGCTAATCACTGAGCCACATGCCACCCAGCATGTTCTGGGTAGTCATGCTCAAGCCTAACTTTCCCACTCTGTGTCATTTGACACAATCTGGCATATAGCCCACCAGCAGCCAATCAGCTGTCTGGTTTGCACAAGATCTGCAGGCTTTCTTACTTCTGTGGACTATAGGTTTCCTGTTGGAAACTCTCCTAATTTAGTCCAAAAATGGAAATAGCACCTTACCAAATGCCATCTGGAAATTCAAGTATGATATGTATGCAAGCTCGTCTATATTCAATGAAATAATAATTTTCTCCTAATTTCATCGTATACCATTTTGAGTTAAATAAATCATGGTTTATGCAACAAAAAAAAACAGTCCATGTGTACCACTTAAAATGTTTTATTTTCTTTCTCTAATTCAACCATATTTTTGGTCCTAGAGAATTTTTTATGCCATGTTGTAATGGTGCCAATTTAAATAATAAGTATAAAATGACAAATTGAAAAACTTAAATGTTAAAAATTGAAAGCAAACATGATATGAACAATCAGAGATTATGGGAACTGCAGATGCTGGAGAATCCACGATAACAAAGTGTGAAGCTGGATAAACACAGCAGGTCAAGCAGCATCTCAGGAGTACAAAAGCTGACGTTTCGGGCCTAGACCCTTCATCAGAGAGGGGGGTGGGGAGAGGGTTCTGAAATAAGTAGGGAGAGAGGGGAGGCGGACTGAAAATGGATAGCGGAGAAGATAGGTGGAGAGGAGAGTATAGGTGGGGAGGTAGGGAGGGGATCGGTCAGTCCAGGGAGGACGGACAGGTCAAGGAGGCAGGATGAGGTTAGTAGGTAGGAAATGGAGGTGCGGCTTGAGGTGGGAGGAGGGGATAGGTGAGAGGAAGAACAGGTTAGGGAGGCGGGGATGAGCTGGGCTGGTTTTGGGATGCAGTGGGGGGAGGGGACGAGCTGGGCTGGTTTTGGGATGCAGTGGGGGGAGGGGAGATTTATATGAACAATCACTTGGATTATGATACAGTAGCATTATCTGCTTTAGCACTAATAGTGTAATAGAGTAGAAAACATTTTGTCCTTTTGAAATGCCAAGAATTGCAAACTTCATCAACTCTATGATGCCAATACCCTCAGGATCTTTCAACCCATTCACTTTCCTCTGATTACATCCCTCCTTCCGATTTCATCCTTTACAAGGTTCAACATTGAATTAAACAATTTCAAAGCATCAGAATTGCTCCCATTTTGTTCAGCATCCAGTTATTTGTTCATCAAATTATTTCTGCCTCTCACCCTATCGCAGTCTTCTTTTGTTCTTTCTTTGTTCCCTCCCTCCTTGTACCTGTTATATCAGTAACACTCCTCAGTTCTGATGAAAGGTTACAGACTATTTCTCCATTGAAAAGGTTGCCCAGCAAGCTGAGTTTTTAAGTATTTTGAGTTAATATTTCATGTTTCCAGCACCTACAGTATTTTGCGATTCTGGAAAGAAATATTCAGTTTTTACTGATAATGACAAATCTGAATGATTGAGGGGACGCAAAGCAAAAAGGGGTTTGCCTTCTGTCAAGGTATGGGAAAAAATTGGACTGACTAAACCATGTTCCGTGGCAAATCATGTCACAACAATCAAAGGGGCATTATCAAATAATTGACAGCAGACTAGTTACCACTTTGGCAATGCTGAAACAGAATATAGATGCATTATTATCTTGGAAAATTCACCAATATAAATAAGAAGCTAAAACTGGAGCAAGACCTAATGTAGGATCTCAATACCTGCTGGTCAGTATCTATGTTAATAAAGTGTGGAACTGGATGAACACAGCAGGCTAGGCAGCATCTTAGGAGCACAAAAGCTGATGTTTCGGGCCTAGTAGGTGCTGGAAACATGAAGGGTCTAGGCCCGAAACAGCTTTTGTGCTCCTAAGATACTGCTTGGCCTGCAGTGCTCATCCTGCTCCACACTTTGTTCTCTCGGATTCTCCAGCATCTGCAGTTCCCATTATCTCTGGTCAGTATCTATGTGTTGTTTCCTTAAAAATTTCGAATTTTTATAAAAATATATGTATAAACTAGTTGAATTATACAGTGACATGTAACAACTGATCTTTAAGTTTTGCCATTGAACAAAATGTATAACGTAAATTATCACAAATTGATTCAATTAAGTTGCATAGCTGTAGTCTAAATTGAAAGTACTGTCAAACAGACTTTTATCTCAAATTTCAACAGACCTTGAATGTATTAAAACATTTCACAGCAATCTTGTGGCCCTGTTTCCAAGTCTGGAGGCCAGGATTCAAGTTCCACCTGGTATGGTGTAGGTGTGTAATAACGCTTCTGAACAGGTTGATTTAAAAATGTCTAAAACCATTTAAGATCAAATCGTTGGATTATAAACGATGTTAGCACTAATCCACTGAAACCAAAATGTCCTGAATTTTGGAAATAATATCAATCACTTACCTTTAACTGATCTTCCTGATCGACTGCTGACTTTGTCAGCATCGACAACTTTGCTTTCACTGCACTTTGAGTCCTCTCCACTTGGGAGAGCTGTTTCTTCACAGTGGTTAGCTTGGTATTATTCTTCTTCAGAGATTCCTGCATTTGCCGGATTTCTTTCTTCATTTTATTTCTTTCCTGTCGACTTTAACATATGCTTTCAATTAAAAATAGATAAAGTACTGATGGCTCAACAAAAATCAGATTATTTTACATACCTTTCTTTAATGTCATTGTTGAAAGTTTCAATATTTAATTCTTGCTCTCTGTTTGCTTTCTTCAAATCCCTAAATTCAAATACTGTTCTTTCAAGGTCTCTCTGTTGTTGTGACAATTCAGTTCTTCCAATTATTGTCTGTATAAACATAAGATGAATAAAGTTATTTCAACTAGAAGTGATAACAAAGCATTCACCAGCAAGAAGCTCAATAAGTGAAAATAATCCACTATTCAACGCACACATAAGTGACATGTAAAATATATTATTTTCTGTATAAGAAGTACCAAGCATTGATCTGGAGCATTTCAACTTTTAACATATAAATAAGTTGCTCAATTATCGATCTTCTCTTGGGCAAAGTGCTGAGTCAGCTTTCGAGTCTAATAAACAGGGACAGGATATGGCAAGAAGTAGGTTGCAATACCACAAAGAACTAAGTTTTACTGTGTGATCATCAGGATGCCTATAGATATGAGGAGAATATTATCAGCATCAAAGTCTGCAGTCAACTGTGATGCACCTTTTAGGAAGAGGCTTTAGTTTATTTACAGAGAGCTGGAATCAGGATATCATCAAGATATCATCTTGATCTAGAACAAAGAATTACCAGTGATTGGGTAACTTCTTTAATAGAAATTAAAATAGTAGAAGAAACATTTTGAAAAAAATATAAATGCTAATAACGTCAAACACAACATGAGTTTCTGCCTGTAACTTTTTAAACTGTCAATTCCCAATATTGGTTGAACTACTGAACCAAAACAAAGCAAAATCAAATGATAATTCCGAAGAAACTAATAAGGTAGAGGAAAAATTGGCATGTGTTAGAAGTGTTAAAAGATGAAAACAAATTAAAATAAGAGAAAGTATATTTTTTTTCCATTCCTCACTAGTATTGTCCGCTGTAGAGGCATCCATTTAAATGGAGTGAGGATAATTGGGGTTTACAATGAGCAGATCATCTGCTCTACTAGATCACAGCTTTTCCTTACATTGCACAGTTACGAGATTAAAATGTCCCAATGTCTCAAGGCATCTCACAAGAGCATTATCGCAAATTTTGACAGCAAGCCACTAACGTTGATAGTAGGACAGAAGTAGATTTTAAGAAAGATGCAGAATTGTAAGAACATCAGAAGAAACAGATAAATAGGATTAAGGCCTTCAATCTGTTTCAATCTTCATGCATGATGTGTATCATATCTTCAGCTACTGGCTATAACCATAACACTTAACAGTTGACTGACAGAAGTAGTTTTCATAAATTTAATTGATCTAGTCTCAACAAATGTTAGGAATACAAAGTTATAAATTTCCACTGTGTGAAGAAGTGCTTCCTGCCATCATCCAACAATTTAGTGCAATTTAAATGTGTCCCTTATCCTGAAACTCAAACAGCAGATAAAATAGTCCTCTCTACTCATAGTATCAAATCTTAAGCATCTTAAACAACTCAATTAGACAGTCACTTATTCCTCTGTATTCAAAGAAATACACGCCTAGTGTAGGCAACATATCCTCACAATTTAATGCTTTTATATCTTTTTTTTATATCACTCTAGTGAATTTGTAATGCGCCCTCTTCAAGGCTAGCATATCCTTCCTAAGAAACAATGCCCAAAATGAATGCAGTACTCCAACTGGAGGTTTATCATAGCTCTAATACCTTTTTCCTTCCAGTCCCTTGTGAAAAAAAAGTCAACATAGTTTTTCTGAGATAATGGGAACTGCAGATGCTGGAGAATCCAAGATAATAAAATGTGAGGCTGGATGAACACAGCAAGCCAAGCAGCATCACAGGAGCACAAAAGCTGACGTTTCGGGCCTAGACCCTTCATCAGAGCAAAGATGGGAGGGGGAGTGGAAATGGTTTGCGACTGGGAGGTGCAGTTGTTTGTTGCGAACCGAGTCGCAAACCATTTCCACTCCCCCTCCCATTCTTTAGATGACATGTCCATCATGGGCCTCCTGCAATGCCACAATGATGCCACCCGAAGGTTGCAGGAACAGCAACTCATATTCCGCTTGGGAACCCTGCAGCCTCATGGTATCAATGTGGACTTCACCAGTTTCAAAATCTCCCCTTCCCCCACCGCATCCCTAAACCAGCCCAGTTCGTCTCCTCCCCCCACTGCACCACACAACCAGCCCAGCTCTTCCCCTCCACCCACTGCATCCCAAAACCAGTCCAACCTGTCTCTGCATCCCTAACCTGTTCTTCCTCTCACCCATTCCTTCCTCCCACCCCAAGCCGCACCCCCATCTCCTACCTACTAACCTCATCCCACCTTCATGACCTGTCCGTCTTCCCTGGACTGACCTATCCCCTCCGTACCTCCCCACCTATACTCTCTCCACCTATCTTCTTTTCTCTCCATCTTCGGTCCGCCTCCCCCTCTCTCCCTATTTATTCCAGAACCCTCACCCCATCCCCCTCTCTGATGAAGGGTCTAGGCCCAAAACGTCAGCTTTTGTGCTCCTGAGATGCTGCTTGGCCTGCTGCGTTCATCCACCCTCACATTTTATTGTCTTGGATTCTCCAGCATCTGCAGTTCCCATTATCTCTTGTGGAGCAATTCGGCCTGTTCTATTTCACTAATCTAACCACTGAACTCTCTGAATTTATTTCTCTCAGATGTATTCCCAATTTTGAAAATTTATTGATCGTCTTCACTTACTCCACTCTTGTAGACAGGGTTCCAAGTTAATGCCACTCATTGCACAAAACATTATTATTTACATTTATTTACCACTCTTGTCCAAAAGTCTTAAATTTGTGTCACCTATTCCTTGTACTATCAGCTAATAGAACAGTTTTACTTTGCCCATAATGACATAATCTTATATACCTGCAACAATTTTCCTTTTAATTTTGCTTCAAGGAAAGAAAAGCCACTTTAAAAATAATTGGTTTAATAGGAACAAGCTTATTCTTAAATCAACTGAAAAACATTAGTTAACAAGTAAGCTATGATCCAGAATTAAGATTATATACTCTTACTTTCATACAGATACACACAAAAAACAAACCTTTGCCAATTTTTCAATTTTAAGAAAATAAAACAAAAAGTTGGGGTGAGTGAAATGGCTGCTAAATGGGAAAGACATCAAACAGATGTAGCAATTTGAAATTGGGCATCCATGAGACCCCATGGGCGAATCAGCAGCAGAATTTTATGAGACATCAAGCCTTATTCAATGAAAAGTGAAGGAGGAAATGTCCGAAGCAGAAGCAGACATACCTGAAATTAAGTGACAATACAGCACAACCTGCATGACAAACAACACAGGCAGTATGTTGTATGCAAGAGACAGGGCTAAGCAATCCCACAAACCAATAGGGCCGATCTAAACTCTGCAGTCCTGCCATATACATTCACAGAGTGGTATACAAATAAACGGCCAGCAGGAGCGGAGGAGACTCCACAAATATTCCCGTCTTCAACAACGAAAGGGCTGAACACTCGTGTTATAATACAATCTCAAAAAATGTTATTACTTTGTCTCTACCTCCACTATTTTATGCCTGCAATAAAAGGATGTTAATATGTTATGAGTGACCTTGATTAACACATCTACTGAAAAAATTAGACTGACTATAGTAACCTGGATGAGGAACTCATAAAATGCTCTTAAGATAGTTTCTTAGAGCAGTGTGTATTGGAACTGATTGAAGAGGTTGTATTAGATTAGATTTCGTGTAATGTGACAAAATTAATTCATGACCTTACAGTTAAGGTACCCCTACATTGTGGCAACCAGAATGTGATTAGATTTTACATCCACTTTGAAAGGGAGAAGATTGTAGGTTATGAATAGATTTTAAAATTAAATAAGAGCACGTAATATGGACATAAAAAGGGAGCTAGCTTATGTGAATACCATACCAGGCCAGCTGATGAAACATAGAGAGACAGTGGAAGATATTTGACGGGATATTTCAGAATCCTCTGAATAAATATATTCTTACTTTAATGAAAACTTATAAAGGGAAGACCCAAAATTTAAGCTTAACTAAAAAAGTTAGGGCAAGCATTATGCGTATGCAAATTCATATGATTGCACAAAGACAGTTGATCGGTCAGAATACAAAGAAAAACAGAAAATGACCAAAGGTCAATCAGGAGGAAGAATATAGAGTATGAGTAGAAGGTAGCTAGGAATATGAAAACAGAGAGTCAGAGTTTTTGCAAGTATTTCAAGTGAAAATGCGATGTTTGTAGTAGATAACAAGGAAGTGGCAGATGAAATTAACAGAAATTTAGTTTCAGCCTTCACTATAGAGAATACAAAAATCATTTTAGTATTAGCTATAAATCAGGAGGTGGAATAGAGCAAGGAACTTTGTGAAATTACAATCATGAAGGAAGTAGCAGGAAGGAAAACTAATGGAGCTATGGGCTGACAAATCTCTGTTGTCAACAAGGTGTAGAGCTGGATGAACACAGCAGGCCAAGCAGCAGCAGAGGAGCAGGAAAGCTAATGTTTTCGGTCTAGACTGTTCCTCAGAAATGGGGCAGGGGAAGGGAATTCTGAAATAAATAGGGAGGAAGTGGGAGGCGGGTAGAAGATGGATAAAGGAGAAGATAGGTGGAGAGGAGACAGACAGGTCAAGGAGGTGAGGTTGGAGCAAGTAAAGGTGAGTGTAGGTAGGGAGGTAGAGAGGGGACAGGTCAGCCTGTGCTGATGGACATGTCAAGGAGGCGAGATGAGGCTAGTAGATAGGAGATAGGGGTGGGGCTTGAGGTGGGAGGAATGAATAGGTGGGAAGACAGGAGAGGGAGGCGGGTACAAGCTGGGCTGGTTTTGGGATGTGGTCAGGGGAGAGAGATTTTGAAGCTTGTGAAGTCCATATTGATATTACTGGGCTGCAGGGTTCCTAGGCAAAATATGAGATGCTGTTCCTGCAACCTTCGGGCAGCATTGTTGTGGCACTACAGGAGGCCCAGGATGGATATATCATTCAAGGAGTGGGACGGGGAGTTGAAGTGGTTCGCGACTGGGAGGTGCAGTTGTTTGGTACGAACCGAGCGTAGGTGTTCCTCAAAGCAGTCCCCAAGTCTCCGCTTGATTTCCCCTATGTAGAGGAGGCCGGAGGGACCACTCTCTCCTTGACTCCATTGCCTGCTCCACACTTCCCTCCAGCCCCACCACGCCCAGCACTTTTCCCTGCAACCGCAGGAAGTGCTACACCTGCCCCTCACCTCCATCCCAGGCCCTAAGAAGACCACCACATCAAGCAGATGTTCACTTGCACATCTGCCAATGTGGTATACTGTATCTGCTGTTCCAGATGTAGCCTCCTCTACTTCCGCAAAGAGGTCCCCAAGCCTCTGCTTGGTTTTCCCCAATGTAGAGGAGGACACATCTGGAAAAGCAATGGGAGTACGGTTGGGGAGAAGTCTTAAAACAAAAATGATATCATCATCTATCTTCCTCCTGCATAGCGATGAGAGCCACATGTACACTTTTTAGAACGAACATAAAGCTAATGTAGTTTATACTTTTAGTTTAAACTTCTTTGAAAACAGCTTTCTCAGATTTTTCTTCAGTCTCCAATGCCAGTACACCTTTCTTTACATAAAGGTCCAAAACAGTTCACAGCATTTCAGCTCTGGTCTGACTTGTCCCTGTACAGCTTCAGCAAGATCTTGATACTTTTATATTCTATTCCACTTGAAATAAAAGCCAACATTCCATCTGCCTTCCTTAGTACCGACTGAACTTGGATGCTAGCTTTTTGTGACTGGGATGAGGACTCCAAATCTCTCTGATCTATAGCTTTCTGCAGGTTTTCTCCATTAAATAATATTCAGGCCTTCTATTTTTCTTGTCAGAAACCTTACATTTTCCCACATTAAATGCCATCTGCCAAGTTTTGCCCACTACCTTAACTTGTCCATATCTCTCCACAAACACTTTGTATCAGGCACATTTCATCCATTTTCATCATCTAAAAGGGACAAATCAGTGGCATGATGGTACTGACCCTCCACCATAATGGCTGCAGTGGTTCAAGGAGGCAGTTTACTGCTACCTTCTCCAGGGAAATTAAAGATGGGCAATGAATACTGGCCTAGGCAGTGATGCCCACATCCTTTGAACATTTTTTTAAAAATCCATGACTACACTGAAGAGTTCTTGGGAAGTTGTGATGTTTCCCATTAATTGTTACCTCCCCTCTACAGTTATCTGAAATCATTTTGTTCATGTACCAATGATGCCATCTTGAGATCCACTCAAATTGGTACATGGAGTTGTGAATAACTACGCAAATTGTGTGAGACTGGAAAGTAGCCAGTTAAATTTTAAGAAGCCTAAAAATGAACAAAAACCCAATTATATTTATTTACACTTAAAGCAAAAATCACCAATTATCATTGCAACATCCGTCCAAACCTATTAAATACTTGATATTGGAAACATCCCTCTTACATCCTAGAATGACTCCACTGATTTGGTCAGTAGCCATCGCTTTTGAGTAGTCCAGGAATGAAGACAGGGCTACCCAAGCTTGGAAAATTAACATCATTACTTGTGAGAGATATGGAAGCTGAAATACAATAAAGTGTTCTCTAAGATATTATGTTCACTTAATTGGATGAGAAGCAGCCTTTTACCAACTGTCCTTGTTGTGACCAGTCAAGAGAAAGTTACCACAATGAGCTATGCTAAAAAGACTCCACAAAGGCTCTTAAATTGCTCTATATTTCCTGTGGGATGTAAGTTCCTCTGACACGCAAGTCCATATCACCAACTGAATCATTACTCACAAACTCAGAACTAAAAAGTACGTGGACCACATTAGGTCTACTAATGATATTTGGGTATATCTAATTTCTGCTTACATATTCTGTTTCCCCCCATAGTCCAAAGACGTGAAGGTTACGTGGATTGGTCATGCTAAATAGTCTGTTGTGTCCCAGGATGTGTAGGCTAGGTGAATTAGCCATGGTAAAGTGGAGTTATCAGGATAGGGTAGAGGGTCAGGTCTAGGTGGGCTGCTCATCAAAGAGTCAGTGCAGACTTGATAGGCTGAGTTGTAGGATTCAATGATTCTATGACTCCTCTATGAGAAATTTTGTCCACTGGAAGTGGACATTGAAAAATTGTATACTGACTAAATATCAGTCACTTAACAACTAATAGTCATTAGATTGTGAGCAGTATCTTCCTGAATATGCAATGTGGACTCACAGCAGGCAAGTCTTTCTACCATCACAAGTTTGCAAAATCAGTATGCTACAACTTCTGGCCATTATTCATTTTGAACTCACCTTCAAGTTAGATATATTAAAAAATTACAGTAAGGGACTGAAGCATAGAAATTCTATAAAAATTGAACGTTTGAGACAGAACCAGGCAATACCGAAGTTCTATCCATTTTATGTAGCTCTTAAAAGTCTAGAAAAATTGAGGAAGCAAAAGAGTGCCTGCCTCATCTGATATGTAAAACAATAGCAATGATGGTACGATGTCAACAGTCAAGGATCACATAATTTCCACCTGTACCACATTCAATTTTACAAATCCTTGGGATTGATGGGTCCTCGGCAACATGGGTTAGAAGCTGGCTAAAGACAGTAAACAGAGAATGGATGGGCATTCTCAGATTGGAGACGAGTTGAAAGTGATGTTCCCCAGGGATTGGTGTTGGGACTCTTGCTTTTTCTGATGTATATTAACGATTTGGAAATCTCTAAATTTGTGACTGATAATAAACTGGGGATAAAAGTGAATTGTGAGGATGACGCTGAGTGACTTCAGAGGGACTCTGACAGGTTGGCCAAATGGGCAGACAGCAGGCTAAAGAACTGTTGCAGAGAAATGTGAGGTAATGCATTTTGATAGAAAAAATATGGAGACCAATACAGGTTCAATGGTACAAATCTGAGACAAGTACAGGATCAGAGGGATCTCGGCGTCCATGCGCATACTTCTCTGGAAGTGGCTAGGCAAGTTGTTAAGAAAGCTTATAGGATCCTTGGATTTATAAATAGAGGCACTGGATATTAAAGCAGGAAGCAATGCTACTCTTCCATAAATCATCGGTCAGAACACACATGGGGTATTGTGAAAACTGAAAGAACTGTGGATGCTGTAAATCAGAAACAAAAACAGAAGTTGTTGGAAAAGCTCAGCTGGTCTGGCAGCATCTGTGAAGAGAAATCAGAACTAACATTTCGGGTCCAGTGACCCTTTCTCAGAACTGATGATAACTCGGAAAATGTTGGTTTATATGCAGAAGATAGAGTGTGGGGAGGGGATAAGGAGTAAATGCTGGGTTGGGATGGAGCCCAAAGAGAGAGAAGTCAGTTGGACAGACAAAGGACTGAATAACAATCTGGCTGGGAGAGTATCAGAGATAATGGGAACTGCAGATGCTGGAGAATTCCAAGATAATAAAATGTGAGGCTGGATGAACACAGAAGGCCAAGCAACATCTCAGGAGCACAAAAGCTGAGGTTTCGGACCTAGACCCTTCATCAGAGAGGGGGATGGGGAGAGGGAACTGGAATAAATAGGGAGAGAGGGGGAGGCGGACCGAAGATGGAGAGTAAAGAAGATAGGTGGAGAGAGTATAGGTGGGGAGGTAGGGAGGGGATAGGTCAGTCCAGGGAAGACGGACAGGTCAAGGAGGTGGGATGAGGTTAGTAGGTAGCTGGGGGTGCGGCTTGGTGTGGGAGGAAGGGATGGGTGAGAGGAAGAATCGGTTAGGGAGGCAGAGACAGGTTGGACTGGTTTTGGGATGCAGTGGGTGGGGGGGAAGAGCTGGGCTGGTTGTGTGGTGCAGTGGGGGGAGGGGACGAACTAGGCTGGTTTAGGGATGCAGTAGGGGAAGGGGAGATTTTGAAACTGGTGAAGTCCACATTGATACCATATGGCTGCAGGGTTCCCAGGCGGAATATGAGTTGCTGTTCCTGCAACCTTCGGGTGGCATCATTGTGGCAGTGCAGGAGGCCCATGATGGACATGTCATCTAGAGAATGGGACGGGGAGTGGAAATGGTTTGCGACTGGGAGGTGCAGTTGTTTGTTGCGAACTGAGCGGAGGTGTTCTGCAAAGCGGTCCCCAAGCCTCCATTTGGTTTCCCCAATGTAGAGGAAGCCGCACCGGGTACAATGGATGCAGTATACCACATTGGCAGATGTGCAGGTGAACCTCTGCTTAATGTGGAATGTCATCTTGGGGCCTGCGATAGGGGTGAGGGAGGAGGTGTGGGGACAAGTGTAGCATTTCCTGCGGTTGCAGGGGAAGGTGCCGGGTGTGGTGGGGTTGGAGGGCAGTGTGGAGCGAACAAGGGAGTCACGGAGAGAGTGGTCTCTCCAGAAAGCAGACAGGGGAGGGGATGGAAAAATGTCTTGGGTGGTGTGGTCGGATTTTAAATGGTGGAAGTGTCGGAGGATGATGTGTTGTATCCGGAGGTTGGTAGGGTGGTGTGTGAGAATGAGGGGGATCCTCTTAGGGCGGTTGTGGCGGGGGCGGGGTGTGAGGGATGTGTTGCGGGAAATACGGGAGACGCGGTCAAGGGCGTTCTCGATCACTGTGGGGGGAAAGTTGCGGTCCTTAAAGAACTTGGACATCTGGGATGTGCAGGAGTGGAATGTCTTATCGTGGGAGCAGATGCGGCAGAGGCGGAGGAATTGGGAATAGGGGATGGAATTTTTGCAGGAGGGTGGGTGGGAGGAGGTGTATTCTAGGTAGCTGTGGGAGTCGGTGGGCTTGAAATGGACATCAGTTCTAAGCTGGTTGCCTGAGATGGAGACTGAGAGGTCCAGGAAGGTGAGGGATGTGCTGGAGATGGCCCAGGTGAACTGAAGGTTGGGGTGGAAGGTGTTGGTGAAGTGGATGAACTGTTCGAGCTCCTCTGGGGAGCAAGAGGCGGCGCCGATACAGTCATCAATGTACCGGAGGAAGAGGTGGGGTTTGGGACCTGTGTAGGTGCGGAAGAGGGACTGTTCCACGTAACCTACAAAGAGGCAGGCATAGCTGGGGCCCATGCGGGTGCCCATGGCCACCCCCTTAGTCTGTAGGAAGTGGGAGGCATCAAAAGAGAAGTTGTTGAGTGTGAGGACGAGTTCAGCTAGGCGGATGAGAGTGTCGGTGGAGGGGGACTGGTCGGGCCTGCGGGACATGAAGAAGCGGAGGGCCTTGAGGCCATCTCCATGCGGAATGCAGGTGTACAGGGACTGGACGTCCATGGTGAATATGAGGTGTTGGGGGCCAGGGAATTGGAAGTCCTGGAGGAGGTGGAGGGCATGGGTGGTGTCACGGACGTAGGTGGGGAGTTCCTGGACCAAAGGGGAGAAAATGGAGTCCAGATAGGTGGAGATGAGTTCGGTGGGGCAGGAGTTGGCTGAGACGATGGGTCGACCAGGGCAGGCAGGTTTGTGGAAACCGCAGGAAATGCTACACTTGTCCCCACACCTCCTCCCTCACCCCTATTGCAGGCCCCAAGATGACATTCTACATTAAGCAGAGGTTCACCTGCACATCTGCCAATGTGGTATACTGCATCCATTGTACCCGGTGCGGCTTCCTCTACATTGGGGAAACCAAGCGGAGGCTTGGAGACCGCTTTGCAGAACACCTCCGCTCAGTTCGCAACAAACAACTGCACCTCCCAGTCGCAAACCATTTCCACTCCCCCTCCCATTCTCTAGATGACATGTCCATCATGGGCCTCCTGCACTGCCACAATGATGCCACCTGAAGGTTGCAGGAACAGCAACTCATATTCCGCCTGGGAACCCTGCAGCCATATGGTATCAATGTGGACTTCACCAGTTTCAAAATCTCCCCTTCCCCTACTGCATCCCTAAACCAGCCTAGTTCGTCCCCTCCCCCCACTGCACCACACAACCAGCCCAGCTCTTCCCCCCCACCCACTGCATCCCAAAACCAGTCCAACCTGTCTCTGCCTCCCTAACCAGTTCTTCCTCTCACCCATCCCTTCTTCCCACACCAAGCCGCACCCCCAGCTACCTACTAACCTCATCCCACCTCCTTGACCTGTCCGTCTTCCCTGGACTGACCTATCCCTTCCCTACCTCCCCACCTACACTCTCTCCACCTATCTTCTTTACTCTCCATCTTCGGTCCGCCTCCCCCTCTCTCCCTATTTATTCCAGCTCCCTCTCCCCATCCCCCTCTCTGATGAAGGGTCTAGGCCCGAAACCTCAGCTTTTGTGCTCCTGAGATGTTGCTTGGCCTGCTTTGTTCATCCAGCCTCACATTTTATTATCCTGGCTGGGAGAGTGATTGGCTGTTAATGGCTGTTAGTGGCTAACAATAGGTAGTGTGTAATGGCAGATTATGTGATGACAAGGCCTGGTGTGTGAGGTTGGGGCGAGGGCATGAAAGAGTTCAGACCCTAAAATTATTGAGTTCGATATCGAGACCAGACAGCTGTAGGGTCTCCAAGCAAAAAGTGAGATGCTGTTCTCCGAGCTTGCGCTGAACTTCACTGGAACACTGCAACAAGCCTGAGACAGAAAAGTTGTTCAGGGAACAGGGTGATGTGTTGAAGTGGCAGCAACTGGAAGTTCAGGGTATTTTTTGCAGGCAGATCATTGATGTTTTGCGGTCACCCAGTCTATGCTTCGTTTCTCCAATGTAGAGGAGACGCATTGTGAGCAGCAAATGCAGTAAACTAGATTGTGTGCATTGCAGATAAAGTGCTGCGTTATCTGCAAGGTATGTTTGCGGCTTTGGACACTGAGGATGGAGGATGTATATCCAGATGTTACATCTTCAGCGGTTGCAGGGGAAGATGCCATGAGGCTGTGAGGAGTGTTAGGAATAAAGGGAGGGTGGAGGTGTCCCAGACAAAACAGTCCCTGTGGATGGTAGACAAGGGAGGGGAAGGGAGCATGTGTCTAATGGTGACATCTCGCTGGAGGTGGCAGAAATGGCTACCGAAGACCTTCTGGATGTGGATTCTGATGAGATGGTTGTTAAGGATAAGTGGAAGCCTATCGCTGTTGTGGGAGGGCAGACAGTGGGTGAGGGTGGAAGTGCGGGAGATGGGTCAGACCTATGTGAAGACCCTGCCAACAATGGTGCTGGCCTTGTTATCATGTAGCCTGCCATTACACACTACCTATTGTTAGCCATTAACAGTCTTCACTAACAGCTTTTCACTCTTCCAGCCAGATCTTTGTTCACTCCTTTGTCTGTCTGTTATCTCTCCCTTTGGGGTCTATCCCCACCTATCAGTTATTCCTTACCCTCTCCCCTCACCCTACCTTCTGCATATAAACCAACATTTTCCTAGCTATCATATGTTCTCAGGAAGGTACACTGGACCTGAAACATTAACTCTGATTTCTCTTCACAGATGCTGCCAGACTTGCTGAGCTTTTGCAGCAACTTCTGTTTCTGATATGGAATATTGTGTTCAGTTCTTGGTACCTTATTCAAGGAAGGATATTAAAGCTCTGGAAAGATTGCTAAGGAGATTTACTAGATTGATACCAGGAATGAAGGGTTTTAGATACAGGGAAATATTAGAGAAATTAGGCTTATTCTCCTTGTAACAGAGAAGATTAAGAGGTGATCTTACTGAAGTGTTCAAATTTATGAACAATTTTGACAGGGTAACGAAGAATAATTTGTTTCCACTAGTTGGTACATCAGAAGCTCATGGTCATAATTTCACAACTGTCAGCAAGAGAGCTAGGAGTGAGATGAGGAGAAACTTCTTTGCTCAAGAGAGTTATTAGAATTTGGAATGCACTACCTGGGAGAGTGGTGGGGGGGGGATCATATATGATATTTCAAAAGAGAGTTGAACGTATATTTGAAAGTGATGAATTTAGAGCGCTACGAAGCTAAGGCTGGAGAATGAGGCTGGCTGGGTCGATTGTTCAGGAGTTAACAAAGATGGAATGCAGCAAATGGCTTCCTTCTCTATCATAAAATTCAACATTTCTATAGTTCTATGATCTTGAAAACTTCATTTAAATCACCCTTTAACATTTTAAATTTCAGCAACAACATCCATAATTTATGAACCCAATGGTAGTGTATTGGTACTATCACTGAATAAGCAAACCCTATACTTGGACTAATTATTTGGATATATGGTCTCAGTAATGGTGACCATGAAACTATCATTGGTAGCTTTAAAAACCTTTCTGGCTCATAATTGTCCTGTAGGGGAGAAAATTTGCTGTCCTGGTTTGGTCTGGTCTACATGATTTCAGACCCACATCAATCTGGTTGACCTTAGCTACTTTTTGAAATGGCCTAGCAAGCCTCTTAATAGAAATGGATGAGAAATGCTGGCTTTCCCAATGATGCTCATATCCGCTAATGAATCAAAAGAAGACAACCACTCTCATAACTGAGTCTTTGGAATTCAGTTATCATCTAGTTAATCTGTGATGCACAACCTGCAATCCCCAAATAGCCTTCCTATGACGTGATGCTAAGGACTGTTCACATATTCCAGGCATAATTTGACTACAGTTTGCAGTGCAATTTCTACTTCCTTCTATTCTATTACTCTTGATGTGAGACCAGCTCATGATATTTTAATGATCTGTGCACTTAGTCTTCAGACACTCCTAAGTCTCTCTGCCCTCCACTGTTAATAGCTTTTTACCTTTTTAGGCAGTTTCCAGTTCTACACTTGCTAGGTGCAAAATGATTTGTCCTAACTGTCTACAATGATATCAGTAGCTATACATATCAGGAAAGGACAGATCTCTTTAGCCTTGATAAAACTTTGACAATATGTCATCTGAGGTCCTGGCATTAGGGCTTATCTAGGATATGGGCCACAGAAGCAGGCCATTTAGTTCTATCAGTCCACACAGGTGTTTATGCTTCCCTTGAGTCTCCTCCCATTTTTCCTCATCTCTATCTTCGATCATAAGTATCTATTCCTTTCTCTCACAGATGGTTACCTAGTTTCCTCTTAAATGCATCAAACTATTTGCTTCAACGTGATAGCAAGTCCTGCATACTCACCACCTTTTTGATCAAGTTTTTTTTCCATAATCTCTGGCATTTCATGATTTTTCTTACTAGATATCCTTCATAATGCTTCCTTCCCACAAAATAAAACATTGTCTCTGTGTCAACTCTATCAAAGCCAATGTATTTCACAATATTAAAAGAAATCTTAATTATGTCACGCCTCAGCCTAGTTTTAACAAAGGTACAGACATCAGTCACTTTCTGATATGTGTAGCCACACTTTCCTGCTATCATTCTTGTAAATCTCTCTGCCTTCTCTCCAATGCTTCTACATCCTTTTCAGAATATTACTGTCAGAATTGCACTGTGTACTCGAAGTGTGATTCAGCCAAGGTTTGATACAGATTTAGCATAAAGTTCCCACTTTTCAATTCCATCCTTCTTGAAATAAAGCTAAATGCTTGGGGTGTTTTTCTTCGTTAATGAGTCTGTTAACCTTTAGCAAATTTTTTTGTGACTAGTAAATTGCTACTCCAAGATTCCCAAGTATCTGTATCCTCCAGATTTGCAATCCTGTAAGTGAGTGTATCTCCTGCAATTATGTTGCAGAAAATGCAGCATAAATTTTCTAGCCTTTCCTGTTCCACTCTTCCCATCTTTATCCAAATTGTTCCACTTCTCTGTTGCCTCGAACTTTCTATTTAGATCTTTAAATTTCCTTTCACCTGATCTCCTTCCCTCTTTTAATTCCAAGCTCTATGTATTGTTCAAGTTTAAAAACTTCCCTCAGTCGCTGATGCCATCACCGTGTAAGTAGAACCCAACCCATCGACACTTTTCTCTTTTTGCTAACCAGCGGCAGCTGGCTGGATGGTCGGTTTGTGATTCAGAGCTATGACTATAGCTGGGGTTCAGTTCCTGCACTGGCTAAGGTTACCATGAAGGATTTAGCTTCCCAATCTCTCCCTCACTTGATGTATAGTGACCTTTAAGTTAAACCACCACCAGTCATCTCTCCCTCTCTCTCTCTCTCTCTCTGTCTCGAATGAGAGACTGTCCCCTATGGTCCTACCAGTAGGACTATGGTGACTTTATGTTTTATTTCCCATGAATCAACACTCTTCTTCACACACCATCCTTTGAATCACATATTCAACAAATGGTTGCCACCATGTCAATTTACACATGGATCAGGTAGCAATCTGGAAGTTATCACCCATGGGATTCTACTTATTAATTTTGAATCCATTTCTTTAAATCCCTCTGGAGGACCTCATTTTTATTTCAGCCATCTGATGGTTCTGACATGGACCATAACAACTGGATCGTTCAACTCCAGTCCTTCTCTACTCACACGCAGATATACCAAGTGCTGAGTTCTGCAATTAACAGAACTTTTAGGATTTCTGGTCTCAGCTGATCAGGACAGCATCTGTTCTCCTAACAATGATGTACATCACCACATTCCCTTCTTCCCTCAACTTTATTGGTTTCCGGCACCATGGTACAATGGTTACTTTAGCCAATTGTCCTGCAGTCCTGATTCGGATCCATTCAGGTGGTTCACCTGTAGGATATATTCCAGGACTTAGGCTTATTCACTGATTAAACAGGGTTTTTAATAACTGCTTGACTTGCAATCACACCCTCCAACCAAATGTCCAAGCAACTTTTCCCTCTCTGATGCAACACGATATCTGCTTTATATTGTGCTTTTTATGTCCTCCAGACATTCCAAGGGATTATGCAGATAATGCAGTACTCTTAAAGTGAAGTCTCTGTTGTGATGCAGGAAATGCCAAACACATATTTGTGGACAGCAAACTAGTACAAATAGTACAATAATGGCCATATAATCTGGTTTACCATGTTGATTATGAGATAAAAATTGGCCATAAGGCCAGAGTTTACTGGTCTGCTGTTCTTTGAAATATTGCCATGGAATACTTTCCATCCAAAAGGCTAATAGGGGCCTAATAGGGGCCTCAATTTAACATCTTTTCCAAAAAGATATCATGCCCAATAGTGCCACACTATACTGGGGCATCTGTATTAATTTTTGTGCTCAAGTTCTGCAGTAGGGGACCTGAACTTGAAACTTTGTCAGTCAAAGGCAAGTGTGGTGCCAACCGAATGACAGCTAAAGATGTCAAAGGGAGATTTCTTCTTTCAGGCGGTTGTTAATCTTTAATGCTGACTTAGTGTATACATTCAAAGTTGAAGTAGATTTTGTTAAAGAGTTATTGGAACAGGCAGAAGAGTGGACTTAAGGCCACAATGAGGTTAGCCATGATCTTACTGAATGCCAGGACAGGCTCAAGAAGTCAAATAGCCTGGTCATGTGTCAATAGTCATGTGAAGCTGGAAAAGCACAACAGGTCAGATAGCATCAGAAGAGTAGGAAAGTCAACATTTTGGGCTGAAACCCTTTGTCAGGACCCAAAACACTGACTTTCCTGCTCTTGAGCTGCTGTCTGACTTCCTGTGCTTTACCAGTTTCACATCTATTGATTCTGGCTTCCATCATCTGCAGTCACTTCTGTCTCCTAGCCTAATCATGTCCTTATTTCTTATGTTCCTCAAGTACAGTTTGGTACAAATGCTGTCTAGGTTGAGGTTCATTTCAGAAATTCCACAAGCTGTACTGATGGCACACTGCCTACATCTGTCAAAGCTGTTGACAAATGAAGCATTTCCACTCAAGTTGCAAACATCGACAGATTTGCATCAAAAAAGCTACAGTATGCGCGAGAACGTTCAGCATGAACAGGAAAGCATCACTGGAGTTTACAGAGCTGTGCTTAATGGCCACAAGTGCATTAATTCAAGAACTTGTGATACTTCCTCCCACACAATTCCACCATAATAAATGAGTATGTTAACAGGAATTTTGATGTGAGAATCATTACTGAGTTGCAATTTGAATATATAGGTGACAAAAATAGAGGTAAATCTTTGAGCAGGCAGTTACACTTCATCGAAATGAGCTTCTGACTTTCATTTCAGACTTGAAGCATGGAATTCTTGAGTTTTCGTTTAAAAATAAACTACAAATTTAGGTTATTTGACATAAATTGGAAAACACTGCAAATTAATTGATATCTAAAAGAAAAACATAGCTTGATTTCACGTTTGTTAAACATGAATAAAATGGAAAACAGTAGTATCTTACTCTTTCCTTGACAGTGTTTCTAAGTTCAGTGCAAGCTGTTGTCAGGACATTTATCTCAGCTTGTTTTTCTGCAATTTTAATTTTTAATTGCTTCAACTGCAAAAAAAGAATCAAAAGTGCATGTATTAGAAGAACTTTTTGAAACCTAAGGACTAAAGTACTTAGATATTGTTTGCTTTCAATTAGTTTCAATTAATTTTAGTTAAATAGAATAAGAGCACAGTTAAACACAATAGGAAATCACGCAGACACTTATTTTTACACTTTTCCAGCTGTCCTGCAAATTTACAATATTTAACTGAGTCTCTTTAGAAGTTTTATTTAATCTTCCTCCAATCCCAACAACCAATTTATCATTAATATAATACAAAGAACTGTGGATGCTGGAGATCTGAAACAAACAAAACAAAAACTGCTGCAGAAACTCAGCAGGATTAGCAGCATCTATGAAGACCATGTTGTTGGAACTGCACTCATCCAGGTAGACGAGGAATAATCAGATTTCATCCACATACCTTGGGAGGAAAAGGTGTGGCAAACTTACATGTGGGAAGAATGGCCCTCATTGCCCAGAAACCGCATGAACACAGTGAATCGTGAGACTGTCTACCTGCATTCATGGACAGGTCAATAGTTGTCCTGGAGAACAAGGCCAGCATCCTTACTGTCTGTTGGAGAAGCACACATACCTGCACTCCATCATCCCACTGTCAACACCAAAGGGCTGGTGACAGGGCACGGGAAACCTAGTTCATACTGCACTTGCATTACTTTCCCACCTAAGACTCACTATGTGAGGTAGCCATAATACGTTTGAGCATTCTCTGCACCCCCTTCACTTGAAACCAGTGTGTTCCTGTCCATAGACAACCCCCCATCGTGTGTACCCCTACCATGTCATGACTTACCAGATTTCTCCATTGCAAATTCTGATTCATCAATGCAGCGCAAGTTAAAAATTTCCCATTGAATCAAGTTTGACCTTAGTATATGCTGTCTACTCTCTGCAATCATTCATTTTAATAGTTCACGGCTACCTCAAGACATCTATTACTCAACTTTAACAGTAGCCTTAAAGCCTTTCCTATCACTAAGTTTCCACCTCCAATCTTTTGCCTATTATTGTTTTCATCACTGGAATGGTTCAAGAGTACTTGGTTCATCAATCCTATCATGAATTTGAACAGCTCTTTCAGGTATTCTCTTGACTTCTACTCTAAAGAGAAAACCTCAATTTCTCCTGTCTCTCCAGTGAACTAAAGTTTTTCATCCCTTCTGCCATTCTCTCCCCTTCAACTTTTCAAATGCTTTGATTTTTTTCAGAAAGTATGGTGTCCAAATTCGACACAATACTCCAGCTGGTGTTTATCAGTAATTTATAAAGTTTTAGTGTAACTGCCTTACTTTTTCACACTAAACATCCATTTATAAAGCTAAGAATATCATAGATATTTTTAAACAATTTGATGAAATTATTCTTCCACCTTCAAAGATTTATGCAGAACTCTGTCTCAGCACCCCTTTGGAATTTTCACTGCATAAGTTATGCACAGAAATGGTTGTCGATGTTGGAAATGGTGTTAATCTGTTGTCACCATCTGGATTCTAGTTTGTCTGAGTATGAGATCGGGTTGATACGAACTGCAGGAAATATTTTTAGTAAACAATATGTTTTATTGAACATAGTAACTTCAAACTATGCGCTGGATAATAATTCATACAAGGCTTCAAGATATAACTTCCTCCCAGTAGTTCTGGCAGTCATATAATCTTACATCATTGATAATGTGATAACAGGAACTGCAGATGCTGGTGAATCCAAGATAACAAAGTGTGGAGCTGGATGAACACAGCAGGCCAAGCAGCATCTCAGGAGCACAAAAGCTGATGTTTCGGGCCTAGACCCTTCATCAGAAAAGGGGAATGGGGAGAGGGTTCTGGAATAAATAGGGAGAGAGGGGGAGGCAGACCGAAGATGGAGATAAAACAAAGTAGGTAGAGAGGAGAGTATAGGTGGGGAGGTAGGGAGGGGATAGGTCAGTCCAGGGAAGATGGACAGGTCAAGGAGGCGGGATGAGGTGGTAGGTAGGAAATGGAGGTGCGGCTTGAGGTGGGAGGAAGGGATGGGTGAGAGGAAGAACAGGTTAGGGAAGCAGAGACAGGCAGGGCTGGTTTTGGGATGCAGTGGGGGGAGGGGAAGAACTGGGCTGGTTTTGGGATGCAGTAGGGGAAGGGGAGATTTTGAAGCTGGTGAAGTCCACGTTGATACCATTGGGCTGCAGGGTTCCCAAGCGGAATATGAGTTGCTGTGAGGCCATCATGGGCCTCCTGCAGTGCCACAATGATGCCACCCGAAGGTTGCAAGAACAGCAACTCATGTTCCGCTTGGGAACCCTGCAGCCCAATGGTATCAACGTGGACTTCACAACCTTCAAAATCTCCCCTTCCCCTACTGCATCCCAAAACTAGCCCAGCCTGTCTCTGCTTCCCTAACCTGTTCTTCCTCTCACCCATCCCTTCCTCCCACCTCAAGCCGCACCTCCATTTCCTACCTACCACCTCATCCCGCCTCCTTGACCTGTCCATCTTCCCTGGACTGATCTATCCCCTCCCTACCTCCCCACCTATACTCTCCTCTCTACCTATCTTCTTTTCTCTCCACCTTCGGTCCGCCTCCCCCTCTCTCCCTATTTATTCCAGTTCCCTCTCCCCATCCCCCCTCTCTGATGAAGGGTCTAGGCCCGAAACGTCAGCTTTTGTGCTCCTGAGATGCTGCTTGGCCTGCTGTGTTCATCCAGCTCCACACTTTGTTATCATTGATAATGTGACTGTGTTATTTATAGCATTAATTTTTTACACTATAGATTAAACAAGTGATAGTGAACAAGGCGCCTGTTATAAATGCCACACGATTGTTCTTTCCATGTAAAAAAAGTCAGTTATATAATGGCATCTGATCTAATATCCCACTTCTTTTTGAAGTTTGCACTGCATCTGTCATGATATACAGGACTGTAGCAACAGTAGGTCCACAAAACCTCCTGGCCCATAATTCACTCAAAATGCTTGAGCAGGCATTTTGGTTTTTAAAGTACACATATTTGCTATGTATGCTATCTAGATGTGTTTCAAATCCAGATACAGATGCTGGGACTGTGCATTATGAAATGATGGTGAGGCTATCCATCAGATGGGCGCATTCAGAAAATCAGGCCAAGTAAAACCAAATTATAAACTTACATTGATAGTAGGAACTGCCAATGCTGGAGAATCTTAGATAACATGGTGTGAAGCTGGATGAACACAGCGGGCCAAGCAGTATCAGAGGACCAGGAAAGCTTGACATTTTGGGTCGGGACCCTTCTTCGGAAAATGGGTCTTCTGAAGAAGGGTCCCGAACCGAAACGTCAAACTTTCCTGCCCCTCTGATGCTGCTTGACCTGCTGCATTCATCCAGCTTCACACCGTGTTATCTTATATATAAACTTACATTCTCTGTTTTGTTATCCTTCTGATGTTCCAAATCAATAGATTTATTAATAAGTTGGTTGTATAATTCTTCTGATTCTCGATGTTGTTTTTGAATTTTGTCCTCCTGAGTAGTATATACGTCAAACAGATCCTTGGCATCGATCAAGTCTTTGCTATTAAATAGAAAAAATTGCATTAAAAAAGTAGTTTTGAATCCAGTTTATATCATATTATTTCTTTCACTGGAATAGTTTATATATCATCAAACATAAGATCGTATAAAAATAACCAAACACAACAGACAATTGGAATTGGGATAAGGGCTGGGAAAACATGGTATATTCAGAATTATAATGTAATCACTGGAATATCACAGGGATCAGTGCTGGGGCACTGATTATTATTTACAAATGTATCAATGATCTGAATGAGAAAAGTGAATGCAATGCCACCAGGTTTATGGGTGACACAAAAATAAGTACAAAAACAAGTGGTGAGGTTGACACAAAGCATCTAAAGAGACTTAAAGACAGAGTGAAAAAAATTGCAGACGGAATATAATGTGGGAAAATGTGAGGTTTTTCAATTTGGCTGGAAAATCAGAGGAACTGCATATTGTTTAAATAGAGAGAGAAGGTGTAATTTGCAGCACAGAAGAATTTAGGGTGCTGACAGCTGAATCACAAATAGCTAGCATGCCGATTCAATGGGTAGTAGGGAAAGTAAATGTTGGCTTTAGTTTGTCTGTGTCTGAGATCGGGTTGATACAAACTGCAGGAAATAATTTTTGCAAACAATATGTTTTATTGAACATAGTAACTTCAAACTATGCACTGGATAATAACTCATACAAGGCTTCAAGATATAACTTACTCCCAGTAGTTCTGGCAGTCATATAATCTTACGTCATTGATGATGTGACTGTGTTATTAATAACATTAATTTTTTATACTGCAGATTAAACAAGTGATAGTGAACAAGGCGCCTGTTATAAACCCCACACTATTTTTCTTTGCATGTAAAAAAAGTCAGTTATATAACGGCATCTGATCTAATATCCCACTTCTTTTCAAAGTTTGCACTGCATCTCTCATGATATACAGGACTGTAGGAAGAGTAGATCCACATCAAGCTTTCCTGCTCCTCTCTAATCTTTCATCTCTTTGGTAATCAAGAATCTATCTATCGCTACCTTAAAAATGTTTAAAGGTTCTGCATTCACTTTTGTAGAAGGGAATTCTAAAACCTTGACCCCCTGGGGAATTTTTTTTTTCTTCATCTGTGTCTTAAATGGGCAACTCCTTATTTTTAAATCACTTCCCTTACTTCCAGATTCTCCCACAAGAGGAAACATACTTTGCAAATCCACCCAGTCAAGTCTGCTCATGACCTTATATGTTCAACTAATGCAGCCCTGATTCTTCCAAAGTCCAGAGGATAAAGGTTCTCGGCTGTCTAACTGTTCCTCATAAGGCAATCTGTAATATCTTGTGAACTTTCTCTGAACTGCTTGCAATGCATTACTTTCCTTCCGTAGTACTCCAGTTGCAGTCTCACCAATGTCCTGTATAACTGAAGTGTAACCTCCCTATTCTTGCATTCAATTCCCCTCACAATATAACATAACATTTTATTAGCTTTTCCAATTACTTGCTGCACTTTCATACTAATTCTCCATGATTAATGCACTAGGATACTTAAATTTATCTCCATCTCAGCAACCTCTCACCATTTAGATACATGCTCCTTTTTTATGCTTTCTGGTAAAATGAGCAATTTCACATTTTCCCACATTGTATTTCATTTCCCAGATCTTTGTCTACTCAATCTATCTGAATGCCTTTGAGGGTTTCTTATGTCCTCTTCACAACTCGCTTTTCTCTCTTTAAGTCATCAACAAATTTAGCCTCAAGAGCCTTGGCCCCTTCACACAAGTCGATCATGTAAACTATAAAGAGTTGAGGCCCTAGCACCAATAGCTGTGGCGTATCACTTGTGACATCCTGCGCTAACCCTTGGTCTACAAAACAAGTTACTTCTTAAAATAACTAGAATAAATTAGTCCAACATGATTTATCTTTGACAAAACTATGCTGGCTCTGCCTGATTACCTTGAACTTACCAAGTTTCCTGTTATTAATGTTTTTAATAATAGCTTCTAACACTTTCTCTATGACATGTTAGCTACTTCTTTTACGACCCTAGCGTGAAATCCATCAGGAGCTCAGAACTTCTCAATTCATAGTTCCAACAACTTCCATAGTGATTGTAATTCAATTGAGTTATTGTGTTTTTATTGAGTTACTCCATCTCTTTCAACTGCTGATTTACGACGATTTCCGGGATGTGACTTGTATCCTCTCTAACGAAGACTGTGAAAAATATCTGTTCAATTTGTTTGCCATCTCTTTATCCTCCATTATTAATTCCTCAGACTCATTTTCTATAGGACCAACACTTATTAATGTTTCCTTAAGATCTGAAAAAGAACTTTCCCTATTTGCTTTTATATTTTTGACTAATTTTCTTTTGTAATCTAGTTTAATCTCTTTATTAATCTTTGAATAATTTGTTGCTGTTATTTCATATTATGTTCAACCTACTGACCTGCAACCTATTATTGCACATTGAAATAACTTTATTGGAGTTTGATACTGTCTCTGACCTTTTTTTAGTTAACCATGGATGGCAGGTCCATTCCTTTCTTACTTGTTGGAATGTAGCAATTCTGTGCTTTCTGGAATATTCCATTAAATGTTTTCCACCGCACCTCTATTCACTTATCCCTTAATCTAAGTTTATACTTTATTTTCATTATGTCTGATTTCGCACCCTCATAATTTCCCTTGTTTTAATTCACAAAGGGGTCATAAACCCATATTTTTCATCCTTTAACTGTATGTGAAATAAAATTATATTCTGGTCGCTGCTAACAAGAGGAGTTTTCGCTATGAGGTCAGTAACTAATCCCTTCTCATTGATCAATTCACCAGTTTCAGCACAGCTTCATGAAGGGAAAGTCATGCTTGACTATCTTGCTGGAGCTCTTCGAGAATGTAAGCAGCAAAGTGGATAATGGGGATCCTGTGGATGTGGTGTATTTGGGCTTCCAGAAGGCATTTGACAAGTTGCTGCATAAAAGCTGATCCATAAGGTTAGGTCCCACAGGGTCAAGGGTAGAGTATTAGCTTGGTTAGAGGATTGATTGACTGACAGAAGGCAGAAGGTTGGGATAAATGGGTCCTTCTCTGGACAGCAAAATGTAATTAATGGAGTTCCATGGCGATCAGTTTTTGGACCTCAACTATTTACAATCTAAATAAATGATGTGAAAGCAGTAAGAGTATAACATAGCAAAGTTTGAGGATATTACTATAATAGGGGGAAAAGCAGGCAGTGACGAGGAGTTAAAGAGTTTACAGATGGATATTGATGGGCTAACAGAATAGGCCAGAATCTGGCAGATTGAGTTTAATGTGGATAAATGCGAAGTTGACCATTTTGGTCCGAGAAAAAAAAACCTAAATGGAAAGCATATTCAAAGTGCATCAGTGGAGAGTGATCTGTGTGTCATTGTGTATCAACGGCAGAAAGTGGAGGTGCAATACATAACAGGAAAGGCAAAGGGAATTCTGTTATTTATTGCAAATAGACTGCATTATAAAAATAAAGAAGTGTTGCTACAACTACATATGGCATTGGTGGGATTACAGCTAGAATACTGTGTTCAGTTTTAGTCTTCTTACTTGACAAAGGATGAGGTGGCACTGAAGACAGTTCAGAGGAGGTTCATTGGATTGATTCCAGGGACGAAATGACTGTCATACAAGGAGCGGTTAAAAAGATTTACCTTGTACTCGCTAGAGTTCAGAAGAATGAGGGGGGATCTGACTGAGGTACGTAAAAGGCTAAAGGGGGAAGTTGAAAAGATGTTCCCACTTGTGTGACAGTCTGGAGGAGGTTGGTTCAAAACTGAAATGAGGGGAAGCTACTTCTCTCAAAGGGTAGTTGATCTGTGAAACTCACTGCCCCAGAGGGCAAAGGAGGCAGAATCAATCAACAGGTTCAAGAAAGAAACAGATATGTTTCTGTGAAAGGGAGGGAATAAAAGGCTATGGGGAGCAGGCAGAAAAGTGAAGCCGAGACCACGATAAGATCAGCGATTATCATGTTAGATGGCACAGTGAACTCAAAGGGCTGAATTACCTATTCCTGCTCCTAATCCCTAAGTCCCTATGTCAAAATTAGTCACGGTAAAGTCTGTTCTTTGGTTGGTGCTATAATGTGTTGGTCTAAGAAAGTGTCCTGAAAATATTCAATAAATTGCTCATCTAGAGTACTTTTTCTAATCTTATTTTTCCAGTCTATATGCAGGTTAAATTCCCCGTGATAATCACTGTCCCTTTTGATAATGTCCTATTCTCCCTTGATATCCTAACCTACCATGTGGTTACTGGTAGGGGGCCAGTACATAACTCCCACAGATGGCCTGTTGCCTTCATCATTCCTCATAGCTACCCACACTGCTTCTATATCATGGTTACCTGAATTTAGGTTATCCATCTCTTTTGTGCTAATATCATCTTTAATTAGTAGAGCCACTCCTCCAATCTTTCCTAGCTTGCTGTCATTCCTAAATATCATATACTTCAATATTCAGGTCCCAACCTAGGTCATCTTGCAGCCACGACACCATATTTATTTATCACAATTTTTAGTGCTACTTCATTTGTTTTGTTTCAAATTTGGCATGTCCAAAAGTAATCTTACCAATATTTATAGACGCACCATAGACAGCATCTAGATGCATCAAAGAATGGTATGGCAACTGCTCTGCCCAAAGCCGCATGAAACGACAAAGAGTCATGAACACAATCCTGTCTGTCAAGCAAAATAGCTTTCCTCCGACTGACTCCATCTACACTTCTCGCTGCCTTGGGAAAGTAACCAACATAATCAAAGATCCTTCCCATCCTGGTTATACTTTCTTCCAATCTCTTCCATCGGGCAGGAGGTATAAAAGTTTGAATACATGTACAAATAGATTCAAGGATAGCTTCTTCCCTGCTGATATTAGACTTTTGAACGGACCACTTAAGTGTTAATTCTGGTCTCTCTTCCTGCACCTTCTCTTCAGCTGTAAAACTGTATTCTGCAGTCTATTCTGCTATCCTGAGGCACTTTGTATGGTATGATCCCCTGTACAACATGCAGAACAACACTGTTTACTGTATCTCAGTACATGGGACAATATTAAATCAAACCCATACTCAAATTCTTCATGCATTGAAATATAGTGCCTTACATTTAGTTCTGGTATCAAATTTGTAACTTCTAGTCTTAACTGCTGGTTTGCTCTTAGATCTGCATTCTGCCGTTATGATCATCAAAAGACCAGAAAACCTAGAAGTAGGTCATTCAGCCCTCTGAGTCTACTCCACTAGGAGATCATGGCTGATCTGATGATCCTCAACAACACTTTTCTGCCATTTCCTATAATCCTTGATTCCCTCACTGATTAAAAATCTGTCTATCCCTGCCTTGAATATACCTAATGTTACAGCCTTCTGTGATAAAGAATTCCTCAAATTCACTAGACTCCAAGAAAAGAAATTCCTCCTCATTTCTCTCTTAAATAAGCACCTTCTTATTATTAGGTTATTCCTTCTTCTGCTCCAAGGGGAAACAATCTTTCCACGTGTACCCTGCAAAGTCCTTGAGAATCTTTAATGTTTCAAAAGATCACCTCTCATTCTTCTAAATTCCAATGAGTACAGACCCAACCTGCTCAACTACTTCTCATAATTCAGTCCCTCCACATACCTGGTGTCAGCCCAGCGAACTCCCTCTGGACTGCCTCCATTGCCAGTACATCTTTCCTTGGATAAGGGACCCAAAAATGTTCACAGTATTCAGGCTGTGGTCTGACTAATGTTTTCTATAGATTTAGAAAATTCTCCTTTCTTTAATATGCAATTCCATTTGAAGTAAAGCAGCAATACATTTGCATGAACATTGATACTAGCTTTTTGAGTTTCATGGATGAGGATTACTAAATCCCTCTGTTATGTAGCTTTCTGCAATTTTTCTCCATCTAAATCATATTCAGTTCCTCTATTTATCCTTCCAATGTTACAAACCTACATTTTCTCATGGTATTGCATCTGCTAAGTTTTAGCCCTCACACTTAACCTGCCTATATTCCTCTGCAGAGATAATGGGAACTGCAGATGCTGGAGATTCCAAGATAATAAAATGTGAGGCTGGATGAACACAGCAGGCCAAGCAGCATCATGTGCTCCTGAGATGCTGCTTGGCCTGCTGTGTTCATCCAGCCTCACATTTTATTATATTCCTCTGCAGACAGTTTGTCATCTTCATTACTTGTCTTTCCATCCATGTTTGTGTCATCCACAACTTGGCTATAGTGCCCATCCAAGTTATGAATATATGTTATAAATAACCAATGACCCAATACTGATTGCTGTGGTATAGCATCCTGAAAATAACACCCTCCTGTCTTATCTGAACTCTGTTAGTTAGCCAAGCCTCTACTTGTGCTGATATATTACCACCAATACCATGGGCTCTTATCTTATTAAGTAGCCAAAAGTGTGGTATCCTATCAAAACCTTCTGAAAATCCAGATATATTACATTCACAACTTCCTCTTTCTCTATCTGCCTATTATTTCCTCAAAAAATTCTAGTAAACTTATTGGGGATGATTTCCTCTTCATGAAGCCATGTTGACTCTGATTGATCACATTTTGCATTTTGTAGATGATCGCATTTACATTCTTTATAATAGTCAGACCAGCGAACTCTCCCTGGACTGCCTCCATTGCCAGTGTATCTTTCCTTGGATAAGGGACCCAAAAATGTTCACAGTATTCAGACTCATTCTTTATAACAGAATCTAACACTTTCCAATAACTTATACTCAGTTAACAGGCTGACAGTTTTCCATTTTATGTCTCCATCCCTTTTACATAAAGATATAGCACTGGTAGTATTTAAATCCTCTGACTTGATCTGAATCTTTAGATTCCTGAAAGATTACTACCAGTGCACCCACTATCTCTGCAACTGCTTCCTTTAATATCTTAGGATGCATCTCATAAGTCTGTCATTGCCTATTTATCATTTCCAACATTAATTCCCAGCTATCTCAAAGCTCAAAAAATCAAGCATTGAACGGCAGAATGTGGTGCCTAAGTTGGCCTGAAAAACAGGCATGTTATGTAGTGAGGCTGGTGGATTGCCAATGCTGACTTTGTGGACAACGTGTTGAGAGGGATGGTACCATGGAGCTTGCAGGGATATTTTTCTGAAGAAGCAATTACATGATGGCTGGTACAAGTGTTCAGCTGCAGTTGACAGGTACCCACTCAGGTTTACATCAGGAATTTGAATTATCTGGTTTATCATTGAACAAGAGGAAAATTGAAAATGGCATATAGTTTAGGCAAATGGAGTTTTTGAGATGCAAATATGTGGAAATAACTTAATAAGATTCAAGCCATTTTATGTTTGAATAGAAATCCAGAAAATTTTCCTCAACATCAAGGATTAGATTTTACCTTCTCACTGCATTTCACCAACTTTCTCACTATAACTCCAAACATATTAGGAAGAGGTACATATTGCTCAGAATTTAATTTTGAACATGGAGGAAACACTTAGAACTTAAAATAAAATTCTACTTTTTTGGGAAATGAATTATCAGTAAATAACTATGCTTTTGTGGTGTTTTAGAATTTCAAGGTAATTATTATTTAAGTTTTTTACATAAGGATTACCAAAATATTTTTCTTACTGGAGATCTGCTATTTTGCTTTCCTTCATTAGAAGTTCGTCATTCATCAACTTTTGTTGCAACTCTGCTTTAGCACTAGTATCATCAAATTCCTGCTGTGCTTCATTTAAGTCCAAATTAGCATTGTTGCAGATTTCAGTCATCTAAAAGCAAAAAAAGCTGAATGAAATAAAATTCAGATCTCTTATGGTTAACAAAAGCTTCTTAACTTTTGAAGAAAATGAAACTTACACATATAGGTAAGAAATCATACTGATTCCTCTGGGGTGAAATAACTTTCCACACACTTGAATGAGTGAGAACAACATTCAACAAGTTCTACACTAATCAGGACAAAGCAGCCTATATAGGGGTGGTGATAGCCGACTGGTATTATCACTGGACTGTTAACCCAGAGGCCCCAGTAACATTCCAGAGACCTGGGTTCAAATCCTGCCATGGCAGAAAATGGAATTTGAATTCAATAAATACCTGGAATTAGGAGTCTAATACTGACTGTGAAACCTTTCCACTGTTGGAAAAACACTAATGTACTTTAGGGAGGGAAACCACCATCCTTACCTGGCCTGGCCTACAGGTGACTCCAAACTCACGGCAATGTGTTTGACACTTAACTGCCCTCTGGGCAACTAACGATGGGCAGGAAATGCTGCGCTAGTCAGCATCACCCTCATCCTGTGATTGAATTTTTTTAAAATATTGACATCTCAACCACCATCTTGTATCCTTACATTGTCAATGCAGAAGCAGCACTGTTTACCATATACAAGGTACAATGCATCAACAGACCAAGCTTCCTTCAATAGCACCTTTCCAATCCACAACCTCTGTCACTTAAGAACAGCAGTGACATTGAGGGCAAAGATCAGCCATGAACTTATGGAATAGTGGAGCAAGCTTAAGCAGCCTAGTTGACAGGCGTTATCCATCTTCCACATACTTCATGGCTGTCCAGAAACCATACAACAGACCTAGAACGAATCATAACGTCACAAGAAATTAGAATACACCACTGATATTCCAAAGTACCATTGCTTTTTCTTGGAATGAGGGATAAAGACAGAAATCAGGTGTTGCTGCTCATAGTCCAGGACCCTAGCTCACAACATCCCCGCAGCTGAGCCGAGCATAGAGGCCTCCCAAGAACATCAAGCCCCGGCCACTGGGAGACTATATACCTCCCTGTCCCAGATTTTGCCTGGCTTAATCAGGAAGAACCCTGCAGTGTTTGGGCGAGCACGTTTGTTGCAGTGTACTGTATGTTGCATGCTGTGGGAATTACGAAGGCATAGCCACTATATATAAGCATATCATCACATCAGTTATAAGGCTATATCTGAATTTTTTTCCTTGCATCAATCTTCACCTACATCCCCTTCTACAGTTCAACCCTATCTCCATTTGTATCAGCCCCTGGAAAATAAAACAATTTCACATTTCATTTATACTGCATTTTCAAAATATTTACTGCGCAGCTTTTGATTCTGATATATTTCTGAAGCTGTTGATTAGCTCAACTGAATCCTCATGTTCACGTTTAATGCCCCAATCCACATTGATTTATTTCTTTCACCCTGCCCGTTCTCCTCACTGGACCTCATTTCTGCCGAAGTAAAAAGGACATAGACTCGAAAATATTCAGTGGACAACTATTTCAATTATTCAACACCAGATCTTGTTAGACTACGTTTTTTTAAAAAAATTCATTCAATGAAGGTATTTCTTGCAAGGCCATCATTTATTTCCCATCCCCAATTGCCGTTGAAAGTGTGGACTAATCCATCTTCTTGAACTATTGCATTCCATGTAGGGTGGGCACACCTACAGTCCTGTTGGAAAGGAGTTCCAAGATTTTGATCCAACTACAGAGAAGGAATGGTGAGAAAGTTGCAAGGTGCGGTGCTCATTACATCATCAATGGCTAAACATACACAGTCCTCTGGGGTAAAGAATTCTAAAGATTCATAACTCTGTGTGAAAAAATTATTCCTCATCTAGGACCAGAATGACCAAACTATTACCCCGAGACTGTGATCCCCGCCTTATAGAATCTCCAGCCAGAAGAAACATGTTTCCACCATCTATCCCATTGAGTCCTCTAAGAAATTTATACATTTCAATAAGATCACCTCTTAATCTTCAAATTCCAGTGAATTTAAGACCTATGTATTCAATCTCTCCTCATGGTTAAGCCTTTCATCCCAGGGAACAATCTAATGAACCACTGCTCTACATCTCAATCAAGCATTTCTGTTCTCTGATACAGAGACCAAAATTGTACACAGGATTCCAAACAAAAACATAAATTGCTGGAAAAGCTCAGCAGATGTGGCAGCGTCTATGGAGAGAAACCAGAGCTAATCTTTTGGGCCATATGAACCATCCTCAGATTTTAAAAAAAGTTTTCAGTTTTACACAGCATTTCAAATGTGGTTTTTCCAAATCTTATCAAATTGCAGCCTTTTACTTTTGCACTGGAAGCTGTTGCAACAAAGGCTAGCATTCCATTTGCCTTCCTAAATTTTTGATGTACCTAAACATTAACTTCCTGTGATTCGCGTACATACACAACAAAATGCCTCTGTATACCAACATTAATTAGCCTCTTAATAGTTTAACGTAAGCTTTTAAATTAAGAAAAGAGGTGCTTCAGCACCAATTTCCTGTAAACTATTCAAACTTTAATCAAGTATCAGAAAGCTCAAAAAACGCATACAATCATACCAACAGCCATTTAATCTCTTCAAATAATGCAAGTTGTTTGGGCATGGGGTTGGGTAGTGGACTATCATTTTAATTAATCATATTGAGCAGTATGAAGTTAAGGTACAGCACAGGACTAGAATGTGGAGTTTGACAATGACAGAATCGGAGTTAAATCAGCAGCACATCCACATTACATCATAATCTTGTGTCAGAGATAGTAGGAACTGCAGATGCTGGAGAAACTGAGACAACAAGGTGTAGACCTCGATGAACACAGCAGGCCAAGTAGCATCAGAGGGGTAGGAATGTTGGCGTCTCGGGCCTAGACCCTTTCTCAGAAATGGGGGAAGGGGAGGGGGTTCTGAAATAAATAGGGAGAGAGGGGGAGGCGGATTGAAGAAGGAGAGAGGAGAAGATAGGTGGAGAGGAGACAGACAGATCAAAGAAGCGGGGATGGAGCCAGTAACGGTGAGTGTAGGTGGGGATGTAGAGAGGAGATTGGTCAGTCCAGGGAGGACGGACAGGTCAAGGGAGCAGGATGAGGTGAGTAGGTAGGAGATGGGGTGGGCATTGAGATGTGAGGAGGGGATAGGTGGAGGAAGGACAGGTTAGGGAGGCGGGAATGAGCTGGGTTGGTTTTGGGATGCAGTAGGGGGAGAGGAGATTTTGAAGCTTGTGAAGTCCACATTGATGCCATTGGGCTGCAGGGTTCCCAAGTGGAATATGAGTTGCTGTTCCTGCAACCTTCGGGTGGCATCATTGTGGCACTGCAGGAGGCCCAGGATGGACATGTCGTCTGAGGAATGGCAGGGGGAGGTGAAATGGCCGCGACTGGGAGGTACAGTTGTTTACTGCGAACCAAGCATAGGTGTTCTGCAAGGCAGTCCCCAAGCGTCTGCTTGGTTTCCCTGATGTAGAGGAGGCCACAATGGGAATAGCGGATGCAGTATATGACATTAGCAGGTGTGCAGGTGAATATCTGCTTGCTATGGGAAGTCATCTTGGGGCCTGGGATGGGGGTGTGAGAGGGGAGGTGCTGCACTTCCTGCTGTTGCAGGGAGAAGTGCTGGGTGTAGTGGGGCTGGAGGGGAGTGTGGAGCAGACAAGGGAGTCACAGAGAAAGTGGTCCCTCTGGAAAGCAGATGGAGATGGGGAGGGAAAAATGTCTTTGGTGGTGGGGTCGGACTGCAGATGGCAGAAGTGTCGGAGGATGATGCGTTGGATCCAGAGGTTGGTGGGGTGGTATGTGAGGACGAGGGGGATTCTGTTTTGGTTGTTATTGCGGGGAGGGGGTGAGAGGGATGAGTTGCGCGAAATGCAGGAGACACAGTCGAGGGCGTTCTCAACCACTGAGGGGTGGAAGTTGCGGTCCTTGAAAAATGAGGATTGCAGATTGCAGGCCCACCCAGTCCCCCTTCACTGGCACCCTCATCCGCTTAGCTGAACTCCTCCTCACCATGAACAACTTCTCTTTCAATTCTTCCCACTTCTACAGACAAACAGGGGGGCCATGGGTACCCGCATGGGCCCAAGCTATGCCTGCCTCTTTGTAGATTACATGGAACAATCCCTCTTCCGTACCTACAATGGCCCTGAACCCCCACCTCTTCGTCCGCTACATTGATGACTGTATCGGCGCCACCTCATGCTCCCACGAGGAGCTCGAACAGTACATTCACTTCACCCACACCTTCCATCCCAACCTTAAGTTCACCTGGACCATCTCTAATACTTCTCTCTCCTTCCTGGACCTCTCTGTCTCCATCTCTGGCAACCACCTCAAAACCGAGATCCATTTCAAGCCCACCGACTCCCACAGCTACCTAGAATACACCTCCTCCCACCCACCAACCTACAAAAATGCCATCCCCTATTGCTAATTCCTTCGCCTCCGCCGCATCTGCTCCAGGATGAGGCGTTCCACTCCCTTACACCTCAGAGGTCCTCGTTTTTCAAGGACCGCAATTTCTCCCCCTCAGTGGTCGAGAATGCCCTCGACCATGTCCCACTACCCCAGGAAGAAACCAGGTGAACTTTCACTGCATTCCTTCGACAACTTTTCCTGAAATCTTCCAAAATTCTATTGATACTGAAACAGTTCCGAAAGCTTGCAGGAGATTAAATATAACCCTACTACTTAAAAAGAGATGAAGTAAAGAAACAAAGAATTGCAATTAATCCAACATGTGCAGTGGGAAAATGCCAAAATCTACCATAAAAGAAGTGGTAACAGAGTCATAGAATCCCTCCAAGTGTGGAATCAGGACATTCAGCATATCAATTGTACACTGATCCTCCAAACAGCATCCTACTCAGACCCATCCTGTCACCCTTTCTCTGTAACCTTGCAGTTCCCATGGCTAACCCACAGCCCTGGTCAATATAGCCACTTTAGCACAGCCAATCCATCTAATCTGTACATCTTTGGACTGTGGGGCAAAACCAGAGCAACAAAAGGAGACAAATGTAGGCACAGGGAGAATGTCTATTTAGAGTTTGCACAGTTACCCAAGGCTGGAGTTGAACCCAGGTCCCTGACTCAGTGATGTAATAGTGTTAACCACTGTGTCGCACTTGGAAAGCATTGATAAGATTGAAATCAACACAGATTTGTGTTAACTAAATAATGCTTAACAAATCTATTGGTGTGTTTTGAGGATGCATCTAGTAAAATAGTTAAGGGAAAACCAGCATATGTGATGTATTTTAGGTTTTCATAAGGCTTTTGACAGGTTTCCACATAAGAGGGCAAAATTCAAGCACATGGGATTGGGGTAATAAAATGGTATGAATTAAGAATTCGCTGACAGATAGGAAACGGAGAACAGGAATAACTGGGTCTTTTTCCATATTGGAAGCAGTAACCACTGGGATACCACAAATTCTTCACTTAGGCCCCAATTATTCAGAATATATATAAATGACCTGGATGATGGAACCAAATGCAACATGTCTAAAATTGCTGAGGTTACAAAACTGGGAAGGATTGTGAGTTACAAAAACGATGCAAGGAATCTTCAAGGTGTTTCGGACAAGTTGAGTCAGTGGGCAAAAACCTGGCAGATGCAGCACCGTATGGTTCAATGTGAAGATGTGGTGTGAAAAACAGAAAGGCAGAGTATTATTTAAATGGCGATATATTGGGAAATATGGATCTGCAAAGGGATGTGCGTGTCTTCGTACACCAGTCAGTCAAAGTAAGGAGGCAGATGTGGCCAACAGTTAGGAAGGCAAACGATATAATGGTGCACAACCTGGTACAGTGTCCTAAACTTCGTAATTGAAACACAGGAGTATAGAAAAAAGGGGCAAGAGTAGACCATTCAGCCCTTCGAGTATACTCTGCTATTCAATATTTATTTTGGAATGATAAAGGATACAGATAAGGGCACTTTCTTGACTGTGTGAAGTAAAATGCTTAAATATAAATGATGTCCAAGGAGATTTAAGTGTTCAAATCTATAGATCTTTAAAATATCACAAACAGATACAGAAAGGAGGCTAACAGAATGATAGCATTTACATATGGAGTTAATACAAGGATTCAGAAGTTATGCTGTAGTTATGTAAAGTCCTGGTTAGATCCCACTCTGAGTACTGCGAGCAGATCTAGGCATCACACCTTAGGGATCATATATTGGATTTGGAGAGAGTACAAAGTAGGTTTACAAGAATAATACCTGCACTTCAGGGGTTATGAGGAGAGATGAGACAAATTAGGTATGTTTTTTCTAGAATTTAGATAGTTAAGGGGTGATCTGATGAAAATCTTTGTGATATTAACAAGAAAAGACAGGATAGATAAAGGTAAACTATTTCCACGGGTTGGAGATTCTAGAATTTGGGGACACTGTTGAAAAATTAGGGCCAGACTGTTCAGGAGAGATACAGATTTTGCCAGACTTCTTGACATTTTCCAGCTATCTGTTTTTGTTTGTTTCAGATCTCCAGCATCCACAATTCTTTGCTTTTTCTTATTGTTTCAAGCTTAGTTTGTTTTGATTTTTTTGTATGACATCCTGACCATCATATGGTTTGCAGTGATCCTTGTTACATGGTTACAAACATTGGTGCATTTCTACATACAAAGGTTGGTAGATGTTTGGCTCTTCCACAAATGACAGTAGATACTAGATCTATTGTTAATTTTAAATCTGAGGTAGATAAATTTTTGTTAAGCCAAAGATATTATGAGGTAATGGGACAATGTCAGGAATATGGAGTTAATCCACAGTTCAACCAAGATTCCACTGAATGATGGAAGAGGCTGAAGGGCCTGAATGGCCTACTCCTGTTCCTAAAATGATCATGGCTAATCATTCAAATCAGTACCCGATTCTATTTTGGCTTTAACCACCTTCTGTAGAAGGGAAATTCACACGCTCACCACTGTGTGGGTGAAAAAATTCACATCTCAGAACTAAATGACTTATCACATATCCCTCGACTGATCCTGGGCTTCCTGGTCATCAGGAATATCCTTCTTATGACTACCCTGCTTAGTCCCGTTTTCCGCATTCAAGGCATACTTGATTCTTTGTTTCTCTTGTGTTTAGTCTCCCTCGCAGTTTTTCTACTTCTTGCTACCAACTTTATTTCCTTTACATTTCAGTTAATCATTAGGTTCCTATTCCACCAACAAGCTACTTTTAAATTCACCAGCAACCAAAGCAAATCTCCCTATATGGCCCTGTTAAGATGGAACCTGGTGAGCCTCTACGGGTCCCATCTATCCCTGAAGGGCTTTAACATATAAACTCTGCTGTAATTCTGGTGCTTCATCCTTGTGCCTCCTTCCAAGGTCAATATATCTTTCTCAAGGCTGGGTAACTGAGACTAAACTTACTATTCCAGAGCTGGTTTGACCAGTACATCGTACATTGAGAAAATAATTTCCTCTTTTGTTTTCCAACACTGCGATGACATAAAGACCAGAAATGCTTGGGCTTCCTAGATGATCTTTCTACCTGTGCATAAGATTTTAATTATTTATGCACATGGATAGGCAAATCTTTTGATACTTTAAAATTGACAGTCTTTCCCCACAAAGAAAACATTTTGATTTGTCTCTCTTGGATCCAGAATAGATGTTTGCCCTTTAAACTGAACAAAGACTGACAAAAGAGCGAAGCTTTTGAAATTCAGTATTCAATACCAGTATTGAGAAAGTAATGCAATAAATAAGTTGACAATTCAAATTAATTTAAAAAATCAGGCCAGAATTTTATTTAATTCTTTGACAACCTTGCAATAATAGGAAACAATAAAAAGATACATTTCCAATAAAGTTTACAAAACATTAATGTCACACAAACCCTGCAACACCAATGTTAGTAACCATGTAACAATGATCACTGCAAACCATATGACGGTCAGGGTGCCATACAAAAAAATCAAAACAAACTTAGCTTGAAACAATAAGAAAAATCAAAGAACTGTGGATGCTGGAGATCTGAAACAAACAAAAACAGGTTGCTGGAAAAAGTCAAGAGGCCTGGCAGTGTCTGTGAAGAGATAAAGGTGTAAAAGTTTCATATTAAGTGACAATTCTTCAGAACTGAAAGCAGGGCAGAAAAATTTGGGGCACACAATGGCTACGTGGTTAGCACTGCTGCCTCACAGCACCAGGGACCCGGGTTTGATTCCGCTGCTGGCAACTGTCTGTGTGTAGTTTGCACATTCTCCCCATGTCTGTGTGAGTTTCCTCCAGGTGCCCTGATTTTTTCCCACAGTCCAAAGATGTGCAGGGTAGGTGGACTGGCCATGCTAAATTGCCTAAAGTGTTCGGGGATGTGTAGATTAGGTGGGTTATAGGGGCTTGGGTCTGGGTGGGATGCTCTGAGGGTCAGTGTGGGCTTGTTGGGCCGAAGAGCCTGTTTCCACACTGTAGGGATTCTATGATTTATACATTTATTTAATAGGTGGTATTTATGCTGATTCTGGCCTTCCCTCCCACTACGTCTCTGTTTACATTTCTGTGGATAGGCTAGCCGCAGATATATATTGCAAACTCACACCCTCCCTCCTGTAACAAATCTATTCCACTCTCCCAGCTTATCTGTCTCTGTTGCATCTGTTTGATGATGTTACATTCTGCAGGGGGAGAGAGGGGGAGACACAGAAATTGTTCCTCGACCAAGGATTCTCTCAGCTGTGTCCAACCTATTTCCCAGCCTTTTCTGAAATTAAAAAAACACAGACCTGAGGATTGAGAGCAGTTTAAAAATCCGCAAAGGATGAACTAAGGGTTGTCTAGGAAGGGGTAAATGGAATACTCTGGGATGCAGATTATCAGGCACAATCAATATCACCAATACTACTTTTCTACTAATACATATTTGCTATAGTTTCTCCCTCTCACTAAACCCTGTGTTCACCATCATTTCTGGTACATTCGTTGTGTCTTCCTTTGTGATTCCAAAGAGAAGTACGAATTTAGTTCATCAGCGATTTCTTTGTTCTCAATTATAAATTTCCCCATTTCTGACTGTAAGGGAACTATGTTGGTTTTCACCAATTGTTTTATCTTTACATACATATAGGATTCCTTTATAATCAGTTCTTATGTTCCCCTACAGTCAGAAATGGGGAAATTTATCATTGGGAACAAAAAAAAAAATCGCTGATGAACTAAATTCGTACTTCGCTTTGGAGTCATAAAAGATTACACAACGAATGTACCAGAAATGATGGTGAACACAGGGTTCAGTGAAAGGGAGAAACTGTAGCAAATATGTATTAGTAGAAAAGTGGTATTTGTTAAATTGATGGTATTCAGGGTGATAAATCCCCAGTGCCTGATAATCTACATCCCAGAGTAAGGAAGTATTTGGATTGTACATTTCAGTCAATAAAGAAAAATCAAATGATACATTGGGGCTGCTTAAGGAAGTAGCTCTAGAAACAGTGGATGCTTTGGTCATCATCTTGCAAGACTCTTTAGACTCCGGAACTGTTCTTACAGATTGAAGAGTGGCTGATATAACCACACTATTTAGAAAGGGAGGTACAGAGAAAACAGCGAATTATAAACCAGTGAGTCTGACATTGGTAGTGAGGACGATATGAGTATCTATTACCAAAAATTCTACCACACAGCACTTAGAAAACACTGGTAGAATGGACAGTCAGCACAGATTTACAAAGGGGAAATCATACTTGACAAATCTACTTTTCGAATTATTCAAGGCTGTAACTAGTAGAGTTGATTGGGGTAGCCAACGGATGCTCCAAGTTCTGAAGAATTTGAGTGTGGTTTATTTGGACTTCTAGAAGGTTTCTGACAAAGTCCCACACAAGAGATTAACGAATAGAATTAATACGCATGGGATACAGGCAGTGAATGAAGATGGATAGAAACCAGTTAACACACAGAAAACAAACAGTATGAATAAATGGGTTTTCTTATGAATTTAGGTATTTAGGTCTTCATAGAAAGAGTCTTGCTGCAATTAGACAGGGTAGTGGTGAGACCATACCTGGAATATTATGTGCAGTTTTGGTCTCCTTATCTGAGGAAGGATATTTTTGCTACAGAGAGTGTAGCGAAAATTTACCAAATTGATTCCTGAGATGGCAGGACTGAATTGAGAGGGGAGATTGAGTTGGCTCAGATTATACTCTCTGAGTTTAAAAGAATGAACAGGAGATTGGGGGGGGGAGCCGCGGATCTCATACAAACCAATAAAATTCCAACAGTGCTTGGCAGGTTAGATACAGGAAGGCTGTTTCCAATTGAAAGAGGGTTAGGGAAGTTTCTTCACCCGGAGATTGGTGAGCCTGTGGAGGTTTTGAGCCTAAAGCATTGTGTAGTTTTAAGAATGAAGTAGATGTAGCTCTTGTGGCTAAACGGTTCAAGGAATATGAGGGTGTGGGGGGTTGGAGGTGGTGGTTTAGGGTATTGAACTCAATGATCGGCCATGTTCATACTGAATGGTGCAGCAAGCTCGACGGGGTCAAATGGCATAGTTCTGCTCCTTATCTTCTTTGTTTCCATGTTCTGCCCTCACACCTTCTCTTCCCTCCAGCAACATGGTTGGTCTCCCTAGTCCTCACATACTACTCCATCAGCATCTGCAAACAAAGGATCAGAAGCTGCCCAATCCATAGCCTCTACCAGGATACCACCATTCGATATATATTCTCTTCCCCTCCCTTGTCAGCATTTCACAGGGACCTTTCTTTTTCAGCATGACTAATTCTCCCTCCCTGACCTAACTAATTTCTGAACTTAATGCAACTACTTATTAATCCACCTCATCCACTTACCAACTCACCCAACTACCCAATTTTCACTTTATCACCTTACCCATTCACTGAATTACACAGTCATGCATTCCTTCTATTCATTCAGAAAATGGGCCTTTAAATGTACCAAATGGTAGCTAACTCTATTCCTTTGCTGTTGCTGAGTCAAACTCCTGCAACTCACTTCCTAACACCACTGTGGGTGTTGCAGCACCCCAAGAATTACAACAACTCACCACCATATTTTCCAAGGCACGCAGGGATGAGCGCAAAATATTAACCATGACAGTGACACCATATCAAATGAAATATGTCCTATCTTCTCTTGATTCTATACCATCAGTGAAGTTCCCCCAGTGATGCCGTGAAAACCAGGATCAGAAGACTGAAGAAATAAGCAGCAGCACTGAGTTAGGAACATTTCAGTGCAGTGGCAATCTGATTGTCATTGCTGCTTTTCATTAGATCTGGATCATGATTTTACTTCCAGATTTCCAATCCTGATGTTTCAACTTCCTCCTAATAAATCACCATAATTAAAGTTCATTTTCAAAGTAACATGTTGGTGTACATCTCTGATGAAACTACACTATAAATAAATTACCACAGAGTATTGCTTCAATGTGCATATTTTCCGAGTTAAATCTATCACATATATTTTAAATAAATCTAACTCCTTTACTCCAACATTGATGTTTGCTCAATTTTAACCTATCATCTAAAATTTTTCCAGTGTTGAAATAATACTGATCTCACAAAAACATGTTTAAAATGCGTTGAGTGAGGAAAACAAAACTCAAAAGTAAAAATGATAGGCTGATGCTGACCTTCACTGATGACACACCTTGAACAACCGCAATCATCTTCCTTTGTGCCAGGTATGACAGCAACCAATGTGACCTCACTCCCAATAATCACCACAAAGCCCCACTATTCCCACTGACTTGTGTTCGTAGGGTTCCTTGCTGCCACACACAGCCAAGTATGGGGCCGATACCAAGGGCACTCACTTAGCTTCCCTCCACAGTTCAGCAGTACTTGAACAGCTTAGCTAGCAGTGCAGCAAGTTCTGGAGCACACGTCACCAGTATTGTTACAGGATTCTTGTCGGGGCCCCTAGGCTTTCCAGCATCCGGTACCTTCAGGTTTTTCTTGATGTCATAGAAATCACATTGTTTGAAGATTTGCATCTGCGATGTTGGGAACCTTCAGAGGAAGCCGAGATGAATCATGCATTCAGCACTTCAGGTTGAAGACTGTTGCAAATATTTCAGCTTTGTATTTTGCACAGATGTGCTGAGCTCTTCCATCATTGAGGATGGGAATATTTGTGATGCCTCTTCCAGTGAGTTATTTAACTGCACACCAACTGTCCATACTGGATGTAGCAGGATTGCTGAGTTTAGATTTGATCCATTGGTTGCAGATTCACTTAGCCCTGTCCATTACTTGCTCTTTAGCGGTTTGGTACAGAAGTAGTTCTGTGCTGTAACTTCACAGGTTTGACTCATTTTAGGTATGCCTCGTGCTGCTAATAACAAGCCTTTCTGAACACTTTATTGAACCAGGGCTGACCTCCTGAATTGATGCTAATGGTACAGTTGGCAATATGCTGAGCAAAGAAGTTGCAGATTGTGTCGCAGTTCAATTCTGTTATTGGCTCATAGTGATTCACAGATGTACAGTTTTGCACATAACAGTTTGGAAGATATTCCCAATGTGAAGATGGGACTTCATATCCACAAACCTATGCAATTGTCATTCATACTGACACTGCCAGGGGCAAATACACTCACTGTAATCAGATTGCTGAGGATGAGGCCAAATATGTTCTTCCCAACAAATAGTCCATTTTGATCAATTGCAGACACAGTCCTTTCCACCCCGACCAATTCAGTCAGCAGTAGTCAGTCTTGATGATGGACGCTGAAGTATCCCTCCTGGACTTCGTTCTGCAACCTTGCCACCTTCAAGTGGCACACAACATAAAGAATACATGAAAGGCAATCAGCAGAAGGTATTTTTCCCCATGTGTCACCTCATGTCATGAGACTTCATGGAGTCTGGAGTCAATGTTGAAGATTCCCAGGCGACACCCACTGTATACCACTGTGCTGCCATATATGATAGGTATGACATACTCAGGATGGCAATGGTGTTCTGCTTATGAACTGTAAGCAACAATTCCATGAGTATCACTATATCAGACTATTGCTTGACTTGCACGTGAAACAGCTCTTAATTTTAGCACTAGTTGTGGGCATTAGTAAGGAGGACTTTGCAGGGTCCAAATTGATATTCCCATTGCCTAGGTCAATGCCATGTGATTCATCTGGTTCCATTAATTTTGAGAGAGATAATAGGAACTGCAGATGCTGGACAATCCAAGATAACAAGATGTGGAGCTGGATGAACACAGCAGGCCAAGCAGCATCGTAAGAGCAGGAAAGTTGACATTTCGGGCCTCGACCCTTCATCAGAAATGGGGGAGGGGAAGGGGGCTCTGAAATAAATAGGGAGGGGGGGAGGCAGATTGAAGATGGATAGAGGAGAAGATAGGTGGAGAGGAGAGAGACAAGTTAAAAGAGGCAGGTATGGAGCCAGTAAAGGTGAGTGTAGGTGGGGAGGTAGGGGGGAGATAGGTCAGTCCAGGGAGGACAAACATGCCAAGGGGGTGGGATGTGGTTAGTAGGTAGGAAATGGGGGTGAGGCTTGAGGTGAGAAGACGGGATAGGTGAGAGGAAGAACAGGTTAGGGAGGTGGGGACGAGCTGGGCTGGTTTTGGGATGCGGTAGGGGGAGGGGAGATTTTGAAGCTTGTGAAATCCACATTGATACCATTGGGCTGCAGGGTTCCCAAGCAAAATATCAGTTGCTGTTCCTACAACCTTCAGATGGCGTCATTGTGGCACTGCAGGAAACCCAGGATGGACATGTCGTCTAAGGAATGGGAGGGGGAATTGAAATGGTTCGCGACTGAGAGGTGCAATGTTTATTGCGAACCGAGCGAAGGTGTTCTGCAAAGTGGTCCCCAAGCCTCCGCTTGGTTTCCCCGATGTAGAGGAGGCCACAACAGGTACAGCGGATGCAGTATACCACATTAGCAGATGTGCCGGTGAACCTCTGCTTGATGTGGAAAGCCTTCTTGAGGCCTGGGATGGGGGTGAGGGAGGAGGTGTGGGGGCAGGTGTAGCACTTCCTGTGGTTGCTGGGAAAAGTGCCGGGTGAGGTAGGGCTGGAGGAAAGTGTGGAGCAGACAAGGGCGTCATGGAGAGAGTGGTCCCTCCAGAAAGCAGACAAAGGTGGGGAGGGAAAAATGTCTTTGGTGGTGGGGTCGGATTGCAGATGGTGCAAGTGTCAGAGGATGATGCATTGGATCCAGAGAACACCCTCGACCGTGTCTCCCGCATTTCTCACAACTCATACCTCACACCCCGTCCCCGCAATAACAACCAAAAAAGAATCCCCCTCATCCTCACGTACCATCCGGAGGTTGGTGGGGTGGTATGAGAGGATGAGGGGGATTCTTTTTTGTTATTATTACGGGGATGGGGTGCGAGGGATGAGTTGTGAGAAATGTGGGAGACACGGTCGAGGGCGTTATCCGGATCCAACGCATCATCCTCTGACACTTGAGCCATCTGCATCTTATCAGCTGGCTGCAGGGCCAATGAGAAATCCATGCTGCCTCTTCCACGGAGGGCCAAATGAGCCAATACCAAATAAGCAATAGCAGGATATTCACATGTCATCAAGACCCATTGGCAGCTGCCACCTCATCCAAGACTGAGAGACAGCTTGGATGTTGGGAAGGGAAGATACCATTGGGCTGATTTCACAAGCTTGAAAATCTCCCCTCCCCCGTCACATCCCAAAAATAGCCCAGCTCATCCCTGCCTCCCTAACCTATTCTTCCTCTCACCTATCCCCTCGTCCCACCTCAAGCCGCACCCTCATTTCCTACCTACAAACCTCATCCCGCCCCCTTGACCTGTCTATCCCCCCTGGGCTGACCTATCTTTTCCCAACCTCCCCAACCTCACTCAGCTTTACTGGCTCCATCCCCACCTCTTTAACTTGGCTGTCTCTTCTCCACTCATCTTCTCCTCTATCCACCTTCAATCCGCCTCCCCCTCTCTCCCTATTTATTTCAGAACCCTCTTCCCCTCCCCTATTTCTGATGAAGGGTCGAGATCCATTCATTTTGAGATTTTTTTTGTGGTTTAATATTATTGAGTGGCTTCCTAAGCCATATCAGAGAGCTGTTAAGAGTTAAACACATCACTGACCAGACCAGGTAAGGACAGCAGTTTTCATTTTCTTAAACACAGTAGTGAGACTGTTGGCTTTTTATGGTAATTAACAATGGTTTCATGATCATCATTGGGCTTTTAATGACAGATTTTTAAAAAAATTTTAAACAATATTGCATTTTTAAAAAATCACCTGCTGCAGTGGGAATCAAACCCAGTTTCAGCATTACCTAGCCCTCTGGATTACTATCCCTGTGACGATATCACTATGCCATCACCTTCTTCCCATTAATCCAAAATAAATTGACTGGAAGCCAAAAATATAAAGAGTCAGTGGTCCAAATTACTCAATTACAAAAGTCAGAAACCGCAGCAAATGTCATTTTGATCTGAAGGCTAATCAAGAGCAAGGTAATCTAAGTAGCAAAACACTCAACATCCTTGAGTACAGACAAATTAAATGTAGTAGCTAAGGCCTGAAATGTTCCAGATGCTGAATAGTTTGACCTCAGTCCACAGAGAGAACAATTAGTTGGAGGGTTAAAACTGAAACTAAACTTCAGGACTCTTTACTTCTACATCACCTTTAGAGCTGTGCCATTTATCTTATATTGTCCACATTCTTGCTTCAAAATGCTTCAGCCCACATTTGAATTGAATTAGGTATGTTAGTGAGAGAGGGAGAGGCAGCCCAGGGCAGCCAGTGGCAAGAGGAGGCAGTCCAGGGCAGCAGTGGGGGCGAGATCAAGCCCTTGTGAGGAGCGTGAGCCCAGCACGGCTAGGTTCTTATAGACTGTGGTGTTTGAACTGCTAACTATTTCTTTGTCCTTTTGCTTTTACTAAGAAGGACTGCAATGTTTATTTTTTAAACTTTTTGTTTTCTTTATTTTTCTGTTTTGCGCCAAGATTTTGTACGTAGGTACCTTTGTGCCTAAGACAGCATCGTAAGTAGTGACTCGTAAACTTTTCATTGTATTCATGCGAGCACGTGTGACAATAAACCTAATTCAACTCAATTAACTTTTCTGCCCACATTGAATGTTTTCTGCCATATTCACCTATTTCACCAGCTTTACTATGTTCTTTTGAAGTTCTACACTAAACTCCTCACTGTTTACAAAGCTTCCCAGTTGAGTACAATTGGCAAATTTTGAATTATGCTTTGCATACAATGACATTAATATGTAACACCAACAGCAAAGATTCCAGTAGTGAACTTTAAGGAACTCCACTAAAAATATGATCTCCCAACTTGAAAAACATCCATAAGCCTAAGCCACACTTCTTTGTTTCCTATCACTCAGCTAATTCCATATCCATGATGCTAATATCTCTTTTATTCCATGAAGTCTAGCTTTGCTCACAAGTCTGTTGTGTCACATTGTGTCATACTCTGGAGGCGCACATACAACATAAACACATGAATCAGGTGAAAGGGTAGGCCACTTAGCCCACTTAGCTCTGATGACCCTGTAGGATCTTATTTGTTTCAATCATTTAGATTCCAGTTGATACAAACTAAGTTTGTCCTACCCTTCCTCATAAGGCAACTTAACTATTCCAAATATTTATTTACTAACCCTTCTCTGAACTACAACTACATCTGCCTCTACATCAACAGCATTGCAATCACTGCTGAACTCTTCAATCCTTCATGTCAGCAACTAACACTTCAATTGCAAACTTCAGGCCTGCAACAGTATCCGAAAGAACCAAACTGAATTTCACATCATCTTTAGAAGTAGTTTTTGTTCCCACCTTCATTGAATCATCATTTGTATTTATTTAGCAACTTTATTACTTTTACTTAAGGAACTTCAGGTGAATGCATGGCTCAGAAGCTGGTACGGGGGCAGGGTTTTGTGTTCTCGGACCATTGAAACCTCTTCTGGGGCAGAGGTGACCAGTACTAGAGGTTGCACCGAAACTGGAAGGGAACCAGAACAAGTTTCCCTAGTGTTACTCAGGAGGATTTAAATTAGAATAGTAGGGGGTTGAGAATCAGAACAGCAGGTCAGCAAGTTGAGGGACTGATCGGAAGGTAGATGTTAGGGCCAGTAGATTAGAAAGAAATGACAGGCAGAGACAGGTAAATGAACATGATGATACTAATGGGCTGAAGTGTGCTTATTTCAACAGAAAGAGTATTAAAGGTGAGGTAAGAGCCTGGACCTGAACATGGGACAATGATGTTGTGACCATTACAGAGACTTGTTTGAGAGAGGGACAGGACGGGCAGATCAACGTTCCAGGGTTTTGTTGTTTACACGAGATAGAGAGGAAGGTAAAAGAGGGGGCAGAGTTGCATTACTAATCAGGGAGAATGTTACTCAGGGAGGACACTGTGGAGGGCTCATCCACTGAGGCAATATGGGCAGAACTTAAAAATAAGACGGGTGCAAACACTCTGATTGGGTTCTACTTTCGACCTCTCTTCAGCCACAGAGATTGGGGACCAAATATGTAGGCAGATTATGGAAAGGTGCAATAAAAACAGAGTCGTCACAGTGGGTGACTTTAACTTCCCCAGTATTGACTGAGACTCCCTTACAGCTACAAGCTTATAATGGGGCAGATTCTGTTAAGTTCATCCAAGCAGGTTTCCTGAAGCAGTATTTGGTTAATCCAATAGAAGAGGTGCCATACTGGACTTTGTACTGACTGGTGAGTCTGGCCAGGTGATTGAGTTTTCAGTGGGAGAACATTTTGGTGATAATGATCACAACTCCTTAAGTTTTAAGATAGTTAAGAACGAGGATAAGTCAGGACCTTGCGGGAGAGGTCAAATTCTGTCAGTATTGGGCAGAAGCTAGGGAATTGGGAGGAGCGGTTATCAGGCAAGTCCATATTTGATATATAGGAATTGTTTAAAGTCCAGCTGGGGTAAGTTTGAGATCTGCATGTTCTATTAAGGAGGAAGGATAAGGATAAGGGACTCTCAGAATACAATTTATCAAAAAGCAGAAAGAAGCATCGGTAAGGTTTAGAAAGCTAAAATCCGACAGTACCCATGAGGAATACAAGGAAAGCAGGGAAGTACTCAAGCAGGGAATCAGTAGAGCAAGAAGGAGCCATGAAATGCCCTTGGCAAGCAGGGTTGAAGAAAATCCCAAGGTATTCCATACATACATTAAAAACAAGAGGATAACTGGGGAGAAGGTAGGGCCACTCAAAGGTAAAGGAGGGAACTTGTGCTTGGAGACAGACTATGTGGGTGAAATCCTAAATGAGCACATTGCATCAGTATTCATCCTGGAATAGGATATGGAGGCTACTGAGATTTATGTGAAGCATGCTAATATTCTCGGGCATTTTGAGATCAAGAAAGCAGTGGTGTTGGATCTCTTGAAAAGCATTGAGGAAGATAAGGCCCCTGGGCCCGATGGTATCTTCCACAGGTTATTGAGAGAGACAAGATAGAAGATTGCTAGGGCCTTGACCAAGGTCTATGTATTCTCACTAGTCACTGGCGAGGTCCCGGAGAGGTGGAGAGTAGCTAATATTGTTCCTCTGCTCAAGAATGGAAATAGGGATAATTCAGGAAACTACGGACTGGTGATTCTCACATCAGTGGTTGGGAAGCAATTGAAGAGAATAATTAGGGCTAGGATTTATGCATGAAAATGTATGGGCTAATTAGGGACAATCAACATGGCTTTGTGCAGGACAGGTCATGTTTTACTAACTTGACTGAAATTTGAAGAAGTGGCAAAGGTGATCGATGAGGGTAGAACAGTGAATGTTGTTTACATGGATTTTAGCAAGACTTTCGACAAGGTACCTCATGGTAGGTTCATCCAGAAGATGCATGGGATCCACAGTGACTTGGCCATGTGGACTCAGAATGGCTTGCCTATAGAAGACAGAGAGTAATGGTGAAAGGGTGTTTTTCAGGCTAGAGGTCCGTAATTACTGCAGTTTCGCAGGGATATCTAATATTAGGGACGTGCACTTAAGGTTAGAGGGGGTAAGGAGATTCAAAGGAGATGTGAGGAGCAAATGTTTTACACAGAGAGTGGATGGAGTCTGGAACACACTGCCAGGGGTAGTGGTGGAAGCAGATTCACTGGGACCTCTGCTGTTTGAGATGTACAGAATTGACTTGGATGTAAGTGTAGATGAGTGGATTAGTAAGTTTGCAAATGATACAAAGGTTGGTGGAGTTGTGGATAGTGTAGAAGTTTGTCAAAGGATATAGCTGGATATAGATCAGTTGCAGACATGGGCAGAGGACTGGCAGATCGAGTTTAATCCAGTTAAGTGTGAGGTGCTGCACTTTGAGAGATCAAATGTTAAGGAAAAGTATACAGTTAATGGCAGGACTCTGAACAGCCATTAAAGTACACAGAAGGATCTTTAAGTTCAAGAGTTCAAGTCCACAGCTTCCTGAAAGTAGTCACAACAAGTTGATATGGTGGTAAAGGTGTATGGCATGCTTGCCTTTAGTTGTGGAGAATTGAATACAAGAGTCAGGATGTCATGTAAGGTAATAAAGTGTGAAGCTGGATGAACACAGCAGGCCAAGCAGCATCTCAGGAGCACAAAAGCTGACGTTTCCGGCTTAGACCCTTCATCAGAGCCATGGTCAGATTCTTTTGCCCAGAGTTGAAACGTCTAACACTCAGGGGCATGCATTTAAGGTTAGAGGGGGGAAAGGACACTCAAAGGAGATGTGAGGGGCAGAGATAGTAGGAACTGCTGATGCTGGAGAATCTGAGATAAAAAGGTATAGAGCCGGGTGAACACAGCAGGTCAAGCAGCATCAGAGTGGCAGGAAAGATGACGTTTTGGGGTGAGACCCTTCTAGCAGGCGAAGCAGCATCAGGGGAGCAGGACAGCTAACGTTTCAAGTCTCGACCCACGATGTGAGGGGCAAGTATTTTACACAGAGAGTGGATGGAGTCTGGAACGCACTGCCAGGGGTGGTGGTGGAGGTCAATACAATAGAGGCATTTAAGGAACTTTTAGATAAGCAGATAAATACAGAAGGAATGGAGGGAGAAGCGATTAGTTTCATTTGGCATCATGTCTGGCAAAACATCTTGGGCTGAAAGGCCCATTCCTATGCTGTATAGTTCTATGTTCTATGTTTTAACTTACCACAGTGATTTTTTATAAATTAGACATTTTTGTGTTTAAAACTAAAACTTTACTGTTGGTTTTTGAAAATTGAAACCTCACAAATTAAAAAGAAATCAAGCACGCTTAGTTTATGAACCATTCATTCTCTCTCACACAAAGTTTGCAGACTGCTTTGAGAAAATGCTTTACCTAAATCTCTTTACACAGTCTCCTTACATCCTCAACAGGCATTTCGGATTTGGTGCCTCTTGGGAGCTGTCTCAGGTGCTGAAAGTGGTACCCTCCTCAATAACAGAAAAATGAGGCTTGAAGTCCAGTTTCCTGTGTTCTTAATGCTAGCTTCATTTAACACAAGGATGAAGCCCTAATTTATGCATCCTCTAATTCTACAATAAGGTTTTAATATGAAGTCTATTGAGATCAATGTAAAAGATCCCTTGCACTATTTGAAGAAGAGCAAGGATTTCCTGGTAAACTCGCCAAGAGTGCTTCCCAACTACCACCATCAAAATTACTGAACTTATCACTATTTTGATTTGCTGTTTATGGAATCCTGTTTTACACAAGTTTATGATGCAACAATGATTCAATTTCAAAATAACCAGTTAGTTGTGAAGGACTCTAAACGTGTGAGGGAACCTGAAATTGAGATTCAGGTGTACATTCTTTCATTGGCCACAAAATAGTTCACAAAAAAAAGGTCTGACGGAAGACATTCCTCTTCATCTCAGTTCTAAAGGCTTATCCATTTACTCTGGGTCTATGCCCTTGGCCTTAGTCTCTACTACTGGTGGAAACATCTTGTCCATGTCCATTTTATCCAGGCCTCTTGGTATTCTGTAAGTTTCAAACAGATTCCTACTCATCATTCTAGATTCCATTGTGTACAGACCCAGAATCCTCAACTGCTCCTCAGATGGCAAGACCTTCATCCCCAGGATCATTCTTGCCAACCTCCTCTGGATTCCCTCCAATGACAGCACATTTTTCCTTTGATATGGGGTCCAAACTTGTTCACAATGTTCCAAATACAGTCTGACCAGAGTCTTGTACAGCTTCAGCAGTACATTTCTGTTCTTGTGTTCTAGCCTTCTCAAAATGAACGCTAACATTGCATTTATCTTCCGAACTACCAACTGTACCTTCATGCTAGCCTGAAGAGAAACCCAAAGTAGGGCTCCCAAGTCCCTTTTGCTTCAGATTTCTGAAGACTTCCCCGTTTCGAAGTAGTCTATGCCTCTGTTCTTCCTGCTAAAGTGCTTAACCTCACACGTTCCCACATTATATTCCATCTGCCACTTGCTTCCCCACTCTCCTGGTCTGTCCAAGTCCTTCTGCAGCTTCCTCACCTCCTCAGCACTACCTGTCCTCCACTTATCTTTGTGTCATCTGCAAATTTAGCAACAATGCCGTCAGCCTCTTCATCCAAATCATTAATTTATAAAATTAATAGTTGAGGTCCCAGCACAGACCCATGTGGAACTCCACTAGTCACCATGTGCTATCCTGAAAGAAGCCATTTTATCCCTAATCTTTGCCTTCTGCTAGTTAGCTAATCTTCTATCCATGCCACTACCTTGCCCCTAACAACAAGGGCTCTTTAAAGCTCTGGTTAGGCCCCATTTAGAATACTGTGTCCAATTTTGGGCCCCACACCTCAGGAAGGACATACTGGTGCTGGACCGTGTCCAGCAGAGATTCACATGGATGATCCCTGGAATGCTAGGTTTAACGTATGATGAACGGCTGAGGATCCTGGGATTGTATTCATTAGAGTTTAGAAAGTTGAGGGGAGATTTATTAGAAACTTACAAGATAATGTATGGCTTCAAAAGGGTGGATGCTGGGAAGTTGTTTCCGTTAGGCGAGGAGACAAGGAGCCGTGGGCACAGCCTTAGAATTAGAGCGGGTAAATTTAAAACGGAAATTTCTTCAGCCAGAGAGTGGTGGGCCTGTGGAATTCATTGCCACGAAGCGCAGTGGAGGCCAGGACGTTAAATGTCTTCAAGGAGAAGATTGATAAATTCTTGATCTCATAAGGAATTAAGGGCTATGGGAAGAGCGCAGGTAAGTGGAGTTGACATTCCCATCAGACATGATTAAATGGCAGAGCGGACCCGATGGGCCAAATGGCCTTACTTCCACTTCAATGTCTTATGGTCTTATCTTATTCAGCAGCTTCCTATGTGGCACATTGTCAAAGGCCTTCTAGAAATCTAATTCCAAATATATAACATCTACTGGCTCTCCTTGGTCCAACTTGCTTGTTGCCTCCTCAAAGAATTCTAACAGCAAATAAGAGGAAGCAGCAATGGGAAACAGTGAGCAGGAAGATTGATTAGTGAAGGGATACATAAGGATTGCCCAGGGAAATAGGCAGCAAGAGAGTATAACAGAAGTTTACTGAATAGGAGTATTGCAGTGAGAGGTAGCAAGCAGCTGGGATAGAGAGAGGAGAGGAAAGCAGGAAACAGAAAGGCATGAGCAGGAGTATCAGCAACAAGTATCAAGCAAGTGACTTTGACTGAAAGTTATGGTTTATTAGATTATTAAGAGAGTTAGTACATTTTGTCCAGTTAGTTTCAGGATAGGAAATAGGTTTTTAATGTTAGAGCTACAAGTCAGAAATGCAACCCATCCTTGTCAGGTGTTTTCCAAGACAACAGTGACTTTCATTTAGCATACTTACTTTTACGAATGTGTTCGGAGTGTTTAGTGATGGAAAGCCATATTGCGTCCGATGCATTAATCAGTATTAACGTCATTTGACTATATCAAAGGTAACTTTACGTTAAATACCTCCTTTTGATTTGGTAAAATATCATCAATGATTCTGTATTCCAAATGCAATTTTTCTTCGAGTTGATCTTCAAGATTCCTGATTAAGTTTATTTCTTCCTGTAACTTCTTATTAAATGCATCTGCATCAGCAACCCGATCTTGTAGGTTTTGTAAATTATATGTTTTGACCTCAATATGCCACTGCAATTCATCTATATCACGTGAGCATATGTCATACTCTGTAAGAAAAGGAAGTACAATTTAAATAAAAAGAACAAAAAATGTTGATTTGTACAGCAGACTGATTAGATTTTGAAATAAGAATTTTGAGCTTTAATTATAATTCACATATTTAGTTAAAGAAGTCCATTTTATTGCATTGACAACAGCAAGTCAAGATATATCCAGGAAAAAGGAGGAGTGAATGAAGATTGCTTAACCACTTTTCAACAGCATATTGAAAAAAAATACTGCTAACAGACACTTGATACATTGAACCAGGAAGGGAGATAATTGCAAATTCATTTTAGATATTTGTGTAGAATCTAAAAGACAATAGTGAGAAAGAAGAAAGGACTGATTAGTAACATTAGATCACATTGGGTCTGGGGGAGCTATTCGATTGGACACAAAATTGGCTGGAAGGTAGGAGGCAGAGGGTAGCGGTGGAGGGTTTTTTTTTCAGACTGCAGGCCTGTGATCAGTGGTGTGTCACAAGGATCAAGAATCAGTTTTGGGTCCACTCTTTGTCATCACTAACATAAATGATTTGGATGCATATATAAGAGGTGTGGTTAGTAAGTTTGCAGATGACACCAAAATTGGTGGTGTAGTGGACAGTAAAGTAGATTATCTCAGAGTACAATAGGACCTTGATCAGATGGGCCAATGGGCCAAGTAGTGGCAAATGGAGTTTAATTTAGATAAATATAAGGTGTTGCATTTTGGTAAGGCAAATCAGGACAAGACTTATACAGTTCATGGTAATGTCCTAGGGAGTGTTGCCGAACAAAGAGACCTAGGGATGCACGCGTATAGTTCCTTGAAAGTGGAGTCACAGGCAGACAGGGGGGTGATGGCAGTGTTTGGTATGCTTGCCTTCATTGGCTGTAACACTGAACATAGAGCTGGGAGGTCATGTTATGGTTGTACACGTCACACTTTTGGAATATTGCATCCAATTCTAGTTCTGTGGAAGTATGTTGTTAAACTTGAGAGGGTGCGGAAAAGATTTACAAGGATGTTGCTGGGATTGGAGGGTTTGAACTACAGGGAGACGCTGAATTGCTAGGGTTATCTTCCCTGGAGTGTCTGAGGGGTGATCTTATAGAGGTTTATAAAATCATGAGGGGCACGGATAGGGGAATAGCCAAGGTCTTTTTCCTAGGGAGGGAGAAGTCCAAGACTAGAGGGCAAAGGCATAAGATGAGAGGGGAAAGATTTTAAAAAGACCTGAGGGGTAACATTTTCATGTAGGAGGTGGTGTGTATATGGAATGATCTGCCAAAGGAAGTAATGGATGTGGGTATAATTGCAACATTTAAAAAGGTACCATGATGGGTACACGAATAGGAAGAGTTTTAGGCCAAATGCTGGCAACTGGGGCTAGAACAGGTTGGAATGTCTGGTTGGTGCAGATGAGTTAGAGCAAAGGGACTATTTCTAGGTAATTGAATCCATGTGGGCCAAAGGACATCAAATGGATAAAAATCAGCAGCATGTGAATGAAACTAATTGGAAAATCTCAGAACAACAGAAAATAGCTAAGGTCTGAAGTTGTTGTAAATTAATTGGTGCTATTTTTGATCAATCTCCAGTCATTTGAGCATATTTGTACCACAGATCACATCTGGAAATTCTTACAGATTTCTAGACCAAGATGTATTCACATCATATTAGAAGACATTAACACAGAGTGAACATCTGCTGAAGTACGTATTCTAGGCAGATAATATTGTCAACATTGATTTGACTTCAACGCTGCCATTTTGGAACTCAGTGCTTCAGCTAACACTTATAAAATCATTCGTAAGAATCCATATCAATTGTATTTAAAGAGATCATCAACTATTTACAGATTAGTTGCAGGTTTATTTTTCTCGGATCATTACATCAACCTTTGAAGTGAATGGTACGTTTTATGTATAACTGTTTCAATTTGCAAAATATTTCTTTAAATATTTGAGGGCACAAGCAAGTACACCCCTGCAAACATTGCATGACTTTGAGAATGAGCAGAGGACTTGCAGAAGCAAAGGCATGCAGAGCTGGATGGGTTGTTAGCAAAGGAAGAGAAAATGAGATAAATCTCAGCATATCCACTCGGCAGTTGGCAATTATGCTATTTGAACTTTAGTAAGGAATAGTGTGTCAGACATCCCTGGCACGAATAGGGTAGTCTCATTGAAATCTACCCCCTTCTGCAGGCACAGCTACAACCTCAGAGCAAGGAAAAGATCACAAATGGTCATAGGAAATGAACCTTCGTATGTTTGGTTCCTTCAGGTGGGGCATGGAGAAATTTGCCACATCTTGCAGGTACTTGGGCATTATAGCATGGGAAGGTTATACATATTCACTCTTCACTACAGCTAACTATATTTCATTCTCTCTTGCAACAGAGACGGTGATGTGAGTATGTAATTTCACTAGGGCTGCAGGATGACTTATGTTGGTCGCCCATTTTGTGCATGACAACTGTGTCCTATACTATAACTGAAAGGAATTCCACTAACTTGTGTTTGGCCAGTATGTGACCATATGCAAAATATTTGTGCAGATCAATGCCAGGTACCCTGGGCAGTGGTTATAAAGCCTTCATCCCACAGAAATCTGCTGTAACAGATACATTTGAGCCATCATAACAATCTAAAGCAATCTAAAAGAGTTACTAGTCAACAACTCTATCATACAACCCTAACATAAAGAATGTGATAGAACAATTAAAATGATACTCTGAAGGAGGTAATGTAGTGCTTTTACTACAAGTATAATGTCAGAATTCGTCATGGTCTGTGGCATGTTTTGTCTTGTCTCCTTAGTCTCACATTACTTGCTCTAATACATCTGACATAGTAGGGAGAATATTAAACCATGACATTATGATCCTAGCTGAAGGTAATACTGGACAAGATTTATTCCGAAATGAAAACTAAATCAGTAAATAATAAACTTTATTTTTGCTGTTGGGGTGACACCAGTAAGCACCCAAAGAGAGAAAGATCCATACAGTCCTCCAGAGCTATCTTTCAGGGCACTTCAGAAATATCCGGCAACTTACCTTTAATGCCAAGCCTGTAGAAGTCCAGCCTGAGGAGGGTGAGCCTGCATCTAGGCCAGACACTCTCAAATGAATCCGGATCCTCTAGACCCAAACATCCTCAGGGATGAACAGCCAAGTCTTCCAGTATAAGAGAGTCAACTATAAAGCAGGTTGTTGCAGATGTTGGGACTGCATCTGTATGCAATGGCAGGGAAAGGACGAAAACTTACTGAGAGCACATAGATGACACCTCATTGTGAATAATCCCCAAGTTTGGCGAATATATGCTCACTTAAACTCTTGAAAAATGTTCTCTAGTCTCTTTGCTGTCTGCCTTTGTGAAGTTGCACTCATTTGACATAGGAACAGCATCTTCAGGCAGTCCAAGGATGAAAGAAGTTGTCATAGAGAAATGTTGCTCACCTCTCATTAACAACAAATTCACTACATTCAGAAAGCCTTGGACATCAGAGCTCCTTGAACTGTGGCATTGATAACTGCAGCATTGCACTTTCATGCGGAAAACAGTACAAGCATTGTACAGGGATTATGGTGGGGGCTACCCTGCATAGCACATCCACATTTACACCTATCCTACGGGTGACAGAACAGAATCAGTGCCAATACCACACATCTCCACAAGCAATACTGCATTCTTCAAGGGAGTGCAAAGACCTTCATGGTTGGGTGGTGTAAAATAGGAAGTTTGCATTTCCACTCTCGCTCACGTTACTTGTAACTCACAGAGCAATGCTGAAAGAAGCTGCACAAAACAATGTATCTCTCAAGTTAAACAATGTCCCACAGGATCTTCAAGTAAACTATGCGAACTCAGAAATTCTGGAGGACAACTGATCATGAAAGGCTGCAAAGAGAGCTCTTCACAATTGCTGTATATCAAAAGGATCGTACAACACTGCACTTGGTTTCCAGATACTGGCGTAAGCCTTAAAAATCATTTTACCCCAGCACTGTGCCATGTTACTGCCTGTTGCTATCTCCCAAATGGTAACAAGCACCTGTGGACTGCAGGCACTTTTAAGGTGGGATCAGCTGAGGATATCACACTTACAATCATCTGGATTTAAAAAAAGCATATATTCATCAACCGAAAAGTTTAAGCATTCCAGAAACAAGCAAATCTGGCATTGTAAGCATGTACTCCAAACTGAGCAAGGGCTTATTATTTCATATTCTGTTAGTTATATGTCAATGAAAGGAAAACTACATGCTTGTTTATTCTTCCAGAAAGCAGTTTTCAATAATTTCTGTCTGGCGTCTCAAGCTCAGTCTTGGTTAGGTTCATAGTGTTCTCTTGGATGAAACTCCAGGTCAAAGTAGAAATCTGCATCCTCAGAGGTCTGATTCTCACTGACCTCATCCAGGGCATCTCTTTTGCTCCCTGGGGGATCTTCAGCTCCTGGTTCTCCCTCATGAGACTGAAGCCTGTCACTAGAGATTCCTGTTGTTGACAGCTTGTTCATGACAGTTCGATCAATGTACTATTCGACGCTAATAAAATGTGAGGCTGGATGAACACAGCAGGCCAAGCAGCATCTCAGGAGCACAAAAGCTGACGTTTCGGGCCTAGACCCTTCATCAGAGAGGGGGATGGGGGGAGGGAACTGGAATAAATAGGGAGAGAGGGGGAGGCGGACCGAAGATGGAGAGTAAAGAAGATAGGTGGAGAGGGTGTAGGTGGGGAGGTAGGGAGGGGATAGGTCAGTCCAGGGAAGACGGACAGGTCAAGGAGGTGGGATGAGGTTGGTAGGTAGCTGGGGGTGCGGCTTGGGGTGGGAGGAAGGGATGGGTGAGAGGAAGAACCGGTTAGGGAGGCAGAGACAGGTTGGACTGGTTTTGGGATGCAGTGGGTGGGGGGGAAGAGCTGGGCTGGTTGTGTGGTGCAGTGGGGGGAGGGGATGAACTGGGCTGGTTTAGGGATGCAGTGGGGGAAGGGGAGATTTTGAAACTGGTGAAGTCCACATTGATACCATATGGCTGCAGGGTTCCCAGGCGGAATATGAGTTGCTGTTCCTGCAACCTTCGGGTGGCATCATTGTGGCAGTGCAGGAGGCCCATGATGGACATGTCATCAAGAGAATGGGAGGGGGAGTGGAAATGGTTCGCGACTGGGAGGTGCAGTTGTTTGTTGCGAACTGAGCGGAGGTGTTCTGCAAAGCGGTCCCCAAGCCTCCGCTTTGCAGAACACCTCCGCTCAGTTCGCAACAAACAACTGCACCTCCCAGTCGCGAACCATTTCCACTCCCCCTCCCATTCTCTTGATGACATGTCCATCATGGGCCTCCTGCACTGCCACAATGATGCCACCCGAAGGTTGCAGGAACAGCAACTCATATTCCGCCTGGGAACCCTGCAGCCATATGGTATCAATGTGGACTTCACCAGTTTCAAAATCTCCCCTTCCCCAACTGCATCCCTAAACCAGCCCAGTTCATCCTCTCCCCCCACTGCACCACACAACCAGCCCAGCTCTTCCCCCCCACCCACTGCATCCCAAAACCAGTCCAACCTGTCTCTGCCTCCCTAACCGGTTCTTCCTCTCACCCATCCCTTCCTCCCACCCCAAGCCGCACCCCCAGCTACCTACCAACCTCATCCCACCTCCTTGACCTGTCCGTCTTCCCTGGACTGACCTATCCCCTCCCTACCTCCCCACCTACACCCTCTCCACCTATCTTCTTTACTCTCCATCTTCGGTCCGCCTCCCCCTCTCTCCCTATTTATTCCAGTTCCCTCCCCCCATCCCCCTCTCTGATGAAGGGTCTAGGCCCGAAACGTCAGCTTTTGTGCTCCTGAGATGCTGCTTGGCCTGCTGTGTTCATCCAGCCTCACATTTTATTATCTTGGAATCTCCAGCATCTGCAGTTCCCATTATCTCTGATACTATTCAACGCTATCTGATTTCCAACACAGTGGCCATGAATCCTCAGAGTGCTAGTTCTACCTTTTACGATTGATCGGATATTCTGCAGGGAATGTCAGAAGTAGAAACGCCTATCAGCAATGGTATTTCTGATCCCTCATATCAAATACACTGGTTATGGTCTCACACATTGTGGCATGGAGGCTTTGCCTTCATTCGGAGGTCAATGTCATGCCTCCATAAGGAGCTTCAAGCTATGTAACCTCATGTAGATAGCATGTGCAGAAGCAAAATGTAAATTCTGCATGGAGTTACAAGCAAGCACTTCACCATGGTAACCGTCACTCCAAAAAATGCCACATTATACCATCACAAACTACATCATCACATACTCATAGTTAGGCGTGAGATAGCTGCGACTCTGAAACATTGTGCGCCAATGTCAGACATGATAAGTAATAAAAAAATGGCAAAGCTAAGTGAAACTTTTAAGCAGTGTCTGCAGTGTGCATTGCTTTGCATATCTGACATGACAGGGCCAATTAATGCAAAGTAAGTAGCAGTTACGATTGTAACAAGCACATAATTTATAATGATAATTTTTAAAAATTATTCAGAGGATGTAGGCTTTGCTGCCTTGACTAGCATTAATTGCCCATCCCTGGGTACCCTTGAAAAGGTATGTTGTCTTCTTGAACTGTTGCAATCTATTTGGTGATGGTACATCCGCAATGCTATTACGGACTCGGTTCTGTATTTTGACCCAGTGACAGTGAAGAGCAATGACAGATTTCCAAGTCAAGATGGTGAGAGTTGACAATACAGTGACCCTTAATTGAGCCCAATTTGATGATAGATATTGTACAATCAGTGAAGTCATGATTAATACAATTTCCTTCCAGCAGGCTCAACCAAATCATTCATTGTGCTCTATCTCCAAAGAGAAAAACAGTAACTTACCTCATCCCTCAGCATGAAGTTGTGGCAATTCTGACTCTTTATTCCGTAGTTGCATTAATGCAAAAATGCCAAAATCATTGAGAGTGAGTTGCAGGCTCTGTCTGAGACTAACGATAATTCCCTCCTACCATCCTCACGTTCCCTTTTGTGTTATTGCCCCTGACTTCTCGAAACTCTTTCAGCCTCTCCCATTTCATTCAGCCCCTTTGCCTTTTTGTTAATATTCCCCATTTAACTAGAGCCATGTCCTTCTTAGCCATTCACTATCCTCATATAAGTCAAGGTGATTGTGAATTGTCAAACATCCACCTCCTCACATATTCTTGTCCTGTCCTTTGCTTTGAGGTCACACCCTTCTATCTCGAGGCACCTGCCTTCTACCATGATCACTTCCTCAGAAATTTAGGCCAATAAACCCTAACCCCAGACTTCAGCATCACATTTTCCTCAAAATTACATGGATTGCTCTTGATCAGCCGGCTAACCATTAAGACCAAAACATCAGCACTGACCACGGCCCAAATACAAGACTGGGTCAGGAAGACAACCCCAGCTAAATCGACAGCTTCCAGGCAGATGTCTTCACAGCACCCTGTGGTACCAGCCCAATTGCCAAATCTTAGATTAGATTAGATTGCCTACAGTGTGGAAACAGGCCCTTCGGACAAACAAATCCATAATGCCCCTTGAAGCATCCCACTCAGACCTATCACCTCACAAACCACACCCCCCGGACACAACGGGCAATTTAGCATGGCCGATCCACTTAGCCCGCACATCTTTGGACTGTGGGAGGAAACCCACGCAAAAGACACAGTTCCCTGGATTCTGGTTGAACCATCTCCCTGCTGACAGTGGCAAAACCCCTGGACTAAGATCAAATGAGTCCCTTGATTGAGTTCGGCCATACTTTCTGATTAGCCATAGTCCTCCTTCACTATACCAAGGACTGGTTGCTTTGACTCAGACATTACCCATGCATCAAAGAAATGGCAGTGCATTTGCTGCATAAGCCGCTGCCACACGCGATAGGTAGAACATCCAATTTGCCTGCTGCCATACAGCAACACGTTATGCCCTAGACTGCTCATTATCCTGAACAATGAAAAGTTGTTGCCTCTTCCTCTGCATTAAATAATGAAAGTAAAAACATTGGCAGCCTGTAAATTATAGCCAGAGAGCCTATGCACTGAAAAATAACACAAACCAAAGGGGCTGGCAGCCTTGGGGTCAGTGCAGTGAATAAGCACAAAGAAAGCAAGTTAAAGGCCATACACGCACGACATGTGCACACTTCCATGTGTTGAAAGTGACCTGGTAGAGCATGTAGTGTATAAGTGTCCATGAGCTCAAAAGTGATGTCCTGTAGTGCTAAAGTCATTTGAGTTACATTGAAAGCTGTTATGTGGTGAGAGCTGCAGTTTGACAATGCACACTTAGGTGAAGGAAGGATGGCAGAGGACAGTGTCCGTAATGCATGCAGGGAAGTCTGATGACAGTGCAGCTAGATGAAGGTCTGGAAAAGTAAGCAATGAGCTGTGCCATTCATGTCAGGAATGGGTGCCATTTAGTTTCTTGGGGAAGGAGAGGAGAATTGCTGGAGGGTCAGTGCAGACTTGATGGGCCAAATGATCTTCTGCACTGCCAGGATTCTATACAATTAAAAGCTACCATACGCCAATTGAAGTAGTGGGAGAATTATTCAGAGGGACCTCATTATTACATTTTGACTAACTTTTTTGATGTCCCTCTGTTTAGCTCCCTTTACCTCAATTAGAGATCCTTCTGAATAATTCTTGGGTGTGTTCGAATTCAACCACTTAGTGGTCAGGGTAACAGCATAATAGACATGGGGTCAGATGAATGTAAAAATCTTAATGTTGCAAAGGGGGTGAATTTAAGTTGTGACTGCTGTGGCAGAATCAGAGACAGCATGAATTTATGAAAGGTAGATCATGCTTGACAAACCGGAATTCATTGAGGATGTAATTCAAAATTGATAAGGCAGAGAAGATGAATGTCATTTCTTTTAACTTTCAGAAGGCATTAGACAAAGTTCCATGTAAGAGGTTAGGGTGCAAAATTAAAGTATGTGGGATTGGAGTGAAATGGATGAAAAATAACTGGTTGGCAGCCAGTTGTTGAATGGCATGCAGTGACTAGTGAGGTACCACGTATATTAATGATTCAGATGAGGGAACTAAACGTAATATCACATATTGGGTAGGAAGCATAAGGGGAGGATGGGTGTGAGAAGGATGCAGAAATGCTTCAGTCTGATTTGGATATACTGAATGGGTAGGCAAATACATGTAAGATGCAAAATAATGTGGATAAAGTTATCCATTTAGGGAGCAAAAACAGGAAGGTGGATAACGTAAGTGGCTTTAAACTGAGAGAGGGAAATGTACAACGAGACTTGGGTGTCCTAGTTCAACAGTCACTGAAGGTAAGCATGCAGGTACAGCAGACGGCCAAGTATGTTATCCATCATAACAGGAGGATTTGAATACAAGAGCAGGGTTATCTTGCTGAAAATGGTGGATAACAATCTGGAATAATTTAATACCAGTCACGGTCGGACATAGAGCAGTTTTTCCGCCGTCTTCGCCTGCATGCCTACTTCTTCAACCGGGAACCCAACCCTCCTTCCACTGACCCCTTCACCCGCTTCCAACACAAGTCCTCCTCCTGGACACCACCCCCAGGCCTCCTACCCTCCCTCGACCTCTTCATCTCCAACTGCCGTCGAGACATTAACCGCCTCAACCTCTCCACCCCTCTCACCCACTCCAACCTCTCCCCCGCAGAACGGGCAGCCCTCCGCTCCCTCCGCTCCAACCCCAACCTCACCATCAAACCCGCAGACAAGGGTGGCGCAGTGGTAGTATGGCGTACTGACCTCTACATCGCCGAGGCCAGACGCCAACTCTCCGACACCACCTCCTACCGCCTCCTCGATCATGACCCCACACCCGAGCACCAAACCATCATCTCCAACACCATTCATGACCTCATCACCTCAGGGGACCTCCCACCCACAGCCTCCAACCTCATTGTTCCCCAACCCCGCACGGCCCGTTTCTATCTCCTTCCCAAAATCCACAAACCTGCCTGCCCTGGTCGACCCATCGTCTCAGCCTGCTCCTGCCCCACCGAACTCATCTCCACCTATCTGGACTCCATTTTCTCCCCTTTGGTCCAGGAACTCCCCACCTATGTCCGTGACACCACCCACGCCCTCCACCTCCTCCAGGACTTCCAATTCCCTGGCCCCCAACACCTCATATTCACCATGGACGTCCAGTCCCTGTACACCTGCATTCCGCATGGAGATGGCCTCAAGGCCCTCTGCTTCTTCCTGTCCCGCAGGCCCGACCAGGCCCCCTCCACCGACACTCTCATCCGCCTAGCGGAACTCGTCCTCACACTCAACAACTTCTCTTTTGACTCCTCCCACTTCCTACAGACTGGGGGGGTGGCCATGGGCGCCCGCATGGGCCCCAGCTATGCCTGCCTCTTTGTAGGTTACGTGGAACAGTCCATCTTCCGCACCTACACAGGCCCCAAACCCCACCTCTTCCTCCGGTACATTGATGACTGTATCGGCGCCGCCTCTTGCTCCCCAGAGGAGCTCGAACAGTTCATCCACTTCGCCAACACCTTCCACCCCAACCTTCAGTTCACCTGGGCCATCTCCAGCACATCCCTCACCTTCCTGGACCTCTCAGTCTCCATCTCAGGCAATCAGCTTGTAACTGATGTCCATTGCAGGCCCACCGACTCCCACGGCTGCCTGGAGTGCGCCTCCTCCCACCCACCCTCCTGCAGAAATTCCGTCCCCTATTCCCAATTCCTCCGCCTCCGCCGCATCTGCTCCCACGATGGGACATTCCACTCCTGCACATCCCAGATGTCCAAGTTCTTTAAGGACCGCAACTTCCCCCCCACGGTGATTGAGAACGCCCTTGACCGTGTCTCCCGCATTTCCCGCGACACATCCCTCACACCCCGCCCCCGCCACAACCGCCCCAAGAGGATCCCCCTCGTTCTCACACACCACCCTACCAACCTCCGGATACAACGCATTATCCTCCGACACTTCCGCCATTTACAATCCGACCCCACCACCCAAGACATTTTTCCATCCCCACCCCTGTCTGCTTTCCGGAGAGACCACTCTCTCCGTGACTCCCTTGTTCGCTCCACACTGCCCTCCAACCCCACCACACCCGGCACCTTCCCCTGCAACCGCAGGAAATGCTACACTTGTCCCCACACCTCCTCCCTCACCCCCATCCCAGGCCCCAAGATGACATTCCACATTAAGCAGAGGTTCACCTGCACATCTGCCAATGTGGTATACTGCATCCACTGTACCCGGTGCGGCTTTCTCTACATTGGGGAAACCAAGCGGAGGCTTGGGGACCGCTTTGCAGAACACCTCCGCTCAGTTCGCAACAAACAACTGCACCTCCCAGTCGCAAACCATTTCCACTCCCCCTCCCATTCTCTTGATGACATGTCCATCATGGGCCTCCTGCACTGCCACAATGATGCCACCCGAAGGTTGCAGGAACAGCAACTCATATTCCGCCTGGGAACCCTGCAGCCATATGGTATCAATGTGGACTTCACCAGTTTCAAAATCTCCCCTTCCCCCACTGCATCCCTCAACCAGCCCAGTTCATCCCCTCCCCCCACTGCACCACACAACCAGCCCAGCTCTTCCCCTCTACCCACTGCATCCCAAAACCAGTCCAACCTGTCTCTGCCTCCCTAACCGGTTCTTCCTCTCACCCATCCCTTCCTCCCACCCCAAGCCGCACCCCCAGCTACCTACTAACCTCATCCCACCTCCTTGACCTGTCCGTCTTCCCTGGACTGACCTATCCCCTCCCTACCTCCCCACCTACACCCTCTCCACCTATCTTCTTTACTCTCCATCTTCGGTCCGCCTCCCCCTCTCTCCCTATTTATTCCAGTTCCCTCCCCCCATCCCCCTCTCTGATGAAGGGTCTAGGCCCGAAACGTCAGCTTTTGTGCTCCTGAGATGCTGCTTGGCCTGCTGTGTTCATCCAGCCTCACATTTTATTATCTTGGAATCTCCAGCATCTGCAGTTCCCATTATCTCTGGAATAATTTGTGCAGTTTTAGGCTCATTATCCAAGGAGGGGTGTTCTTGTTTTGGAGAAAGTGCAATGAAGGTTTACCAGAATAGTCAATCCTGCCACCCTGAATTCAATGAGAAGAGGGTGAATCAGTCAGCAACATTTTCACTCAAGTTCAGAAAAATGAAGAGGTTTGAGAAATCTATAAAATTCTAACAGATCTAAAACAGGACAAATGCAGGAATGATGTTCCCAATAACAGGGGAGTCCAGAGCCAGGAACACAGTCTAAGAGTATGGGTTCAAACCATTTAGCACTGAAATAGGAGAATTTATTTTCACTCAGACAGTGATGAGTCTGTAGAATCCTCTACCACAGAAACAATTCAAGGCCAAAGCACTGTATGATTTCAAGAAGGTGAATATAGTTCTTGCAAATAAAAGGTTCAAACAATATGGGGGGAAAGGCAGGAACAGACAGTTGAGTTGGATGAGCAGCCATGATCATAAAGAACAGTGGACAATGGCCTACTGCTTGCTCCTATTTTCTTGTTTCTTGTGTTCCATACAGACCACAGGCAAATTGCATCGTTCTTCCATACATGCGTACAACTATGGCGATGCTGTCACTTTAACAGGTTGCTTTGTCCTTTTATTTTGCATAGAATTTGTAAAGCAGAGGTTACAATCTATCTTTAAGAAAGTAAACAATGTGAGGCCTTGGGTTTTTTTTCAATTGGAACAATGGAAGCAGCTTGGGTGGGGCCAGCTCTCTCAGACCAAGTTTTCTAATTTTTTTTAAATTTCTAGGTTTTTTTTCCCAATAGCAGTTGAAGTCTTTGGGGTCTCAACAGAGTTGGGACCTTCTGTGAATGTCTTCTAACTGTTACTTACTCTGCATTTTCTTTTGATGTTTTTTCCACCTGGATTGGAGAACTGTATGTGAGAATCTGCGCCTGAACTTGCCTTTTTGCTGGTGTGCTTATGCAACGCTACTATATTAGAACAGTTAATGAGTAATAGGTACTGTATCTAGTATTCAGTTAAGTGTTCCAATAGTTGTTATTCAAAATTCTTCTTTCTTTCGTTTGTATTTAACTATAGCGTTTCAATGAATTGTGTTTTGCTCGATGTCGAGTAGTTTGACCAGTTGCATCTGGAACACAGCACTTGACATCTACCTTTTAAATAAGAAAAAATTAGGGGTTATAATACCTTCTTGAAACATATTGAGAGAGTCTGGTCTAGTCCATAACACAAGCATTATAGAAATTAAAGACAGGAGAGGAAATTAGTTGTAAATTAGAGGCTTTGCTAAATCCAAATACATTAGAACTATCAGCTCACGTGAATTATAATCACGTGAAATACAATACATTGGAGGTCAATGTCCAATAATAGCTTCCATAGTGTGTTGTACCCACTGCTTTTCCTTCTTGCAGGAAAAATGAAGGCTTCTTTCTAGTCAGCAACTTGCAGACAGAGGAGAATCCAGTGATAATGGGAACTGCAGATGCTGGAGAATCCAAGATAACAAAGTGTGGAGCTGGATGAACACAGCAGGCCAAGCAGCACCTCAGGAGCACAAAAGCTGACGTTTCGGGCCTAGACCCTTCATCAGAGGAGAATCCAAGCAGTTTCAACATACTGGAGGTTACATTGCCAACAGTTTTCGAATCCCAAAACTGTAAACTTAAGTAATTCAACTATTTCCAAATTATGATGTAATGGAAAGAGGCATTTCAGTGGCTGGTGGCCTGCTTTGGTGTGCTAATTACCTCTTCCATTAGAATTTAAATGCAAGGTGACTTAATAACTGTAAAAGACATTAACACTCATTTTACCATAATGTGTCCTTATGTTTTTGTTTGTCCAGAGTTGAGTGGAAGCACATGGTTCATTTCCATGTCCATTGTGTCAGCTTCAGCCATTCTCAGCCATTTTATGAATCCAGCAAGTTTGCAGATTTTTAAAAGGAACAGTATTTAAATCAAGAAATATAAAACAAATTGCAGTTTTCTTAGGGATCACTCTGCATTCTCTCTAGCCATTATAACAGCAATTTTTCAGAGAACATATAATTTAGTTTAAAACAAGTTAGGATTCAAAGTAAAAGTTTAATGAATTGCATCTTTTTAGGAAAAGAACTCAGGTTTACAAGAATAAAACAAAGAACTGTGGCTGCTGAAAATCTAATGTCCTAGCCAATACTTATCTATAAATTGTAGGAAATTTTAGCTGTTCGTCAAACTAAAGGCTTTATCACCTGTGAATTAGCTATCTTGATCTCATTCAAAACAATAATGAATGTAAGTCATTAGTTGCAAATTGCTTTGGGTTGTTCTGTTCCACAGAAGTGCATGTTTTCTTTGTTCGTTAAAATGGAAGATCCTGAGAACATGACCAAGTTCTAGGATATGAAGCAGAAACAGAAATTGTTGGAGAAACCCAGCACATCCAGCAGCATCTATAGACAGAGAAAGCATGTTCTGAAAATAGTACTGGACTCAAAACATTAACTGTTTTCTGTCCCAGATGCTGCCAGACATGCTGAGTTTCTCCAGATTTTCAGCAGCTACAGCTCTTTTCTTGTAAACCCAAGTTCTTTTCCTTAAAAAAATGCAACTTATTAAACTTTTACTTTGAATCCTAACTTACTGTAAACTAAATTTTGACAACTAATTGTGTAAGCACATGTTGGAATATTTTCAGTTTCTGAACAGAGTTAATGAATTTTGAATCAATAAAGTAATAAGTTGTTGCCTTAGTCCAGTGGATCATATGGCTGCTCTCTCTTTACAGTGAGACGATTGGTGCTGGTTTAACCTAATGGGCACTATCCCTCAAGCAAGGGGGGAGGGTGAGACGGAGTGTCCTTCATGGTAACCTCAGCTGGTACGGGAATAGAACCCACACGCTGCATTACAAACCAGGCAATTTTGCTAACCAATCTCCCAAGCAAAACAGATGAGTTTTTTTCAGTTCTGAGGAAGGGTCACCAGACCCAAAGTGTTAACTCTGATTTTTATGTCACAGACGCTGCCAGACCTGCTAAGTTTTTCCAGCAACTTCTATTTATGTTCAAGAGGTTTTTCATTTTCTTATTAAAGAAAAATAAAAATGCTGTTCATACCTTTTTGTACAGCTTCAGGAAATTCATGTAGCCACCAGAGTGAAAGTTGATCAATCTTATCTCCGAGCGTTGTTACGCGCTCTCTTTCCGCTTTTAAAGCCTCATCTGCCTTTTCGCATTCAGTTTTAAGTTCCTCCATCAAGCCAATGATCTCGGAGAGCACTGCCCGTATCTCTTCTTGCAAATCTGTTGTTTGTTCATCTACTATATAAAAGCGCATAGTTTCAATTGCAAAGCACAAAAACAGACGTTGCTGGAAAAGTTCAGCCAGTTTGGCAGCATCTGCGAAGAGAAATCAGAGCTAATGATTCGAGTCTGGTCTCTTCACAGATGCTGCCAGATTTGCTGAGCTTTTCCAGCAACTTCTGTTTTTGTTTCTGATTTACAGCATCCACAGTTCTTTTGATTTTTACTTATCAATTACAAGGCAATCAGTTTTGGGAAAATAAATAGCCAAAGTGGTAAGATATCAAAGGAAGACAATGCCTCACATAAACATACACTTCAATTAATATTGACCTTCACAATTCAGATTTGATAGACCAACCACCAACACCAATACAAATCACTCCATCTCATTCTCTACAACCCAAAAGTTTTAAGTTGACAAAGTAACCAAAATCATTCTTTTTTCCCCACTTCATTCGTCGGATTATGGGCATTGTTCGCTGGGTCAGCACGTAATAGCCATCCAAGATGCTCTTGAGAAGATGGCAGCGAGCTACCTGCATTCAATTTGGTGTAGACACACCCACAATGCTGTTAGGAAGCAAGTTCCAGGATTTTGACGCTGTCAGTGAAGCACAATAAATCTGAGTCATGATAATAAGTGGTCGGAGGGGAACTTGCGGGTGGAAGGTATTGCTGAAGGAGCTTTGATGATTTTCTGCAGTGCATCATGGAAATTCTGAAGCATCGTTACCTCAGGTACTGCATGGCAGCATACTCCAACCTGATACCATCTCTAATCGCAGAAGCTGTATTCTGAATTCCAGCCAGATTTTTGATGCTGGCAAAAATTAAAATCAGAATTTGTAAATCTCCCAGTGGTATATCTTTCCAATGTCAATCCAACAGTTCACTGTGCATCAGTTACGGTTATGCAATGGAAATTTCCTAACAAATGGCAAGCTTTATCTTTTCTACTTTAAGTGTTGCTCAAATAAAAATTAAAACAAAGTTAAAAATTGTGGACAGCAGACAGGAAAGTGGATTTGAAGAGATGAGAGCAGCAATGATTGTATCAAATGGTGAAGCAGGCTCAAAGAGCTGAATTGAATACTTCCATGTCTAGTTCTTATGTTCTTAAAATACCTCAATCATGTATCCTGGCTTTTGATCTACAACGTACCGAATTTTTTGGCATATCTTCAAATCACTCAGATATACAGGCTTTAACTTTGTTTTATTTCTAGCCAATATTCTCATATACTTAAATTTCTCCTCTTTTGATGATTTTAAGCCATCCTTTGCTGATTTCTAAAAATTTACCTAACTTCTAACTTACCAATAATCTCTATAGCATTGTGCACTTTTAATGCCACCTTCAACTTCTTTCATTAACAATGGAGAGTACACCCTTTTGCATCCTTCTTCTTGAAAGAAGCTATAACTTTGTTATGAAACAGCTGGATTTCCTATGACTGCTGCTTTACCATGTTCTGTTTTAAGCTATTTTGCCTAAGTCCAATTTAGTCAGCTATTTTAATACCCTTAAGAAGGGCTTTTTTTTGTTTAAGTCACTAGTTACAGCCCCAATCTGAAATTTTAGTGTTACGAACATTCTTGCCTACAGGATCCTTTACTATGAGGTCTGTGATAAATTTTGTCTGATTACATACTACCAAGTCCAAAACTGCCTGTTCTCTGATAGATCAATACATTTTGGAACCTAAGAAACTGTCCTAAATGCATTATGAACACATCCTCCAGTTACCTTTCCCAAATTGATTCTTTAAATTGATGTAAATATTAAAGTCATCCAGGTTCCTCTCCCACCTATCCAGCCCCCCACCTCAATGACCAATCCCCACCACTCCCATCATCGCACCTACCTTCCCCTGCCCCATCCGTCCTCCATTTATTTCAGAGCTTCCTCCCACCTATCCCCTCATTTCTGAAGAAGGGTCCCGAACCAAAATGTCAACTTTCCTGCTCCTCTGATGTTACCTAGCCCACTATTCCCTGTGTTGTCACAAGTTGAAGATTTTATATAAGTTTGCAAAACTCCAAAATTCACTTGTCTTTCAGGCCCAGGTTGACAGAAGGCACGGACCAGGTTTCTGCACTAAACAAGAATTACTATTAATTACAAAAAAAAGATTCTGGATATAGATAACCAATTTTGAATTATCAACATATTCATTAAAATCCTTGCCTTGTAATAAATACATTCCCCTATACACTGATAAAAACAGACAAAAAGAAAATGTGTGTTGCAGATGGAAGAAATGACTGTAAAGTGCATTAAACAGTTCCTCTCCATAGTGCTCACGGATATGATCCTTTGGACATGTCACGTTCTGACGCTACACAAACGTTTAGCACTTTCACTTGCTTCCATTAGACACATAGTGACTAGTTCACATTTAGGAAGTATCTGACAATCGTTACAGTTTACAGTAACTGATGAATGAAAACAAAATAGGTTTTTTTCAGGCTCAAAGTTTAGTTTTTACTGCTGAGAAAATGACAAATCCTTGGGTGTGATAGAGTCAGAATCATAGAAGTCTACAGCACAGAAAAAGGCCTCTGTCAAGTCTGTGGAGGTCAAAAACAAGCATCTAACTATTCTAATCTCATTTTCTAGCACGTGGCCCACAGCCTTGTATACTTTGACACTGCAAGTATACATGAAAATGTTTTGAGGGTTTCTGTCCTTACTGTCCTTTTAGGCAGTGAGTTCCAGATTCCCACACCATCCGGATGAAAATAATTTCCTCATCTCCTCTAAATATCCTATCCCTCTCCTTAAATCTATGCCTCCTGGTCACTGATCCCTCCAGCAATGGGAGAAGTTCTTTCTTCTCTACTGTATCTACATCCCTCATAATTTTATACATCGCTATCATTTTCCTTCTCAATCTCCTCTGCTCCAGTGAAAAAACCTCTAGTCTATCCAATTTCTCTTCACAACTAAAACAGTCCAGCCCAGCCAATATTCTGGCAAATCTCCTCTGCTCCCTCTCCTGTGCAATCCCATCCCTCCTCTAACTGTGGATTCCAGAATTGCACAAAATACTCCAGCTGTGGCCTAACTAATTTTATATAGTTCTAGCACCATTGCCTTGTTTTTAAACTTTATACATTGACTAATAAAATGTAAGTACCCAAAATGCCCATTAATCACTTTACCTACCTGTCCTGTGACCTTAAAATGACCAGTGGATACGCACTCAAAAGGTGCTTCTGATCCAGTGTCCTACCAGTCATCATATATTTGCTTACCTTGTTTGTCATGGCCGAGTGCAACATCTAACATTTATCCAGACTGAATTCCATTTGCTACTGCTCAGACCAACTAACAAGCCAATCTATATCTGCTGTAATCTGAGGCAATCCTCCTCAGTATTTAGCATTTTGCTAATTTTTGGAACATTTGCTATCTTCTACATTCCAGTCTAAATCATTTGTATATATACTTCACAAACAGCAAGGGCCCCAACAGTGATACCTACAGAACCGCATTGGATACAGGCTTCCAGTCACAAAAACACCTCTCAACCATCATCCTCTGCTTCCTGCTACTTAGCTAATGCTAGATTCAATTAGCCAAATTTCCTCGGATCCCATGAGGTCTTACTTTTGCTATCAGTCTTCTATGTGGCACCTTATCAAAATTTTGATAAAGTACAAGTAAACGACATCAAACACACTACCCTTATCTACTCACCTGGTCACCTCTCAAAAAATCCAGTCAAGCTGTCAGAAATTATTTCCCTTTAACAAAACCATGTTGACTGTTCTTAATTATTCCCTGCCCTGCAGATTAATTCTGTCTCTCAGAATTGCAACTAATAATTTCCCTCCACTGAAATTAGATTGACAGGCCTATAGTTTCCTGGTTGATGCCATTCTCACTTCTTGAATAATCATACCACTTTGACAGCTTTTCTGTGTCCAGATAGAAATTGAAAATTCTGACTAAGTCCTCACCCTCAACAACTTCTCTTTCAATTCCTCCCACTTCCTGCAGACAAAGGGGGTGGCCATGGGTACTCGCATGGGCCCAAGCTATGCCTGCCCCTTTGTAGGTTACATGGAACAATCCCTCTTCTGTAGCTACACTGGCCCTAAATCCCACCTCTTCCTCCGTTACATTGATGACTGTATCGGCACTGCCTCATGCTCCCACGAGGAGCTTGAACAATTCATCCACTTCACCAACACCTTCCACCCCAACCTTATGTTCACCTGGACCATCTCTGACACCTCTCTCTCGTTCCTGGGCCTCTCTGTTTCCATCTCTGGCAACCACCTAGAAACCGATATCCATTTCAAGCACACCGACTCTCACAGCTACCTAGAATACACCTCATCCCACCCACCTTCCTGCAAAAATGCCATCCACTATTCCCAATTCCTTCACCTCCACCACATCTGCTCCCAGGTTGAGGCATTCCACTCCTGTACATCTCAGATGTCTTCATTTTTCAATGACCGCAACGTCCCCACCTCAGTGGTCAAGAACGTCCTCCATCCCCGTCTCTTTGACCTGTCTCCTGCATTTCCTGCAACTCATCCCTCATTCCCCCTAACGAAACAACCAAAACAGAATCCCCCATCATGCTCACGTACCACCCCATCAACCTCTGAATCTAATGCATCATCCTCCGACATTTCTGCCATCTGCAATCCAACCCCACCACCAAAGACATTTTTCCCTCCTCACCGTTATCTGCTTTCTGGAGGAACCACTCTTTCCATGACTCCCTTGTCCGCTCCACACTCCCCTCCAGCACCACACACCCGGCACTTTCCTCTGCAACTGCAGGACGTGCTACACCTGCCCCTACACCTCCCTCCTCATCCACATCAAGCAGATGTTCACCTCCACATCTGCTAATGTGGTATACTGCAACCACTGTTCCCGTTGTGGCCTCCTCTACATCGGGGAAACCAAGCGGAGGGCTGGGGAGCGCTTTGCAGAACACCTCCGCACTAAACAACTGCATCTTCCAGTCATGAGCCATTTCAACTCCCCCTGCCGTTCCTCAGACAACATGTCCGTCCTGGCCCTCCTGCAGTGCCACAACGATGCTACCTGAAGGTTGCAGAAACAACAACTCATATTCTGCTTGGGAACCCTGCAAAACAATGGTATCAATGTGGACTTCACAAGCTTCAAAATCTCCCCTCCCCGTACCATATCCCAAAACCAGCCCAGCTCGTCCCCACCTCCCTAACCTGTCCTTCCTCCCTACTATTCCGTCCTCTCACCTCAAGCCCCACCCCCATATCCTACCTACTAACCTCATCCTGTCCCCTTGACCTGTCCGTCCTCCCTGGACTGACCTATCCCCTCCCTAACTCCCCACCTACACTCGCCTTTACTGGTTCCATCCCCACCTCTTTGACCTGTCTGTCTCCGCTCCACCTATCTTCTCCTCTATCCGTCTTCTATCCACCTCCCCTTCTCTCCCTATTTATTTCAGAATCCCCTTCCCCTCCCCCATTTCTGAAGAAGGGTCCAGGCCAAAAACGTCAGCCTTTCTGCTCCTCTGATGCTGCTTGGCCTGCTGTGTTCATCCAGCTCTACACCTTGTTATCCACATCCACAACCTGTGCAGTTGCCCGACAGCCAGTAACAGAGCTGTTGGTAGGCAGAAAGCATTTGTCATTGCCAATAGGTCAACACTTCACAGACCAATCAGCTAGAGGTTGCCCATGGAATCTCCCTTCTTACATACTCCCAGGTTCCAACTAGTCTGTTGTAACCTTCCATCTATCCACTGCTTGAACAAGTAGCTTTTTAAACTGCATTTGCGATGACTGTCAGCTTTTAAACAGTGCAGCAATTCCTTCTACAGCAAGTACTGCAGAGTTTCGCTTGAGTGATCAGTGCAATGGAACAGGTACTTGAGCTTTCCAGTAGTCTGTTTGATGGTGTTTTCCATGGTAGTATGGTTCACATTGTAAATATGGTGCATAATACAATCACACACAGTCAAAGTATGGACCAAGTGGGAAGCAAATAGACCTGGCAGACCACCTTCTGGTATGCCTAGTGGCTCAAGTCTGGAGATAATGGAACAAAGATACTATCACCACTGTCAGAATATTGAACATACCTTCGTGATTTGCTGAGCATGGATACATATAATCTAAATATTCAGCAGCTGAAACTCTTTGCAGTTTTTTGAAAATCTGGATTTACATATGATGTCTGCAAAGCCAAGAGTATGCAACTAATGCCACCTTGCACTCTAAGAAGGCTGACTGAACTGATGAAATCATATACATTGTTTGGCCTGTTGTGTTCATCCAACTTCACACTTTGTTATACAAAATCTACATGCTTATTTTGTCTGAGCAGATAAAACATCTTATGCAGCAATGGACAGCAAACTGGGATAATTTGTAGCGTATTCCAAACTAAAACGATACCAATATAAAGAAATCCATCCCAATGATTACTTTCATAGCTACCAATAACATTCCTCAGCAACTGCAGGTCTGCTTTTCTTAATTCTTGGATGGAATGTGGAAGTTGCTGACAAAAACAGCATTATTGCCCATCACTAACTGTCCTTAAATTGAGTGGCTTGCTAGGCCTCATCAGAGGACAGTTAAGAGTCAACAACATTGTTGTGGGTCTGAGGTCACATGTAAGTCAGGCCAGGTAAGGACGGTGGATTTCCTTCCCTGAAGATTACACTGATCGACAATGATTACACGATAATCATTTGACTAAGTTTTAACTCTAGCTTTATTTTGCTAAATTCACATTTCACCATCTGCCACTGTATGATTCAAATCCACATCCTTGTTTGCCTGACGTTAGCCTGAACCTCTGCGTTACTTGCTTAGTGATCCCTCCGAGATTTCAAAGAGTAGCTGTTGCAGGAAAAATAATTGATGTACACACTGCTCCAGAATTAGGTTGAGGTAAGAGAAATAATCCCTGAATAGATAGGCTCTGAGCAGAAAATTCTATCTTCCCCATCACCTCCTCCTCCCCCTTTGATAATTGTCTTCTTTTGTGCTCCCCCTATTAAGCTTGCTCCCATGCTACAGGCCAGAAGGTATAGTAACTACAACATTCCAGACTGTAGACAAACGGTCTGACCAGAATCTCTGACGTCAGAACAAAGAGCTTCACCAACTTGACACAGCAGTCGGACTTACTACAGTTCTGTCACCTCAGACAGAGTCAGCAGCTAACTTTAGAATGCAAGTTCTGCTCACTGTGTTTCACAGTGTTAACTGGAGTAGCGAGATCCATATGGTAGTACAGGTGTCAAGTAGGTATTATAACTGACTGGCATCCCAATCTTCCTGCACTTCCTGGATATGTTGCATACTCCTAATGACTATACTATAACGTTTACAATGGCCTCTCACCAAAACATCAATTGTAGATGGCACCAAAGTGTACATGCACCTCATGGATGCCACTTTAACACAAACAATACCAACAAATATTGCAGCCCACAATCATTGTAGAAAACATTATTTTCTACTATTTGTCATTATTAATATAATTATTGCTCAAAAGACAAATGGTTGTAATGAAGTTTTTTTTGTATTAGATACATTTTAATGTTTAATTTTAAAATGACTTTTTAAAAACTGTTCCTTTGATACAGTCTTCATACAAGTACAATCTGTAACATATTATAATAGTCATACCTATTCGATCAAGTCCAACACCTTGAACACAAAGTTCACCGGAAAATTTTTGATCTGATATATTTGTTTCTGGGGTTACAAACCTGCAGAAAACAGAATTAGAAAAAAATTGTGATAAATATATTGTAGAAATATATATATAGACAATAGCATAATATAATGACTGTGCAAATTCCTGTGACTTTATAAAATACAAGCCCTAAAGAAAAAATTGTTTACATTTTGAATACGGATTGTCATATATTTATAAATGTAAGTGGTTATATTTTCAACCATAATATCCAATTTTACATTCAACTCATGCATAAAATTATAACTGTAATTAAGCATCTTCCACAACACATATTTTTTCTTCCACTCCACACGTTCTTGCATTCACATGCACTTGGATAGCAATACCATACCAAATAGCCATCCTTCATGTTTGCGCCATGATAACAAAGAAGATATCATAAACCAAACCTTATATGACTTTCATACAAACACACTACCGAATAAAATTTTACTTTTAACGATCAAGCATGGGAACTGGGTTATTTTACCCTCAGTTTAAGGGAACAGAGATTAATTGTGCTGCTTCTACTACCAACCTTAGTAAGTTCTGTGCATTTTTTTTTCAATTCCTTTGTGGGATTGCGGTCATTGCTATCTGGCCAGCATTTATTGCCCACCCCTAGTTGCCCTTGAGAAGGTGGTGACAAGTTGTCTCTTGAACAATTGCAGTCCACCTGCTGTGGGTAGACCTACAATGACAATAAGGGCGGGATCCAGGATTTTGATCCAATAACTGGGAAGGAAGGTTGATATATTTCCAAGTCAGGATGGCGAGTGGCTTGGAGGGGAATTTGCAGATAGTGGTCTTCCCTTGTCCCTGCTGCCCTTGTCCTTCTAGATGGAAGTGATCATAGGTTTGGAAGGTGCTGTCTGAGGATCTTTAGTGAATTTCTGCAGTGCATCTTGTAGATAGTATACACAGCTGTTACTGAGTGTCAGTGGTGGAAGGGCATTTGTGGATGCAGTGCCAATAAAGTGGGTTTCTGTGTCCTGGGCGGCATCGAGCTTCTTAAGTGTTATTGGAGCTGCACCATCCAGGCAAGCGGGCAGTATTCAATCACACTCCTGACTTATGCCTTCTAGATGGTGGGTTGACTTTAGGGAGTCCGGAAGTGTGTTATTTGTCCTCAGTATGCTGTCCTTAGCCTCTGACTTACACGTCTAGCTATTGTGTTTCTATGACAAGTCTCCAGTTGAGTTTCTGGCCAATGGTACCTCAAGGACATTGACAGTGGGGGATCCAGTGACGGTAACACCATTGAATGTCAACGGCTAGTGGTTAGATTGTCTCTTATTTATCATGGTCATAGCCTGGCATTTGTGTACATGAATGTCACCTGCTGGCTGTTAGCCCAAGCCTGGATATTTTCCAGATCTTTTGCTATTTGAACATGGACTGTTTCAGTACCTAAGAAGTCACAGGTGATACGGAATATTGTGCAATCATTAGTGAACACCTCACTTCTCACATTTTGCTGGAGGGAAAGTCATTGCTGAAGCAGCTGAAATTGGCTAGGCCTAGGACACGACCCTGAAGAACTCCTGCACAGATATCCTGGAGCCGAGATAACTGACCTCCAACAACCAGAACCATTTTCCAATGTGCCAGGTATGACACAAACCAACACAGTTAGCCCCCTGATACTCACTGATTTCAGTTGTGCTAGAACTCCTTGATGCCACATTCGGTCAAACACAGCCTTGATGTCAAGGGGAGTTACTCCCATTTCACCTCTGGAATTCATCTCTTTTGTCCATGTTTGAATCAAGGCTGTATGGAGGTTAGAAGCTGAGTGGCCCCGGCGGAATCCAAACTGGGCATCACTCAGCAGGTTATTGCTCAACAGGTGCTGCTTGGTAGCACAGTTGATGAAAACTTCCATCACTTTACTGATGATCAACAGTAGATGGAGGGGAAGTAAGTAACTGGATTGAATTTGCGACAACACAGTGTGGAGCTGGAGTAACACAGCAGGCCAGGTAACATCAGAGGAGCAGGAAAGGTGACGTTTCGGGTCAGGACCCTTCTTCAGAAGAAGTCCCAACCCGAAACATCAGCTTTCCTACTCCTCCGGTGCTGCATGGCCAGCTGTGTTCCTCCAACTCCACACTGTGTTATCTCTGACTCCAGCATCGGCGGTGCTTATTATCTCTGGGTTAAATTTGTCCCTCTCTTTGCGTACAGGATACAGCCAAGCAATTTTCCACATTGTCAGGTCGATGCCAGTGTTTTAACTGTACTGGAACAACTCAGTTTGGGGAACGGCAAATTCTGCAGCTCAAGTCTTCAGCACAATTGCCGGAATGCTGTCAGGGCCTATAGCAAGAAACGGTTGGAGACACTGGATACTGCAAAGGCTATCACATGGAGTGATTTAAATTGGCTGAAGACTGGTATCTGCAATGCTGGGGCCAAGTGAAGGAGGCCAAAATGAATCATCCATTTGGCACTCCTGACTGAAGGTTGCTGGGAATGCTACAGCCTTATCTTTTGCACTGATGTGCTGGGCACTTCCATCATTGATATTTATGGAAACTTCTTTACCAGTGAGTTGTTTAATTATTCACTATCATTCATGACCGAATGTGGCAGGACTGCAAAACTTAGATCTGATCCATAGATTGTAGGCTCACTTAATTCTATCATTTGCATGCTAAATAGCATAAACAGCAAGTGGTCTTTGATAGTTGGTCCAGGTCGATGCCATATTTTTAAGTATATCTGCTGCTTCTCCTGACATGCTTCCCTGTGATTTCAGTGAACCAGGGTTGATCCCCTGGCTTGATGATAATGGTAGAGTGGGTGGATTTGCCAAGTCATGAAATTTCACATTTCAGTGAAGTACGATTTTGCTGCTACTGATGGTCTATAGGGCCTCATAGATGCCCAGTCTTGAGTTGCTAGATCTGTTTGGGGTATGTCCCATTGGGCAGCACAGTGGTCAGCATTACTGCCTCAGTGCCAGGGACCCAGGTTCAATTCCACCCTCCTTCAGAACTCAACCAACTTGATCAGTAGTGCTGCTGAGCCACTCTTGGTGGGGAAAACACTTACCCAGAGTACATTTTCCTCCAATGCCACCCTCAGTTCTTCCTCCAAAAGTTGTTCAACATGGAGGAGTCTGAATCAGTATATGGTGACCAGGGTGACAATTTTGAAGAGAGGTTTTGAGTTATATGTACCGTGCTGTACTCTTGCAAGATGATGAGAGGTTAGAAAGGCCTATTGCATGTTTTTCCAGAAAGTTGAATATTCATCCACAGAAATATTCCACAATTAAGAAGGAGACCTTGAATTTAGTGTTGGCGTTGCAACATTTCAACATTTGTGTGTCTGTCTCTTTATTGGTCATTAAAACACTTCTTAAAATCTACCTCTTTGATTGTGCATTTGAACATCTTCCCCAATATCCAATATCTCCTTAATCGGTTTGTTTTCCATTTTGTTTGATAACACTTCTGTGAAGGGTATTAACATATGGCAGTTTTAAGATTGTGAAACTTTAAAACACAACCTCCAACTAGTCCTTGGAATTGATGGAAAAACAACAAACTGTACTGAAATATTCCTTGAAAGAGCGTCTTTCTCCTAAAGTCAAATATTCACCGATCTAACATTCTCACCTCTCAGCAATCCCATTCGTATTTTCCAAATACAGACTTGGTTCTTGGGATTCTGGTCGCACAGGTGCTGGAAGCTGTCAGAAAAGAATTTGATCAAATTCATGTTTCTAGAAAAATGTCAGTTACTACTGGAGCTGCCAATGGCTGAAAGTAACATAAAATGGTAGACTGTGGTCTTAGCTAACAGAACAGCTGAGGATCCTGGGATTGTATTCATTAGAGTATAGAAGGTTGAAGGGAGATCTAATAGAAACATACAAGATAATGCAAGGCTTAGAAAGGGTGGACGCTGGGAAGTTGTTTCTGTTAGGCGGGGAGACTAGGATCCATGGGCACAACCTTAGAATTAGAGGGGATAAATTTAGAATGGAAATGAGGAGACATTTCTTCAGCCAGAGAGTGGTGGGCCTGTGGAATTCATTGCCACAAAGCGCAGTGGAGGCCGGGACGTTAAATGTCTTCAAGGCAGAGATTGATAATTTCTTGATCTCGCAAGGAATTAAGGGCTACGGGGAGAGTGCGGGTAAGCCGAGTTGAAATGCCTATCAGCCATGATTAAATGGCGGAGTGGACTCGATGGGCTGAATGGCCTTATTTCCACTCTTATGTCTTATGGTCTAATAAGAATGACTAAAGACAATTGTTAGCTGAATCAAGCAGTTTCCACAATTAGAATCGAGGCCTTCATACAGATTGAACCCAAAGAAAATAATAAAGTGCCTCATCTTAGTGGGAAAGAGCAAAGGAATGTAAACGTCAGATATTTCTGATAAGGGAAGCTAGGATAGAAGCCTTGTAGCAAGCCATTTTAAAATCTGCTATTTAGAATGGATAGAAGGGTGAAACTGGACTAACATTAAGGAATTATTAGTACATATACATGTACCCACACATTCGAATGATAACAGTAGTTGTTTTAATTTTCCGTAGTTTTAGTGTATTAAACGTTAGGAAATTTAATGAGATTCATGTAGGCAGTCTTAATATGGAGTACCTTTGACAATCCTTTGCAAGTGCCCTGGTGCTAACTAGGCCAAAGTTTGTTATTTAGTGAAATGCAGAAGAAGTCTAAATCCACCACAATCAGAGGCTTTTTAAATGATTGCCATTACAAATTATAAATTAGGTATTCTGAAATTATAAGTGTAACTAGCTTACTAACAAAAGAATTTAGCTGAATTCCTCTAAACAAATGTCTGTAAATAGTACAGAGAATCCATCATTGCAACAGCAGTGGGGATTGTAGGACAAATAGTGTAAACATGAAGTGCCAGGGAACATATGACGAATGGCATAAACATGAAGGACCAAATGATATATAACAAAA